>NC_139219.1:289839987-290219987 GCF_055691185.1 Crinia signifera | reverse complement strand
GCCCGCACCAGGCAGAAATCAGCCTCCAGCCCAGCCCCGCAGCCATTGTACCCTGAGCCAGAGTCACTGGGCAGCGCTAACGGTGACAGACAGCTGAGGATCTCGCCCTCTGCACGGTCAGTGGAATGTCACTCACCGCTTTCTGTCCGCTTCTTTCTGCCTCTGCCGCGTCGCAACAGTGCCGTCATCTGCCTCAATGATCATGTCTGCTACCTAGTGAGTACACACACGGAGGCTGGGGGAGAAAGGGGTCCTCTTCCAGAAGTCCGTGAGATGTCTCACGGACATTCCGGGAGAGTCGGCAACCCTGCGTTAGCCAATAAGAAAATCCGGGTAAATCCGGGCAAATCCGAACCTGCACATCTCTACTCGGTTCCCAGCTTTGCTGTAGTTATCAGACATTCTCTTTCCACATGCATTGACACTATTTACCATTTATGACTATGGTGATTGCTTTGTTCATTGACCCCATCTTTGATTCCGACTGTTATTCACATCTGTTTGGTTCTGATAATCTGGGAAATGCATTTTAGTTGAAAGAATATGAAGATATGCTGTTAGGAGGTGTATTTTTGCTTATAAGTCAGTTGCAAATGTATGTGCTTGATATGACGAATGTCACATTTTTGTAGCATTATTGCTAAAATAAAAAAGTACATAGTCCCTTTAAAAATAAAATAATATACAAAAGTGAAAAACATATAATAAAAACAACGCAGTGGCTAGGATAGGCATGGAGTGACTTAAACATAATAGCTGGGTGTGGCCCAGAAGGACAGGTGACACGGAGAGCCTATGGCAGTGGCTCTTGGCTTGTTAGCTGTGAAGTTAATACCCCAGGAGAAGGGAGGAGTCTCCCTCTTTTCCTGGAAAATTCCAAGGGTGTGCATCTACCCCTGGCTGCTGCACAGAACTGGTGGTAATCTTTCTGGGTTGGAAACAGTGAGTAGTAGGTTCTCCTACCTTTAGCAAGATGCCTCGTGCATCCTCCAGGCGTCCCAGGCGCACAGTGAGGCCTCCGGCCCGTTTTGTGGATGCTGATGGCGCTGGGGCGGCTGAGGTGGCCTTGCCCGCCGATGTGGTTCCCCCGGTGTCTGGTGGCCCAAGAGGGAGGCGTGGGGCTCCTGCTGCCTCGGCAGCGGTGGCTGCTTCGTCGTCCGGTCAGGGCCACCGGGCTGGACTGAGGGGGGCAGCGTCGCGTGGTGGAAGCGCGTCCTCGCGCGCCTCACGCGGCATGGCGGCGGGTGTCTCCGGGCCTCCCCAGCCTGAGGTGATTCCTTCAGGCCGGGGGCTCTCTGGTGCTGGAGCGGGGCGCAGGGGGAGCGGTCGCGCTGCTGCGGCCGCGTCCCGGCGGGTGAGTGATGGCGTCATCACCCCGCCGCGCGGTCGCGGTAATACGCACGGCCGGGGTGCGTCACGCGGTGGGCGCAGGGTGTCTGTCAGCGCCCGCCGCGAGCCCCCACGGGGGGGGGGAGCAAGATGCGATACGGGGCAGCCCGCCGGGTGTCCGCCGCGAGGTGCAGTCAGCACGCAGACGGCGGCCATTAGAGGCAGCTAGTAGCTGCCAGGAGAACATGGCGGCCGGGTCCAGCCGTCCTAGGGGACGGCGGGGATCCGGTCCTGGCAGCAGCAGGCCACAAAGGGGGGCACATCAGGCGGCAGCTTCCTGCTCAGATGAGGCAGGCTTAGAGGAAGATGATTTCAGGGATGACTTAGCCTTTCACTCCCCTGACCCTGAAACCCCGGATTATGGCTATAGGCCATCCTGGGAGAGGGGTCAGTCAGAGGATCTGGGGGAGGATGAACATTCAAGGGAAAGGGGGGCTAATAGGGGACCAGCCCCACCCCCTAACACCCGCAGGGGTACACCATCCAGGCAGGGGGCCGGGGTGGGCTCCAGGCCTAGGGCAACCCCTAGGACTTTTGACCCTGTATTATTATCTGCCGCCCTGTCATCAATGGCAGGCGCTCTAGCCCCGCTAGTGGAGGATTATGAAGAGGAGGCAGCTGGTTCAGGGGCCGAGAGACGCGGCTCCTCCCAAAGGGGGCAGAACATACCGGGGTGTGCAGAATTCGTTAGGGCCTTCAGGGGAAGGGGCTCCTCGGCCCCAGGAGGGCGTCAAGGTCGCTCTCAGGCTACCCGTGCTAACATGAGAGCGAGCGGGCGGCGGCCAGCATGTGGGCTGCACGAATGGCCCGCCAGGCCGCTATCTTTTGTTTCCTCAGATGCAGAGGATATCGCAGTGGAGGAGGCAGACAGAGCTAATATTGATGAAGATACGGATGACGATGATTCGACATGGGCGGCACAACCAGAAGCTGCAGGTGATGACTCTACTGACGGGGGGGCTGATTCAGTGGCATACTCCTCCACGGTTGGTTCTGGCTCTACTCGCCATTCCTCCTCCTCCTCTTCCTCCTCGGAGGGTGGCTCCGAAGGGGGTAGCGCCAAAAAAGCGCGCAAGCGCGCGGCAAAGTATGCGAAAAAGGAGGCGGGTCGTCAGGCCCGCAGCTCCAAGTGGAAGCGCAGCGCTTCTTTGTCCAGGAGGGAGCGTAAGAGGAGGAACCTTCCCGGGTTCGTGCACTGCGACTACACTGCTGTCCTGAGGGGGCTAAGGGAAAGTTGCAGGGCAAAAATCCAAAAAGGGGAGTTTGTGGACCTGTTCAGCCTCACTGACGAGTCCAAGAAAGCTTTCAAGGCAGCAAAGGCAAAAGGGGGAGTGGGAGCAGAGGCTTTCCGCTCCTATGATAACTGGCTAGCGGGTTTCTGTGTCTTCGCGGCGTGCTACCTGGAGGACAGGCCTGATGAACATATGAATATAATTCGTTATATTCACATGGTTCACGATATGTACAGGTCATATGGGGGTGTGTCATGGAGGACATATGACGAGCAGTTCCGCCGCAAGCAGGACTGCTTGCACATTATAGATTTCGGCTGCAAGGATGTTGAAGTCTGGATGGGGCTGACTAGGGCACATGTCGAAGTAGCGGAGGCTGCTCGCCCGGTAACCACAGTGGCCGCCGCTCCCGCTACTCAACATCGGCCGGCGGGCGAAGTGATCCCCCACAAGCGCCCTGCAGCAGGGGGTAGGCCTTTCAACCCTGGCGCAGCAAAAGGAAAGTGCTACGCGTTCAACAATTCCTTTTGCAACCTAGGTCAGCGCTGCCGGTACAGGCACGTATGCATAAATTGCTCCGGAAATCACCCCGCCTCTGGTTGCTTTCGGGGTGGCCGCCCCTCAAGAGGGGCGGTTGCTTTATCAGCACCCAGGCCCGCAACGTCCAACAACGCAAGAATAGGGCGGCTACTCCGGTCCGGATGGGAGCCATGATTCCATGGCTCGATCAATACCCGGACAGGGAAACAGCCGAATTTCTCAAGGAGGGCTTCTCAGTTGGTTTCAGTCTCCCCATATCAGGGGAAGTTTTGGGGGGGGCGTTTAGGAACCTACAGTCAGCACGTTCGCTGGCTTCGGTGTTACAGGAGAAAGTTGACAAGGAGCTTCGCATGGGGCGCATGGCCGGGCCCTTTCCGACCCCTCCCCTGCCAAACATGGTGATTTCACCGGTGGGAGTGGTGCCGAAAAAGACCCCCGGTAAGTTCAGGCTCATACAGCACTTGTCTTATCCTGTGGGCAGCTCCGTTAATGACTCCATCCCTCCAGAATGTTGCTCAGTCGTGTACCAATCTTTTGACGAGGCTCTGGCCATGGTAAGGGCATGTGGACACGGAGCATTGTTGGCCAAAATCGACGTGGAATCGGCCTTCCGGCTCCTTCCGCTGCACCCTGATTCTTTTAGGTACATGGGCTTCCGCATTGGTGGCGAGTACTTCATCGACAAGTGTTTGCCGATGGGGTGCTCGGTTTCCTGTGCATTTTTTGAGAGGTTCAGTACCTTTTTGCATTGGTGTGTGGAGAGGTCGGCCGGAGCTAGGGGGATCGCCCACTACCTGGACGATTTCCTATGCGTGGGCCCGGCCGATTCCGGCCAGTGCTCTTCGTTATTAGAATCAGCCCGTTCTGTCTTTCAGCAGTTTGGCGTGCCCATAGCGGAAGACAAAACGGAAGGGCCTGTCACTACCCTATCATTCCTAGGGATAGAAATAGATACGATCAAGGGTCATTGTTGCTTGCCACAGGACAAGATTAACAAGCTGAGGGAAACTGTGTCGGTCTGTTGCGCGGCACGAAAGATTACGCTGCGCCACACACAGTCCCTGCTAGGACAGCTGAATTTTGCATGTAGGGTCATCCCTATGGGCCGTTTGTTCTGTCGCAAGCTGGAGAGGGCGACCACCGGGGTCTTGAAGGCGCACCACTTCGTGCGCTTGTCAGCCGAAATAAGACGGGACCTTTTAGTCTGGTCTGTTTTTCTCGAGAATTTCAATGGGATACGTATCTGGCTGACTCCGGTGCTCGACAACTCCAGGCTGCAACTTTACACCGACGCCGCCGGCTCGACCGGATTCGGGTGTTTTCTGAATGGCAGCTGGTGCGCGCAGGCCTGGCCTGCGTCATGGTTTACGGAGGGACTTACAAAGGACTTGCTTTTACTTGAGCTCTTTCCAATCATGGTAGCCATGGAGATATGGGGCAGACGCCTAACTAATCACAGCGTCCTATTCTGGTGTGACAATTTTAGCACTGTGCATGCCATTAACAATCAGAAAGCGAAGTCGCTGCTAGTCTTGAGAGTGTTGGCGCAGCTGTTTCTTCAGTGTCTCCGCTACAACATTTTGTTTAAAGCTAGGCACGTGCCGGGCACGCGGAATGAAGTAGCGGACGCACTATCACGTTTTCAATGGGTTCGTTTTAAAGAGCTAGTGCCGAGTGCTGACGATGTCGGGGTCTCGTGCCCATCTTATGTTTGGCAGGTCATCACGCCGGATTGGAGGGGCTAGCAGAGCGATCCGTGGCGCCAGCTACCCTCAGGACGTATAAGCAAGCATGGTCCGAGTGGGAAGCTTTTTCTGGAAGCGCTGGGCAGCAAGGTAGGCGGGGCCAGAGGCTGTTGCTTTCATTTGTATGGAAACTCTACAATGCGGGCAGATCAAGGGCCGTGGCGGCGCGCTATCTTGCAGGGATTTCCTTTTTTGCGCAACTGAAAGGGGTCGCTGATTTCACTAAGTGCTTCCTGGTGCGGAGAGCTATGAAAGGCTGGTCGCGTCTGGCGCCGGCCGCACCTGACCATCGACGCCCCATTGATTTCTCCTTGTTGTTGTCCCTGATAGGTAAAGTTAAGTCGTTTGCTGACTCAGCGTTCGAAGCATTGGTTTTTTCGCTAGCTTTTTCCATGGCATTTCACGGGGCTTTCCGCGTGTTAGAGTTAGTTTCCCCTTCAAAGTATAGAGCTGCTTCACTGCAATTTTCAGACATACGCATAGAACAGGAGGCGCTTTGGTGTAGGGTTAGGAAATCCAAGACCGACCAGGCGGCTAGAGGGGTTTGGGTGCGCTTAGGAACCGTGGTGCCGGTCTCGGCATGCCCCGTTGCGCTGGCAGAGCAGTATGCCTTGGTGAGGCCCAGCATGGGGCAATCATGGCTGGTACACTATGACGGGTCTCCGCTCACGAGATACCAATTTAGTTGGATGTTGCGGAGATGCCTGGCAGAACTAGGCTTAGCACCCGGGGAGTTCGGCACCCACTCCTTTAGAATTGGCGCCGCAACAACAGCAGCGGGCTCAGGCTGGTCGGTCACAGACATTAAGAAGCTAGGGCGTTGGCGCTCCGCGACTTACAAGAAATATATTCGCCCGAACCTCCTTATCTGAAGTATGTGCATGTGTGGTTTCCAGTTGACTGGTTGTATTCCTATGTTACCCCTACCCCACCGTTACCTACTCGGGGATTAGCTACGCTCTGTTGTTGGGCCAGCGTCCGGAGTTTTCTCGTTTTTTTACCTGACCTGACGGACTGAATCTGGCTTATCATAATTCGGCTAATTCGGCACCAATTAAGAGTCCCTCAGCAGGTCTATACGTTTTTTCTCCGGCCGAGTAATCCCCTGTTTTCCTTTACCTATCACCACCCTTTACCCACCCATGTTTGTTCCTTACCTATTGTCTCTAGGAGAGACTTCAATCGTGATTGAAGTGGTCCTTTGCACCAAATTTGTGCACCAACCAAATTATTTTTCTTTTGGCAGACCCTCCTGATAATGTTAATGCTTGTCCCGAGTTTTAACCTAATTCAATGTAGTAAAGCACCATCTAATTACTTTAAATAATTTCCCCCTTAGGTTTGGGCTACGACAGTTGCAAAATATGGATAGTGGGCCACTCCTTCGTGTATTGGGCGGCCCGGCTCGTGGCTTCGGGCGATGGGCCCGTCTTCTTGTGCTCCAACATGACAAGGTGGTTAGGTGTGAGAGGGATGTCCTGGCGTGAGCTAAGGGCATTCCTCTTGGAGAAGGTGAGAATGTTTGGTTTGCCTGAAGTACTGGCTATTCACTTGGGTGGAAATGATCTTGGGAAAATGTCCCAGTTGGAGTTGAGAGCCCTGATTGTGAGTGACCTGGCCACAATAAAAGATGCTTGGCCAACATGCCTTTTGATATGGTCGTTTGTGATCCCTCGGCTATGTTGGAGGGGTGCAAGGAATTGCAAGGCCGTGGATGAGTCCAGGAAAAAGTTGAACTCGGCCGTGGCCCGATGGGTGCTGGGGGCGGGTGGGGCCATTGTCCCACACGAGCGAATCAGGTATCGGTACCATCAGCTCTATAGGCCAGACGGGGTTCACTTAGTTAAGGAGGGTCTAGTTCTGTTCGTTGAGGACATTCTAGGGGTGATAGATGAGGTAGTCTAGTGGTGGCGGGGCGGGGTCTCTGGAGAGGGTTCCCCCGCTTTGGCGGGAAAGAACGGCAAGTTCAGAGTTTTTAGGCGTTTATTGAGTTAAGTTTATGGCGTATTTGGTAGTTTTTCGGTGCGCTTGCCCCTCATTGGCTTAGGCCTTCGCTAGATTACCCGACCGGGGATAGCGAGCCCACCCGGCTGGGTGGGTAGACAATGAGTGGGTTGAGTGGAGACCGATTCCTGTGATTAGGTCAAATTACGTATGTTAGTTTGGGGGTGGAGTTTGTTAATAGCCGTTCTTTCTTGGCCACCATTTAAAATTAAAATAAAAACAAAAAACAAAATAAAAACAAAAATAAAAACAAAAAACTTAGTTTAAAGAATTATTTTCAAATAAATTTCAGCTAACAAATTTCTGCCAAACCATGTCTCCGTGTCTTTATTTACTTATAGAGTGTTAAGATCATTATGTCAAATGTAATGCACAAGGGTCACACATCTGCTATTGCAAGGTTTAAAACAACGCAGTGGCTAGGATAGGCATGGAGTGACTTAAACATAATAGCTGGGTGTGGCCCAGAAGGACAGGTGACACGGAGAGCCTATGGCAGTGGCTCTTGGCTTGTTAGCTGTGAAGTTAATACCCCAGGAGAAGGGAGGAGTCTCCCTCTTTTCCTGGAAAATTCCCCACCCTCCCGTCCCTCGATTTGGTAGGCGGTTAGGTTAATTGGGGGTGTTCTGTTGTTTAATCGCGTTAGCTGATAGGCGGGAAAGAACGGCAAGTTCAGAGTTTTTAGGCGTTTATTGAGTTAAGTTTATGGCGTATTTGGTAGTTTTTCGGTGCGCTTGCCCCTCATTGGCTTAGGCCTTCGCTAGATTACCCGACCGGGGATAGCGAGCCCACCCGGCTGGGTGGGTAGACAATGAGTGGGTTGAGTGGAGACCGATTCCTGTGATTAGGTCAAATTACGTATGTTAGTTTGGGGGTGGAGTTTGTTAATAGCCGTTCTTTCTTGGCCACCATTTAAAATTAAAATAAAAACAAAAAACAAAATAAAAACAAAAATAAAAACAAAAAACTTAGTTTAAAGAATTATTTTCAAATAAATTTCAGCTAACAAATTTCTGCCAAACCATGTCTCCGTGTCTTTATTTACTTATAGAGTGTTAAGATCATTATGTCAAATGTAATGCACAAGGGTCACACATCTGCTATTGCAAGGTTTATAATAAAAAACTATTATTATTATTATTATTATTATTAAAACTATAAAATAATATCAAAATATTCACTGGCTCCATCTTTGTTCTAGTTATTGCTGTTTTAATCCAATTTACAATCAATCAATCTGGTATGGATGTTACCTATTTAATTAAGGTTATTGAATTGTTTTTGGCATTTTACACTACGCAAAGTCTTTTTCCCTTCTTTTTATGCGCTTCCACTGGAGTTGTCTATTTGTATAGAACAAATAAACCTTTATAAGGTTCTAATTGTTGTCTTAATATAAGCTGTAGTGTAAGCACTAGTTATTATACCAGTAAATGAGTGTGGCTAAAGAAACCTATATATGAATATGAGCCCTCTGTTTCATGTAAGCTTTAATGTAAATATTGATTTACTAGGTGATTCAACGCGCCCTACGGGCGCTCTTCACACCGTCGTAAGGGGCTGCACCCCCTTAATTTGTGAACATTTGTATATGAGAAAGATGGTTAGAATTGTATGACAGATGCCTGTATTGCAACTTGAGTCATAGGTGAAATGTGTTAAATAGAGAGCATATGATGTGGAAGGGGGTGTGTATTCTTTTGTTTAATTAAAAAGCGGTTACAGAGTAACATTGTACATTGATAGTGTGGATGGTACAGTGACATTTGTGGGTGTGGGGGGGGGGGGCTGTGTGTGCATGTTGTTTAGGTGTGTGTGTGTGTGTGTGTGTGCAATAGTATAGTAGGGTGTTTTTGAGTCAGCGGCTCCCCACTGGCGGAGGTCACAACACAGGAAAACAGGAGGCTGGGTAGTGATAGGGGTGTGTGGGCATAAGGGGGACTAAAGAGGAGGGTGGGAGATACTGTGCAGCTTCTGCCAGTGGGTGAGGGTCCAGTGTGGCAGTACAGGATGGTGGCCCTGAGTCAGTATCTCCTCCTATTGGGTGGGAGTTAGTGTCCATGAGAGCAGGAGGCTGGGCTATGAGGCATGATAGGGGCATGTGGGCAAAACAGCGTCAGCGACTCCCCAGTGATGGAAGTTACGGTTCAGGAGAGCAGGAAGCTGGGTAGTGATAGGGGTGTGTGAGTATACGGGGGACTAAAGAGGGGCTTAGGGGTGCCGTGAATTGTGGGAGGGGCGCGGGGGTGCCGTGAATCAAGGGAGGGAGGGGGCGCAGGTGTCCGCGAATCGCGGGAGAGGGCGGGGGTCTGCAAAGCGTAGGAGGGGGCGTGAATTGCGGGAGGGGGGGTGCGAATTGCGGGAGGGGGGGGGGTGTGCGGGGGGTGACGTGAATCGTGGGAGGGGGCGTGAATCGTGGGAGGGGGGGTGTGCGGGAGGTCCGTGAATTGCGGGAGAGGGGGGCACTGGGCGCGATGAATCACCAAGTTGGTTATATATTCTTGTAGAAGGATGGTAGGATGTTGCTGTCATTCAGAATGCATTTACATAAACAGTAATAGTAGCAGTAAAAGATCTGACTTAAAACACCTACAGTAAACAGAACAGGTGTTACAGTATATATTATACAAAGAATTGGTTGATGATGTTTCGTTTGACGTGCACATAGTTGTCACTGGAAAAAAATTGCTACAAGAAAAAATCAACACAGAAAGGTCAACACATGTAAATGTTGACATAAGTGTGGCACTTCATTGGTGTCCATGCCAACACATGAGAATGAATATGAAAACATTCAAAAAAGAAAAATAAATCTTCAAAAACTCATGTCATCCTTTTTCATTGTCGACCATAGCCGTGTCAGTGTTTTGCATGTGCCATTTAATCCTGGGGTTGCCGTGAATCGCGAGCGGGGGTGGGGGGGGAGGGAGGAGGTGAGGGGTGTCCGCGAATCACGGGAGGAGGGGTCGTGGGTGGATGCCATGAATTGCGGGAGGGGGGGTCGCGGGGGGGGTGTGGGTGCCGCGAATCGTGGGAGGGGGGGACGCGGGGGGTTGCAGTGAATCGTGGGAGGGTGAGTCGCGGGGGGTTTGCCGCAATGACAGGAGGGGGGGTCAGGGGGGGAATCGCGGTAGGGGGGTCGCGGGGGGTGGGGGGTACCGCGAACCGCGGGAGGGGGGGGCCGGGGGGGTTGGCGCAAATCGTGGGAGGGGGGGTCGCGGGGTGTCACGGGGTGGGGCCGCAAATCGCGGGAGTCGCCGCGAATTGCGGGGGGTGTGCTGCGAATCGCGGGAGGGGGGTCGCCGGGGGGTGCCGCGAATCGCCACAAGAAAAAATCAACATAGAAAGGTCAACACATGTAAATGTCGACATAAGTGTGGCGCTTCATTGGTGTCCATGTCGACACATGAGAATGAATATAAAAACATTGAAAAAGTGAAAAATAAATCTTCAAAAACTCATGTCAACCTTTTTCATTGTCGACCATAGCCATGTCAGTGTTTTACATGTGCCATTTAATTGTGGGGTTGCCGTGAATGGGGGGGGGGGGGGGGGGGAGGTGCATACCTCCCAACATTACCCTCTCCAGGAGGGATACATTGCTCTGTTTCTGGACTTTCTTCTTAATTTATGGATTACCATCACCTGTGCTTAAACACCTTTCTTATTAATTACCCTGTTTAAAACAGGTGATGACAATCATATATTAAGATGGAAGTCCACAAACAGAGCATTCTGTCCCTCCTGGAGAGGGTCATGTTGGGAGGTATGGAGGTGTGGGGTGCTCACCTGGGCCCTTATTCTGATCTGTGCGGAAATTCCCGCATTCTTACGGAGCGGTCCGCACGCCACGGTGTTTTGCCGCATGCGGCCATCGTCCGTAGAAACGCCCACGTGTCCTCCGCATTCGGACGGACTCACTCTTTAAGAACAGGGCGTGTTTACGGACGACATACAAACCATGCGTGTGCGGGAGAAACACTCCGATTCGGCACGGTATTACAGAGTATTACAGAGTATGCTCGGGAATACCGCATCCGACCGGGAGCCAAGCGGTGCTACCGCACGTAAGCGGAGTATTTACGCCAAACAACCCACTATGAAGTATCTTCTGCAAGACATCACATGACCCACTTATTCAATTACCTATCCTCATAAAAAACTGCTTATTTGGAATTGGAATCAATTAGATTCCAATATATCCTTACAAGCATGCCTAACACATGCATTGCACACATTAACCCTTACAGCAATGTAACACATGTGTATTGCTAGTATTAATATTCTGTCATGTCAATTGTTAGCAGTTTTTAAGTGTCTGAGAAGTACAGCATATGTGGCTGATGAGTAAGGTTTCCTTGAAGCAGCAATGGTTTCAATTAAAGCACTGACAAGCGTCCTATTAGTGAGTAATGAGTAAAGGAGTAGATTGTATTGGGTTCAGGTGTTAATGGTTGTAGTCATTAGGCGTACGTTCGCCTACCGCATGAACGAGTGGTGTCCGCAAAGCAATAGTACACTTGTGGACACCGCACATTTCAGCCCTTTTTGCTCGCGTGCATTCGGAGTGGTTTCCGAATGTACGCCCCCCAACATAAGTGTACTCCCCCGTGTCCGCCCATGTTTCCGCCCCGTTTTGCCCACTTTGAAACTACGCCCATGTGTCATTCCGCATGACGCCCATAATACGCCCCTATTTCCCGACTGATTGCGGGGACCAGTTTTGGACGGGCTTTGTCCGAACTGGTACCGAGTCAAGGCGTGGCACATGCGCGTAGCGTTCTCCACGCATGCGCAGACGCCGTAAAGACGCTATCCGTAAGAACGCGGTAAAGTCCGCATCAATCAGAATAAGGGCCCTGGTGTGTCTGGTGAGTAGCTGTGTCTTTGCTGTGTAACATGGAGAGGCAGAGTCTGGCACTGTGGGCTCACTGGGCTGGTTCTCTGTCATGTGAGTCAGTCATGTGAGTCAGAGGCTCCACCCAGCGTTACAGCTTCAGAGACACACTTTGAGTGACAGATGTAGCCAAATATATAAGAGATTCACCCTGGTGGATGTTCCGGATTGGAGTGTGTTCCTTTAAAAATTTGTGGCATTATCGCCAGTATGTCATTATTTTTCTGATGTGTTGTCACCGAGGATATGTCATAGGTTTTTTAATATATTTATTTGTATTCTTGTTTTATGACATTCATTCACATTGAGGACTACTGGCCCACTCAGTGGGAGGCTTCATATATCTCACTATCCAGTCAATGGCTCCACTGTGTCAAGGTCGACAATTATTGGCCGCCAATCAATAGGTCGACACGAAAAAAGGTTGTCATGTCATAAGTCAACATTGACAAAAGTTCAACACAAGCAAAATGTTCACATGTCAATGGTCGACACATGAAAAGGTTGACACGTCTTTCATGATTATTGTTTCTACTTACTTAATAATAGTGTACGAGTGCAGTGAGCCATGCGAGGGGACGCAATACACTAATACAGTGTCAATGTCGACAGATGTCAGCATAGACAACAAAAACATAAAAACTCATGTCAAGTTTTTCCTATGTCGACTATTGGCATGTTTGTGTCAACTTTTTGTCAATGTCGATCTACGCCATGTCATCCTTTTCCATGTGTCGACATACTACCTGTTGACCAATAGTGGTCGACCATTTGACTGTAAACGTAGACACTGTCGGCCTAATAAAGCACACCTGTATATTTCATGTAAAAAATAGAGTTATACATCCTAATTCACGTTTGTACGCAATGCCAATGGTCACACAACTGAGATCATCAGACTGTGCATGGGCCATGATGGCACTGCACACGCGCCAAGGTAGCTTTCCCGATGCCGCTCACCGTGACAAGGCCAGCTCTACAATTAGGCAGCGGGCTAGGGGCTCCAGAATCTGACTATCACAAAATTAAGTTTGACTCTGGAAGAAGCATCCTTGTTGAACTTAATGCAAACAGAAGGTGTTGAACTTCTAAGAGTCCGCCTCCACACTTATACCTGAGGTTCTAGAATGTTGGAATTGGTGGGTGGTGATAAGAGTAGTAAGCTGTAGTTTTATTGGTGAAAAGCCTTGCACCGGCCCGGGATTGAGGGAGGAGCAAAAAAGCATCTGTGTTATGGACATTTTTGGGGTGCGTACCTGCCTTTAGTTGGAATTATGTACTTTAAAAAAAATTTTTTATCGTTATTGCGCAAGACTGCATATGAGTAGGCAGATGGTGAGGACTTGGCAATGGATCTGGTGGATACCCCATAGAAGCCTATGGGCTTCTTAACGCGACTCACGCCGCCCCGAACGGACCCCCGCCGCCTCGCGCCGACACCCCCCCCCTCACCTGCTGTGTCCAGGGAGCAGAGCACTGTGCTGCCTGGACCTGTGACCTCCTCCCTGCACTGTATCCTCTTCCGGGTGCAGGGAGGAGGAGGAGAGGCCACCCGGCAGCAGCAGCATCCCCGGGTAATGGAGGGAGCCGCCGGGACCCACAGCACATCGCCAGCAAGATCACAAAGGACAGCTCTTAACGCAAGAGCTGTCCTTTGACATAATTATCGCATATGTTACAGCATATGCGATAATTAGGTGTGCGGTAGCCGGCGATGTGCGGTGGACAGGAGGCGCGGATGTTACAGCATCCTGCCCTGATACATCCGGCCCTAAGCCCTGGTTATAATGCTAATAACATACATAATGTGCCTGTAGTGTAAACATTATTAAGGATGAGCAAGGTGTTAAGCTTGGTACATACTGTACGAGCTGAATGAATGATATGCATAATATCGCGTTAACGATATCATCGTGCGTATCATTCAGTGTATACCCACCATACAGTTTATGATGCGTGCTCCTGTGGATCTTTAATGATATGCGATATCGTTAACAATATCAGTGGTGCTGCATATCGTACAGTGTGTTTGGACCTTTAGAATTATATTACACACAGATATTACAGTTTACTGGAACAAACATTTGTGCTAGTCATTGATTGGATTACAGGGCACATTTCCTAATGTAGATATGTTAGTATAATGTCAACCAGATGCTTTTTATTAGCTAAGCCAGTGGTTCCCATACTGTACTTTCTGGAATCATGGCGCCCTAGAGAATCAGCATTTTTCTTAGGGCATCCCAATGCTAAAATATTTTTATTGATACATATGGAAAAAATATGAAAATTTAATAGGATGAGAGATTCAGAAAGTGAGAGATTTGGTCAGAAATCTCCAGTGCCAATCATTTACACTGCAAAACCAGTGTGATTTTGCAGTGTAAATGATTGCCGCTTTAAAAAACTGGAGATGTCTTACCAAATCTCTCACTTTCTGAATCTCTCATCCTATTAAATTTCACCCACGGTGTCTAAATTAGACATCTATTCTGGTTCGATACCGGTGTCCAAGTTGCCCAGCTATTTTTGGTTAATCCTGGCTCCATAGCTGTATGGAACCAGTCCTAGCATTCCACAGTTCTAATCAGGTGGTCCTTGTCTTCCAGCTCCAGTGTCCAAGGCACCAGGACTGCCACGTATGTCAACTTACTTCAAGCAGTTCTAGTTCTATTAGGCTACTGCAAACTTACCTTCAGGAATAAGAAAGAATGACACCAGCAAGAGCGCTCGTGGAACTCTGCTCTTATCCATTGTCCTTTTCTATACATACGTTTTCAGAACCATCTTCTAAATTGTTAGAAACACTGGGACGGGAGCTCACAGGCCGTAACGTTCCCAGAGTTGTCCGAGGGGCTCAGTCACACAGAGTACAAAAGCATGTGGGTGGCCCAGTTGTTACCCCATGGTCCTAATTCTGACTAGCAGTGTATCTGCAAATTGCACCCTGCAGTCTGCACAGCTGCTCTGAGCAGGCAGTGCTGCACTTCCCGTTGCTGGCACACCCATCCCCTCTGCGCAATTTAATGTGATCAGGAGTCAGGACCAGCACTGATGCATTGCTACCCTGTTGTGCTGATGCTCACTGGGGATGGTATGCAGTGCCAGATTTTACGGCAACCCTGCAGCAGCTAGGAAACATTCTCTACTGCACATAACTGAAGCCAATACCTGTGGGGAAATGTTTGGTCGGTGACTGAGAAGCTATATTGTGAGACAGCAGCGCAGCAGAGGTGGCTGCTGATTATACCTGCATCTGAGATTCCCAGTTGTTGTTGTACTTGCCTACTTTTGAAAACTAGTTTCAGCGAGATTATAGTTGGTAGCAGAATTTTGGACAGCGCCCCATTAAGGGGGCATGTCATGCTCCACCCAAAGGGCGTGTCTAATTCCATATATGGAGAGATTGTGAATGTGGCACCTAGATGCGTGGTTGCGTACTGGCTACATCTGAGAGGAATCTGTTAAATTGACTTATATCCAAATGTAGATGGGCCCCAAAGCAGTTAAAGTGCTGGGAAATGGTGCCGATGATTCAATGCAAATGAATCTGTCTCTCCTTCATTATATCCCCAAAAATGTAACAGTGTAATGTGGGCTAGGTGAAATGAGGGAGATTGCTAGACTAATGAGGGAGAGAGGGAGAGTGCTGCTATTTCAGGGAGTCTCCTGCAGAATGCAGGAGGGGAAGTAACTATGTTTTTATTCAGTGAAATATACAGTATGTCAGTGTGTGGTGTAAATCTCAGATGGGGTGACGGAGCTGCATGTTTGCAACCAAGAGCCATGCGGGGCCATACACATTCCAGATGCACTTCCTCTGCGTGCCGCTCCCCCCCTCCCCCTCCTGCTTCAGAAGGGTAAGCAAGTCTCCCGTGGGCAGAGTAGCCACCCCCCACGCACATGCACACCCCATAGACATCCTTAAAATTGGAAGACCGATGATGGAGATTGCATCATCGTAGCCACACCAACTGCTTTACAGTGCCAATGATCTCTATAGATAGACTTAGATTTAATTAGTTTTACATTATTGTGCTTTTTACATATTTTAAATTAAATATAAATGGTATTTACTAATAACACATTTTCTGTGCATTAATTTTTTTTCTCTGTTTACTTCTCTCTGTCTTTTAATACTGTAATTATCATATTATCACTTAGGAATCACCGGAGCCTAAAATGACAGCACAATGCGTTTTCTTCTGCTGGGAGTTCTCTGAATGTATTTTGGTGCCCACTTACAGATTAGTTTTCACCATTATCTCACTTTCCCATTCTCACTGTACCTAAGTCATCCCTTTGTCTGTGTCATTCTTATCTGAGTGATTTCATCATCTTAATGGGACTCACATTATTACAAACCTCCATGTGAATCACAGAAACGTTAGCATCTGACTTTCACACTGAGGGCAGGATGTACTAACCAGAAAATACATTACCCTATAGAAACCTATGGCCTCCTTTCCGCATCCATGCTGTAGAGGGATCTGATCAGATCCCTCCCAGATGCCACCCTTCTGTGCATGTGCAGACAGACTCTCGGGTCTTAAATCCAGAATCCCGGGGCAGTCGCTCATAGCTATTATCAGATCAGAAGTGATAAATATTGGATGTGTTAGTACATATGCGATTAGTATCGGCATGGTAAGTGGTGGGATGTACCGTTAGTTGGTCCCAAATCTCAGTCCCAAGGACCCCAACATTGCACGTTTTCCAGACACATTTTCAATGATCCATCGGTGGAGCTGATTATTTTACTTGTGATTAGGGATGCCAGTCCTGGGATTTCGGGATTGAAATTTCATTACTTTCAGCCGGGCAGCGCTAAGCATGAGCAGACACTGCCCGGAAAACATGCTGTGTGGCTCTTGGCCAATCCCGGGATCCTAGGAATCCCAGAATTAATAGTTTTTTAATTCTGAATCCCAGAATTAAAAAAAATGGCCTGGCATTGGCCTCCCTACTTTGGATTCTGTGAGGAGTCAAAATAGTCAAAAATAGTTTACAGAACCTAAATAGTAACAAATCTCCTGGCCCAGACAAAATACACCCTAGGATACTAAAATAATTAAGTTCTGTCATAGTACTACCATTATACCTGATATTTGAGGAATCCATAAACTCTGGGATGGTACAAAGGGACTGGCGCATAGCTAAGGTAATACCAATATGGAAGAAAGATAGCAAAACTAACCCTGATAATTATAGACCGGCCAGCCTTACATCCATTGTGGGGAAAATATTAGAAGGAATAATAAGAGATAGTATCCAATATTTCTTAGAACAGGAGAAAGTGATAAGTAAGGGACAGCATGAGTTTGTAAAAAATAGATCATGCCAGACTAATTTAATTAGCTTCTATGAGGAAGTCAAGTAGGGGGCTTGACTTAGGAAAATCTGTTGATGTAATACTGCTTGATTTCACTTTTGATACGGTGCCTCATAAAAGGTTATTAATGAAACTGGGTAATTTAGGGTTAGGAGATAAAATTTGTAATTGGATTAAAAACTGGTTGCACAATCGGTGAGTCGTGGTAAATGGCATACATTCCAGCTGGGGTAAGGTCCAAAGTGGAGTCCCGCAAGGTTCAATATTGGGACCCACCTTGTTTAATATATTGATTAATGAGGTACTTATGTATTATCTGGACTCCCATGTTAAATGCACCCCATTTTTTCATACCCCTACTATCCAACTACGCATGGAGTTGATATTATATAGTGTGGCGAGCGCAACGAGCCACCGTGCCCGAAGCGTGGCGAGCGCAGCGAGCCCCGCGAGGGGACGCGGTCTCATAAGAAAAACGGAAGCCCAGATATTACATAAGTACCATTAATGATATTGGAAGTGACATAGTGAGTAAAATTGCAATATTTGCGGACGACACAAAGTTGAATAAGGAAATTAACTCAGGAGAGGATGTGGAAACACTACAAAGTGACTTAAATTAACTGGAAAGATGGGCGGAAAGGTGGAAAATGCAGTAAAGTAATTAATTATGAGAACAAAAATGAACAAGCTACTTATAGGCTAAATAGAGTTAGTATAGGGAATTCTGCTGTAGAGAAGAACTTGGGGGTCATCATAGATGAAAAATTGGGTGATAGTGCACACTGCTCAAGTGCAGCAGCAAAAGCAAACCGGACACTGGCATGCATTAAAAGGGGCATGGATTCAAGGGATGCCAATGTGATAGTGCCTCTTTACAAGGCATTGGTAAGACCACACTTGGAATATTGTGTTCAGTTCTGGGCACCGCACCTTAAAAAGGACATAAAAGAATTGGAACAGGTACAGACAAGGGCGACTAAGCTAGTAAAAGGTCTCGAATCACTAGAATACAAAGTAAGTAAGTTTTATTTATATAGCGCACTTTCGCCAACAGGACAAATGTAGGTTAACCAGGATGAATATGTTTTCACTGGAGAAACGGAGGTTGAGAGGTGATATGATTAGTATGTTCAAATACAGGACTGGGAATAATATGGAACTGGGACTTGATTTTTTTCACTAACAGGCCTATACTTAGGACACATGGGCATGTACTGAGGCTCGTGGAAAATAAATTCCATACTGAATTAAGAAAAGGATTCTTCACCATTACAGCAGTAAAATTCTGTAACTCATTGCCAGTGTGGGTGATTACAGCAACTACTGTTAATGAATATAAATCAAAACTGGATACATTTTTGGCCACTAAGAGAATCCTATAGATATGACTTACACAAGTTAGATAGGTGGACTAACATATTTTTTCAGCCTTTTTCAGCCTTAATTACTATGTTACTATGAGACCTTGAAAATATGCACTGTTGGGGAACCTTGAGAACTGAGGGGTAGATTTATTTTAGCGGCTCTTAACGCACCGCTATAACACTTCCTGCTTCACCTCATTAGCGAGGCAAAGCAGGAGGGGAAACCGACAAGATGTATCAACATCTTGTCCACCGACACGGGGGAGCGCTAACTCCCCCCTCTAGTGATGTCTCCTTCTCCCCGGCCAGCTTACTGCGCATGCGCGGGATCTCGCTACCTTCGCGAGATCCCCAGCGCAGCTCAGAGCCAGCAGCAGGGACAGCGCTGTCCCTGCTGTGGGCATAGGGCATCGCCGCCTGCAGCTGTCGAAGTCGATAGCTGCAGGCGATGCTGACCGTTCATAAATTAGGCAGGCGCGCAGTACAAAATATCGTAGCTGCGCCTCCTGCCCCACACCACCGCACGTTAGACACCCGCTCAGCGGGTGTCATAGATCAGGGGAAGCGCTATCCCCTGCCATAATGCACGGGGATAGTGCCTATTCCATCGATCGCCAGTACATAAATCTACCCCTGTGTTCGGTAACCACTGATTTAGTAAATTTGTCAATTATATTTACAATCAGCATAATGGGGTAATCCTATTTTCCAAATATTAGGCAGTGATGTGCAGTGTTGGCTGTGTGCAGAGAGGCACTGCCACTTACCATGGCAGCCACCCCCCACCCCGAGGCACCGCCCACACCTGTCCATGAAGGTAAATATGCGGGGCGGCCGGAGCATTGTTTTTATTCGGAAAGCCAATCCCAGGAATACCAGGATTGAGCGTTTTTCAATCCTGAATTGGCCCGGGATTGGCTTCCCTACCCCCATGCCCTCGCATGCCACCGAAGGGGAGAGAAATCATTGGATGGACACTGACCATCCAATGATTTCTCTCCCCTTCGTTAAAAAAAAAGGTCTAAACTGACTTTTATTTCCGCCACAGATTGCCAAAAAGGGGGAGGGTTCTGGCATCATGTGACATCAGCCGCCTGCCCCGAGCAGGCATCCACCCATCTGTACTCCAAGGGGAACTCCCAGCATTTTCATGGGGATGCCCATAAAATGCTGGGCATTCCCCTGCTGCCGGCCCCTTCCCGCCCTTTTCCACATATTTGCACATGTGTAGACCCCCCATCATTGTAAACAGGGCCGAATTCGGACCCATACGCATGAGTCTGAATCGGCCCCTTAGTGTCAAAGAGCTAGGAACAACACCTGATAGCAGCTGAAAAACCTTCTGGAAATGAATTGTGTGTGTGTGTGTGTGTGTGTGCGCCTGTGTGTGTGTGTGTTTGTTATTAACACAATGTGTGAATTAGGACAATATCAATGCAGGTATTTCCTTTTACTAATTGGCAAGTGTGGAGCATGAAGTCCAGACAGGCAAATGACCTATCCCGGCCTGTTACGGCCCATGTATCAGGATGTCCTCTCCTGGCTTCTACAGGATGATAAAATGCATTGAAGTTTCCTGAACATAAATGATGTTGTTGTTCTTACAATATATATAGTTAGCTGCCAAATGTGTCTACAACTGTTATTGTGTTATAATACATGTAAAAAGGAAGGGTGTCATTATTTTTCCAGGAAATCTGAATAGTTTAAAAAATTGATTTCTCTTCCGTATGTCAACTTTGTTATTTGATATTACTGGAAAAGTGTAACATTTATTTTGATATACTTGTGGTTACTCTTGCTGGGGCAAAATAGGTCACATCCCTAATCTACGCAAACCATTACTATACTAACCATATTGGCTAAGCCCATGATATGATTATGCACTATTTTCTGGCAACAGGGCCGCCATCAAGGGGGTGCTGTGGGTACAGCTGTCCTGGGCCTGACCACTCTGACTGAGAGCTCATTTGAAAGTGCATTCAGGTGAGGGTGTGCCCTTTGCTATACTTCAGCTAGTCTACCCTGAGCAGGTGCCTGCTTCTGCAAGAGGATCTAGAGGAGGCCATGCAAGCAGCTTAGAATGGAACCAAAGTTGGCTATCTAAGTAGTGCTCTGCTGAAGTCACACCACCATGAGGTCCAGATCAAGCCTCTATGTAGACAGTACTAACATGAACTACGGCTGTTGTTGGACTAACTAGGGTTCAAGTAGTCTGCATTGTAGTAGTAGTAGTAGTAGTAGTACGTTTATTTATAAAGCACCGCAAAGTGTCCGCAGCGCCGTACATAGCAAACAAAAAACAAATTACAAGGTAACGTACAGGGTGTGTTGAAAAATACAGTATAAATAGGGGTATAGCTGGTAGAACTAAAATCAGCATCAGTTCTGAAGTAGGTGTCAAAATTGTCGAGGAGACTGAAGATGAAGTAGAGGAAGAGAAGAACAGGACAGGAGCACAGGTGAGGTAAAGAGGTAGGGTGAGTACGTGAGGCAGGAGGACCCTACTCATAAGAGTTAACATACTAAAAATAGGTGGGTGGACGAACGAAATACAATAGGATTAGTAGGAACGGAGGCAGGATAGGAGGATCAAAAGAGGTTAGGAGGAGGGATAGGCTAGTCGAAAAAAGTGGGTTTTGAGGGAGCGCTTGAAGGAGGTAAGGGAATCAGAAAGCCTGATGGGTGGCGGGAGGTTGTTCCAGTGCAGGTTGGCAGCGCGAGAGAAGTCTTGGACACGGGAGTGGGAGGAGGTGATTAGGTGAGAGGTCAGTCGGCGGTCAGCGATGGAGCGAAGAGGACGGGAGGGAGTGTGGATAGAGATCAGTGAAGAGAGGTAAGGAGCGGTGGAGGAGGAGAGAGCCTTGTAGGTGGTGGTGAGGAGTTTAAAGAGAACTCGGAAAGGAATGGGGAGCCAGTGAAGAGATAGACAGAGGTGGGAGGCGGAGGTAGAGCGGCGGGAGAGGAAGATGAGCCTAGCAGCAGCGTTAAGAATGGTTTGGAGAGGTGCGAGGCGGGTGAGAGGTAGCCCAGAGAGAAGGATGTTGCAGCAGTCAAGGCGGGAGATGACAAGAGAGTGAATGAGAATTTTGGTCGCGTCAGTGGAGAGGAATGGTCTGATGCGTGAGATGTTGCGTAGGTGAAAGCGGCAAGACTGTGAGAGAGCACAAATGTGGGGGGTGAAAGAGAGGGAGGAGTCAATGATGACACCGAGGCAGCGCGTTTGGTCGGTGGAGGTGATCTCGGTTTCACCAATGCTGATGGAGATAGTGGGAGAAGAGGGGATGTTCGGGGGATGGAAGATTAGAAGTTCAGTTTTAGCCATGTTTAGTTTCAGGAAGCGTTGGGTCATCCAGGCTGAGATGGCCGTGAGGCATTCGGAGACCTTGGACAGGAGTGATGGGGATAGGTCGGGGGAGGAGAGATAGATTAGGGTATCATCAGCATAAAGGTGGTAGTGAAAACCATAGGAGCTGATGAGGGTGCCCAGAGAGGTGGTGTAGAGGGAGAAGAGGAGAGGGCCAAGGACTGACCCTTGGGGAACACCGACTGGCTGCGGGGTAGTAGGAGAGGAGGAGCTCGGAGTGGAGACGGAGAAGGAGCGATCGGAGAGGTATGAGGTGAACCAGGAGAAGACCGTGCCAGTGATGCCAAAGGCGCAGAGGGTGTTGAGCAGGAGAGGGTGGTCAACAGTGTCAAAGGCTGCTGACAGATCAAGCTGGAATGTGAATGGTATATGTCTCTGTTGGTCCAGTTACTCTGTGTGGACCTTCTAGATGTAAGGAGACACCAAGATGGCACATCCAGCATATCTCCTATAGCAGGGGTGGCCAAACCTGTCCTCAAGATCTACCAACGGTGCATGTTTTCCAGGCAACCTGTGGATCTATAGTAGGGATGAATGCAGCAGGTTTTACAATGTGACAGTTAGTAATGACTACAGCTGTGCACCAGCTAGGTAACCTAGAAAAGGTGGACCGTTGGTAGATCTCGAGGACCGGTTTGGCCACCCCTGTCCTATAGTCTGATCAATGATTTGGAGTCATTGCATGTACTCCTTGTTAGAAACGATGTATGTGCAGGCAGTGGTGTAACAAAAGCTCCGCAGACCCCGCAGTGGTGATGAAGCACTGTGTAGGTGTGGGCACTGGGGTCTGCAGGGCTATTGTAATGCAGCCTGCCACCTGCCAGGACCTCACCTGACGCTTCTGTAGCAGGTTCCCACACCTTGTCTGCGGTCCCGACTTCCCTGTCCCCTCCTGGCTTCTGCTTCTTTCTAATCTAAATGGACCATCACAAAATGTCCACCCCCATACAGCAGACAGCAGACCAAATGTCCGCCCCCACACTCGAACCTCATTCACAAAATGAATTCTCTTTTGCTGTCATTTAAGAAAATATCAAACACTTTTCTTTTCCCTAATGAGTGCATCCAGCATTGCCTTCTTCCCACAGAGAACTATACATTGGCTCGCACATGAAAGAAACGAACACATTGGCCCCCATATGAAAAAAGAAACAATCACACCGGTCCACACAGGTAAAAAAAAATGTATTTACCTTCATGTAAAAACAAGAGACCAGTGAATAACAGATGAACTGGTGGCTGTGCTGTAAACTGGTGTGGACATCTCTAGATCCGTTGGCAGACTTGATAACAGCTCAGGGCACACTAGAGTGCCATGGTGTGGTTGTTGAAAACAGCTGATCTACATAGTAATGACAAGATGGCCCCTACAAATGGTCACTAGAGAGCTCATTGCCCACCTTGGGCTAGGGCATGAATCATTCCTGAAGATTCCGAGTAGGAAGATTGGAGTCTGCACAGTAGTGCACTCCTCTTTCAAAATTCCTGTGGCCACATAGCTATAAATTGTCGACTTTTATTTGTAATCTTTAAAGAGCACTGATTATAATTTATAATACATCCTGCCTTGATGCCTTGTCCCCATACACAAGCCATGAAAAATATCTGTCATATCATGCTTACCATTAATTCAAAAGTCACAAAGAGAGACGTTACATTATTGATGCACCAGGTTGACAGTACAAAAGTCGACATGGGTGTTTCATGTTTTTTTTTTTTTTAGCTGACATGTGCCGACAGGTGGAATTTCATGCCCCACCATCCACTAGGACGTGGAAAGAGAATAGAATACAGTAGCGCACGCTGAAAGCTGAGGGTCCCCTCTTTCCATGGGTACAATAATTTTAAAAATCGGCCCTTGGGAACCGGAGATATCTGACTTCAAAACAGTGGTCCCCATCCAAGCCTGTTAATTGCTATTCCCAGTCAGATATTTCAGGTTCTGTCTGACTTTCTGAGGGTATATTCCAAAAGCTGGGACTCTCCCCCTTTGAAGGACACTAGTAGCTTGTCTCTACTGTTCCCAGAACCAGAGATATCAGCCTTCCAGCAGCTGGTTACTGCTCCAGCTCCACACACCTGGTATGTAGTTTTATATACTCGTTGGCAGATTGCTCTGCCTCCTGAACTCTGATCCCCTAGTGCCCAATATCATTTGGTAGGTGGGATTCTCTAGTTTTCAATTCCATTAAAATCTAAGAAATCTATTTCTGGGAACTGGAGATATCTGCAGTCAAGCAAGTTGTCCTCCCACCAGAAAATTATGAATAATAAGCCCACTCCACTATACACCCCTCCTCTGCATATTAAACATCCTCTACCACCCTGTAAGTTATGTATCAGGGCCCCTTCATTCAGCCCAATGCCCCCTTCTCCCACCCCATCTCCCACCATCTGTGCAGTAAAGGGGTAATTAGTGGAAATTACTGATTTAGGCCCTACATGCTGAGCGGTTGATATAATACCCCCTACCACCCGCGGGACATCAAAGTCCCCCCCCCCCACCACTGGAGGATCGGTAAAAGCCCCAATACATTGCTATGCCCAGGGGTCTACACTGTTGTTACATATATATATATATATATATATATATATATATATATATGTGTGTGTGTGTGTATATTATTATTATTATTATTATTAATATACATTTGGTCTGTCTACAATACTTTAACTGACCTGGTTATACTGGGTCACCATCTCTGGGTCATATAAGTGTCCATTTCCGTGCTTTGCTCCGCCCCTCTGGAAACCCCCTTCTGAAAATCCTGCGTTTGCCACTGGAATAGTGCGCGAGGCACCGTGCAAGAAGCGAGTAGGGATGGCCATCGATGATTAGAAATCATCAATGGTTTATGGCCGATGTCAAATAGTTTTGACAATGATGGCGGAGAACCAGATGGTTTCCCTCCATCGATGTCAGGCTTAACTGATTAGTTTTGTCTTATTTTTTCATCAAGGGGCCAGGACACTGAGCATAGCTCTTCTCTTAACTCCCGTGAAGCCCCGCCCCTGTATTTTGATTGGCCCACAGGCCAATCTTTCAAAGCAAATGGATGGCCATCGATATATAAAAACATCGATGGTCATCCATTGCACCATTGACCATCGACGCCCAGTTGCACACACATTGCACTTTTGCCTTCGATGGCAACCATCAACGGCAAAGGCAACGATGGCCATCCCTAGCAGCGAGCCATTCCTTTTTTATGTGTCGACCCAAGGCCTGGTGAGCTTCAGTGCTCAAACGAATGCATGTCGACCTTTGACCTTTGGACGCAATAGCAATCACCATATGAGGCCACCACAGTAGACGATTTAATAATCACATCTATAGAATCACAAATCCTAAAAATATGTCATGTACAAGGCATTATGGGTATTTTCAAGCAGAACATGCAAATTTGATTTTATTTAGGCATCTAGGGTTCTTTAAACACGCTAGGAATAATGCTTTTTATGTTCTGCCCCAGAAGACAATTTCATACGTTCCTTGATACAGCGAGTAGATCAAACATTTTTTTGAGGTTTGACTGTAAATCCGGAAACTCTGCTATTTCAAAGCGATATTTTCTAAACAAGACACGTTATACAAGAGACAGGTACAAATGCTGCATGAAATTACCAGATTTCCGGCTTTTCAAAGCAAAAAAAGAATATAAAGGCTTTAATATTCTAAAATGTCATTGCTTTATTTATTTTTATAATATACATACTTTTCCAACAAAAAGAACACAGCCGGAAATGCGTTTCTAAGGCAACTTCAGCACAGAAAACGTCAACATTTTTAAATTATACTACAGAAAATAAGGCAAATAACTAGAAATACACATGGACAAATAAATCACATAAAGAAATATCTGCTTCCTACTGTTGTTAAAAATAAACAACATACCAAAGAAATCTAATTGCTGCTTATGTCCATTATGCAAAGGCTAGAAACATGCTGATGCTGCATGGAATTCTCCATGGCAACAGCTGCGTGGCCACCGTCTGATATTGCAGGTAACAGTGGGCAATTGGCCTGTGGTAGCAGCTTGTATCTCTCCAAACAGACCATAATGGTGATAATGATCATTAAAAAGCACGAGGGCAGGAGAAAATCTCGATCAATCCTTACAAGTCAGACATTGGGCTCAGTGCCGTAACTATATAATTTGCGCCCCCCCCCCGCCGCACTTTTTTCGGCGCCCCCCTCTCCCTCCCCTCCCCTGCCCATACCTGTAACCTGACAGAGTGCCCGGCTGGCGGCTGCATCTGCGGTCACTGTCCCGTCCAGTCTCTCCCGGCGCCGGCTCCTGCTGATAATGAAAAGTGACTCTTAGAAAATGGCTGCCAAAACTGTCTGCAATTTGGGGGCAGCCATTTCTAAGTGTCAGTTTTTATTATCAGCAGGAGCCGGCACCGGGAGCGAGTGACGGGACAGTGACCGCAGATGCGGCCGGGCAGAGTAGATAGCAGTGCAGCAGGTAACTATAGCCCCGCAGCCCCCCCCCCCCCGGCGCCCATAGTTACTCTGAGCCTCCCCGCCACGGCGGGGGCTGCGGAGGTATAGTTACGCCACTGATTGGGCTACTCTGTTCCCATTCATGTGAGTGGGAAAACATGGAGAGTGATCCTGTGCTCAGTTCAGTGCTCGGTGATCGTCATGGCTGGCCTTAGCATTGATAGTAGAGAATTAGGGCCAGATGTACTAAGCTTGAAAAGTGATAAAATGGAGAGTGGTAAACCGAAAGCCAATCAGCTCCTACCTGCTATGTTTCAGGATGTGTTTAAAAAATATCAGGTATGAGCTGATTGGTTGGTGGTTTGTCACTCTCCATTTTATCACTTTCAAGGCTTAGTACATCTCGCTCTTAAGGAGGTGATTCCATAGCGACCCATCCCCGAGGTATTCGCTTTGGGACCGATGTTTTGGCTCTGCACAAGCATATATGCCAATATACACATGTGCAGGGCCACTGGGCACATGCCTTTGGCGACTTTCATAAGGCGTTCACATGGGGGGGGGGCAGGATGGAGTCGGTCAGAGGGATGGTGCATGGGGCCGCCCAGCATTTTACTACAGAAAATAAGGCAAATAACTAGAAATACACATGGACAAATAAATCACATAAAGAAATATCTGCTTCCTACTGTTGTTAAAAATAAACAACATACCAAAGAAATATAATTGCTGCTTATGTCCATTATGCAAAGGCTAGAAACATGCTGATGCTACACGGAATTCTCCATGGCAACAGCTGCGTGGCCACCGTCTGATATTGCAGGTAACAGGGGCCAATTGGCCTGTGGTAGCAGCTTGTATCTCTCCAAACAGACCATAATGGTGATAATGATCATTAATAAGCACGAGGGCAGGAGAAAATCTCGATCAATACTTATAACAAGTCAGACATTGGGCTACTGTGTTCCCATTCATGTGAGTGGGAAAACATGGAGAGTGATCCTGTGCTCAGTTCAGTGCTCGGTGATCGTCATGGCTGGCCTTAGCATTGGTACTAGAGAATTAGGGCCAGATGTACTAAGCTTGAAAAGTGATAAAATGGAGAGTGATAAAAAGAGAGCCAATCAGCTCCTACCTGCTATGTCTCAGGATGTGTTTAAAAAATATCAGGTATGAGCTGATTGGTTGGTGGTTTATCACTCTCCATTTTATCACTTTTCAAGGTTTAGTACATCTCGCTCTTAAGGAGGTGATTCCATAGCGACCCATCCCCGAGGTATTCGCTTCGGGACCGATGTTTTGGCTCTGCACAAGCATATATGCCAATATACACATGTGCAGGGCCACTGGGCACATGCCTTTGGCGACTTTCATGAGGTGTTCACATGGGTGGGGCAGGATGGAGGCGGTCAGAGGGATGGTGCATGGGGCCGCCCAGCATTTTCTGGGCGTTCCACAAAAATGGTGGGTGTGCCCAGCAAAACGCTAGGCATCCCCATCCGAACGCATGCATGCCAAATCCTGCACAGCATGGGCGCCTGATGTCACATGACGTCAGCACCCACCCCGTTCTCCGCCATGTTCTTCGTAAATATAAGTGAGTCTAGACTGACTTTTATTTACGGGCAGGTCAAAAATAATTCTATGGTCGGCGACCATCGAATGAGTTTTTTTGGCCCATACACTCCCATGTCAATGGATGTGGTAGCGAAACATCCATTCGCATTGTGAATCTTCACTGCTTAGCGAGCCTTACTGGATGAGACCCTAAATAAGAAATGGCCAAGGTGCATTAAGAACACTTGACTGTAGGCCAGATGCACTATGCTTCAAAAGTGATTAAATGGAGAGTAATAAACAATCAACCAATCAGCTCTTGCCTGACATTTTTCAAAACAGTCTGTGACATGTTAGGTAGGAGCTGATTGGCTGGCTGTTTATCACTCTCCATTTTATCACTTTTGTAGCTTAGTGCATCTGGCCCGGAATGTGCAAATGGAAAATGAAATGGTGTAAACAGGGCAGGGTCAGACAGGGATAGAATGAAAGATACCGATATGTTTAAAATAACTTATGGAATGCAGCGCGCCTACTGCACAATACACACCCATGTTAATTTAATTTTAGTTCAGAGTGATCATTAACATATAGACTTTCATGTACCTGGATATCTGTATATGTTCAAGGCAATATTCCATAGGCTGAGCACAAAAAGGAGAGATCAAGATTAGTATCCCCAGTCCTCAAGGCACACTAAGGGGTATATTTACTAAGGTGTGGTGAGGTTCTAGATCTAGCTATTTTCTTCTAGATGCTGCTAGATACTGTAAATATGTAGACTCTGACTGGTTGCTATGAGCAACATCCCCACTTAAAAAAAAATAATATACCCTGACAGTTGCGATTTTCAGCTTAGCCATACTTGAGCAATGTTGACATGAGCTAAGCGGAGACGGGCAGGGAAGCACCTGGTCCCCGCTCCCCACTTTCAGACTGGGAAGCACGAGCGAGTGAGCCGCTCAGGCATCACTGTCCACCGGCCACGCCCCCAACCAGCCTCCACCAGCGCTATGGATATGTCGCGGTTGCAGGCTGGCAGTGGCTGGCTCCATCTGTAGATCACATTCTATCTAGTTCAAAACGCATCCGAGGTGCTAAAGCAGAGTGCATTGTGAACTACTGTAGATTCGATGTGATACTATTCCAAAAAGTTCCTGCGGCACATACTTTTTGACTGTACGATGTGAACATGTGCAGTACCGCGCATCGCATCAGCAGCCCAAAATGCACCAGAACATCAGACTCTCAGGGGTTATTTGCTAAGGTGGGAGTTCTGTTGAAGAAGGGATGTTGCTATGGGCAACCAATCAGATTTTATCTAATATCTTCTAGAAGGTGCTAAATAAATAAGAAGTAAGATTCTAAATGGTTACTATGGGAAACATCCTATCTTCAATGGAACTCCCAACTTAGCAAATAACCCCTTATTCTATTGTACTTCAGTTATCATTGCAAATGTAAACTCTGTATGTGCTCTTTGGGCTAAATTTAGAGTTAGATTAAATTAAAATACAGTGTACCAAATTTGGAATGTGTGTACTTCTTGGGAATTGGGAGCAGTACTCAACTCTTAAATCACAATATTAATATATGGTTGATTCATATTTGCCTATTTTTGAAAACTAGTTTCATGGAGATTACAGTTGGCAGTAGAATTTTGCACAGAGCCCCATGGAGGGGGCGTGTCATGCTCCACCCAAAGGGCGTGTCTAGTTCCATATATGGAGAGATTGTGAAAAGAGAGTCTCAACCTGACAGCAATAAGCGTGGCTGTGTACTGCTACATCTGGGAGGAATCTTTTTAAATGACTTATATCCAAATGTAGATGATCCCCAAAGCAGTTAGTATGAGTTACTATACTTGGTAAAGTGCTGGGAAATGGTGCTGATGATTCAGTGTAAATGTATCTGCATCTCCTTCCTTTTCCCCCATAAACCGTGTAATGCGGGCTAGGTGACATGAGGGAGATTGCTCGACTAATGAGGGAGAGCGGGAGATTGCTGCTATATCAGGGAGTCTCCTGCAGAATGCAGGAGTGTAGGCCACTATGGGTTGATTAATGCTTGTGTTCCGCATTCAAAAGCAGCATTTCCCCTACATGCAAAAGAATAAACAATCGCCATTGTGTCCCGGCATCACAACGTGGATTGTCCAGGTGCACATTAGCTGTGTATACTTTTTATGTAAATGTGGATCATTGTATCATCATTTTCAGAGAACAGTATTAAAATTTAAAAGGGAAATTAGTTGGATTTTATATGTTTTGTGGAAATGACAGGTGCAAATTGCTAATTTAGAACAAAAAAAAACAACATTAATTACAGTGGTAAAAAAAAGAAGAAGCAGCAATATTTGGTAAATGACACTGTGAGAATAGCTCAGAGCATGGTATGCAATTTATCAGATACATTTTAGATAATTTGTGAGGAACAAATTACTGGTAAATAATTAATTGCAGCACTGACCTGCCTTTGTGAAGTACAGCAGCATCCTTTAATTGTATATCTATGAGGAAGAGCTGACGGATTTACATACAGCTGCTGACATCTGACAGATTCAAAAAGAAAAGAGAAAAGAAACTCTTTTTTGCTGACAGATTTCAGTCTCCACTAAATAAGCTTTAGGGCCAGATTCTGTAAGCTTCAAAAGTGATAAAATGAAGAGTGATTGTCATGTCCCACGAAGTATGTGTCTTAATATGCTGTTCAGTAACTGTCATGTTATTATTGCAAAGCTTTGCATTCTTGTGAAAATTGTCCTTCCTTGTTCCTGTAGGGCTCTGATGTCATTAGCCCTGCCTTCTTCCCATCTCTATCTCATTGTATGTCTGCCATCTTAACCTTCAGTTGATTCCTGTTGAGCTCTGGCAAATTATTATCTTTTCACCTACTGTTTTTGTGCATTATTACAAGAATATCAGCTTGAAATAAACCCTCATCTGGATTCTTCACACATGCCTCTTCAGTTGAGTTGACACTGTCTGACAAAGTCTCCTGATGTAAGTACTGGTTCACTATGGACATACACAGATGAACTGTCTTAAAGGCCTTACATTTACAGCCTGGTTATTGAGTCAGAACAGTGAAAAGATAGTTTATAAACTGCCAGATATACCAGCAAGCCAGCTGCAGCTTCTGCAGATACAAAGAAAGTAACTAGTTTGCCTGCAGTGTGAGGAGAAATCATCAGTGTTTTGCAGCCACACAGACAGCTACATCACACAGATTCTTCTAGCAAGCTACTGTACAAACTTACTCCAGTGTTATTCAGCTAAATTCTTCCTGTCTGCTATCATGGCTGAAGGGAACGCTGTGCAGCCTGTTCAAGATCAACACTATCTACAATCAGAACAAGAAGAAGTTATGGATCTCAACTTACAGTCTAAACGCCCTGTTAAGCCTACATGGAAGGTTAAAGAGAATCTTGAAGGTAGGAAACATGAACTTTCTGCCCATATCCTAAACTTATGGCAAAAACTACAAAGTCACATGTCCACCATCTATCAGCATGATTGTGATGTCTCACCACTAGAGGGAGCCCTAGGTCAGCTTTGTTCAGTATATGAACTTTACACAGAGAAATGTCAAGAATATGTACATGTTTTGAAAACGCTTAATACTCACGACGCATTAAAGGAATTGCAAGGCTTCAAACATCTCAATTTGGATCGAGATAGTTTAGTATGTGAAATTAAGTGTAAGACAGCAGCCAGAATCGCACAATTATTGGAAACATCATCACGCATTTCTGTGTCCACCAGGCATTCAAAGCGATCATCTAAGTCACGAAGTTCAAAATATTCCATGCTTAGTGAACAACTTTTAAAGGCACGTACAGAAGTTGAAACTGCTAAAATACAAGCCGACTTTGCAAAAAAAAGGGCTGAAATGCAAGCTGAAATGGAAGCCAGAGCAGCGCGGGAAAAGGCGGAAATAGAAGCTCTGGAGAAACAATGTGAACATGCCACAGCAATGGCACGTTTAAAGATTTTAGAACAAGCTGCCAGTATAAGTGAAAGAGACAGCATCAATTTAAGTGAAGTGGATGCAGAGGATCCTGTTAAGCGCACTAGAGACTACGTCTTAAGCCAGAACAGTGAACCCCTGATTGCTGAAAACATTCCTAACAGGGCACAACAAAGGGACTCTGATCATTTTTCAACAAACCATGTCCAAGGTCAGTACAATACACACACCACAGTGCACCAAGGTCCAATGCCGCAAGAAGCTCCATATACAAATGTATGGTCGCAAACCAATATGCCAGTAAGTCACCAGATCCCTGGTAACCACACAGTTTCATATGCAGCAAGACCTATGGACTTTAAACCAGCTCCTAGGCTAAATGCCTATGCACCCCCATATCTCCCTATGTCTCTTACCCAGAACACTATAAACAATACGAACAACCAAACTCAGCAGCCAGCATTTTCTTGCCCAAAGTCAGAGAAAACAGACATGTCAGACTTCGCAAGATACATGGTTCGCCGTGAACTTATTAAGACTGGCCTCACTAAGTTTGATGATCAGCCTGAGAACTACAGAGGTTGGAAATGTGCCTTCAGGACCGCAATTAGTGACCTTGGCATTACTGCTGCTGAAGAACTAGATCTACTGGTCACATGGCTTGGCCCACAGTCCACAGAGCGTGTCAAGCGACTCAGATCCGTCCACATCGCTAATCCTGCGGCAGGCCTCATTGCTGCCTGGGAAAGGCTAGAAAGGAGCTTTGGAAGTCCTGAAGCCATAGAGAATGCTTTGTTCAAACGGCTGCAGAATTTCCCAAAAATATCCGGCAAGGACAATGAGAAATTTCAAGAGCTCAGTGACCTACTCTTTGAACTCCTGCTGGCCAAGGCTGATACTCACTTACCTGGCCTCAGTTACTTGGACACAGCTCATGGGGTAAACCCAATAGTTTCCAAGCTGCCATACGGTATTCAAGAAAGGTGGACTACACTTGGGTCAAGATACAAAAGGGAAAATCAAGTCTCCTTTCCCCCATTTTCCTACTTCTGCGAGTTTGTCAAGAACATTGCAGAATCCAAGAATGACCCAAGCTTCTTCTATAGTGAGCCAAATCATCCTGGTTCACTTTCCCCCAAGTATGATAGCCCACGTTCTAACTACAAGAACCATAGGGCGTCAGTGTCAGTGAATAAGACAGAAATCCTTTCCACACCAACATCAGCTCCTGACCAGAGCAACCAAGGTGACGTGATCGAAAACCCTAATCGTCTGTGTCCCATACATAAGAAGCCACACCCCCTCAAGAAATGCATTGGCTTCAGAAAGAAACCACTCCAGGAACGCCTGGAACTTCTAAAGAAGTTTGGGGTATGTTACAGATGTTGTGCTTCCACTGAACATTTTGCTAAGGACTGTAAAACTGCTATTAAATGCACAGAATGTGACTGTGACGACCACGTGCAGGCACTTCACCCATCTCAACTTAATCCTACACCACCCGCACATCTCCCTCCTATGCCAAGGCATGGCGGGGAGATTACAGATCAAACGGCAGGTCCCGCTACTATATCTTCTTCATGCACTAAAGTTTGTGGGGAAGGTCTTTGTGACAAATCTTGTGCAAAGATATGTCTAGTCAATGTATACCCCAAGGGACAGCCAGAGAAGACTCTAAAGGTTTACACCATCTTGGATGACCAGAGCAATCAGTCACTCGCAAGTCCAGAACTCTTTGATCTGTTAAAATTAGAAGGAGATATTTATCCTTACACTTTGGGTACCTGTAGTGGAATTACGGAGGAATCTGGAAGAAGAGCCAGTGGACTGGTTGTAGCATCTCTCAAAGACAATCTTGAGATACCCTTACCCACACTTGTCGAGTGTAACCAGATACCATCCAACAGAGAAGAGATTCCCACTCCAGAGGTCGCTCTTCATCACATTCACCTAAGGCCTATATCCAATGAAATACCAAACCTCGACGAGAATGCAAAGATCTTACTTCTACTCGGTAGAGACATTCTCCAAGTACATAAGGTGCGTCAACATATAAATGGACCAAATAATGCTCCGTTTGCCCAACGCCTTGATCTAGGTTGGGTTATCATAGGCAATGTCTGTATGGACAAAATGAAGCCGCCTACCAAGATTTCCTCATTTAAGACAAACCTCTTGCCAAATGGTCGCAGCACTCACTTTCAGCCATGCCCACATCATTACTGGGCGAAAGAGAAGCTGGGTAGCAGTAAATTACAGCATGACCATCACAATAATACGAACATAGTCCTGTCTCGGGGTGACAGTCTTGGACTTACAGTTTTCAATTCAACAAGTGAGGATAACAAGTTAGCATATGCAAGAGAAGACAAAGAATTTCTCAAGATAATGGACAAAGATTTCACTCAAGATGATTCCAACAGCTGGGTAACACCTTTACCCTTCCGCCTGCCAAGAGTGAAACTACCAAACAATCTACAACAAACAGTTGCAGACCTTGAACATGCAGAGGAGTTTCTCATTCAGTGTGTACAACAAGAAGTATACTGCCAAGAAATTGATAAGATAACAAAGGGAGCCACCCTATCCGAGAACAGTGCACTCTTTGAACTGAACCCAGGAATGGATTGTCACAAATTGCTAAGAGTGGACGGTCGTATAGCAAAATCCAATAAGACTGGAGCTGCTTTAATTCCTTCTGAAATCTTAGACCACAATGACATCTACAGGCGCCAGTGGAAACAGGTTCAACACTTGTCCAATGTGTTTTGGTATCCCTGGAAGACAGAGTATCTACACATGCTTCAAAGTCGTCATAAATGGCAGATGTCAAAACCCAACCTCCAGATCGGTGACCTCGTTCTCTTAAAGGACAAAGAGGCCCATCGCAATGACTGGCCAATGGGACTTATCACCAAGGTTATCCCAAGCGACGATGGAAAGACTCGTAAAGTGGAAGTCAAAGTGACCAAAGGAGGTTCTGTCCGAGTTTTCTTCCGTCCAATTAGGGAATTAGTGCTTCTTCTCCCAAAGGAAGATGTCACATAAAGACGAACTTGGCTACTAGATTCAGCTAATCATAGGGAGAAATTTACTACAAACTTCCAGCTATCATACCATCGACACCTAATTATTTGGATTACAGTGTGGGTTGGTGGAAGTGTTTGCAAGTTGCAACTTCCCCAATCCGAAGATGGGTTTGACACTTGGGACTTCAGTCACAAGATTTAGACTAAATGTTTTCTTATAATTATCTGTTATTGTTGCAGGTTCTCTTTGTTTACAGGTCTCAAGATCAATTCTGCACTTCACCAAATGACTTTATTATGTTTGAATTATCGTGAAATCTAAAGATTTCAGACGGGGAGTGTCATGTCCCACGAAGTATGTGTCTTAATATGCTGTTCAGTAACTGTCATGTTATTATTGCAAAGCTTTGCATTCTTGTGAAAATTGTCCTTCCTTGTTCCTGTAGGGCTCTGATGTCATTAGCCCTGCCTTCTTCCCATCTCTATCTCATTGTATGTCTGCCATCTTAACCTTCAGTTGATTCCTGTTGAGCTCTGGCAAATTATTATCTTTTCACCTACTGTTTTTGTGCATTATTACAAGAATATCAGCTTGAAATAAACCCTCATCTGGATTCTTCACACATGCCTCTTCAGTTGAGTTGACACTGTCTGACAAAGTCTCCTGATGTAAGTACTGGTTCACTATGGACATACACAGATGAACTGTCTTAAAGGCCTTACATTTACAGCCTGGTTATTGAGTCAGAACAGTGATAAACAGCCAGCCAATCAGCTCCTACCTGCCATGTAACAGACTGTGTTTGAAACATGTCAGGCAGGAGCTGATTGGCTGGCTGTGTATCACTCTTTATTTTATCACTTTTGAAGCTTACAGAATCTGGCCCTTAGTGTTTTCTGAAAATGTTATGGTAGATCAACACTGGCTTCAGGCAGAAGATAGACATTGAATCGAATGCTGCGGTGAACACATTAGATTTGCACTATCTTCATTAGATTTGCACTGTATACAGTCTTGGCTGCCAAGACTATTTTTCTATTCGATTTACACTACACAGGTGCACGCATTGGGATCGAATCTGTATTGAATGTAGAAAAACCCTTGGATGCCCATTCGATTTTCTACTCGATTTTGCTTCTATAAGCAAAATCGAATGCAAAAATAGTGCATATCTCACCGTGTGTATGCTCTATTATTAGAGAATTGGTATTATGAATTTGGACTCAGATAACTGCACGGACAATAAAAGCTAATGCTATAGTCAGTGTCATAATAGGCAGCAGTGAAACCTTTAATGTCATGATGTCACACTTAGGTTGTGTGGCTGTCAATCCTGGGAAGTAGAGAACGTTCCTAAGGACACTGTGCAGCTCTGGGGGCGGGGTGTCCCTTGGATGCTCCAGGATGGCTACAGGGTGTCATTACAGGTGCCATGGGCCACTGATGGTACCGCCTCCAGGACTGCGATGGCACTACTTCCACACCCCTAATTACACCTGCGGCTTCTTTTATATTGAAAATCTTGAATAATAGTCCTGACCCTACCTTTGTGCTGTTCCATACTAGTATTAGGTTGTTCATATTGAGCAACCTAATCACTGGTCCTCCTAATCCATGGCCATGCAGCAAGCTGTATTCTAAACCAGACCTGTTCTTATGTTCTAGTCACTTTGGGCTACAGACACAGTGGACCCAGAGCTAGACCTATTGGCAATAGAATCTCAAACATCATTGGCCTAAGGAAGCATTATAACATGGACAGGAGGTGTGGGCACAATAATAGGTCACAAAGGAGGGACTCAGAATAAGGAATGTGGGGGCCGTAGAATAACTGACCCATGGGGTTGTCAAACTTCAGTATTTATACTAACAGAAGACTCACACCTTATAAATGAGGAAGCTGGAACTGGAACAGGTAGAGGCAGCAAGTAGAATACCAGATGCCATTGGGGCAATAGTTGCAGCTAATAATTTGACACTGTTCAGACACAAAACTGTTTAATCTAGAGATAACTACAGCACATTTCTTCACCTCCAGGGTTACAAGATAACATTCCAGCAAAATATTACATATAATATTCTAAAGCAAAGAAATAGGTACATGGGTTAAGCCCCATTCACACTAATCAATAGTTTATAAAATGATTAAAATATTGCTTAGTGCGTATGCTAAATATTAGCAATCAAAAAGTGAAAAACTGGCGCTTATCCCTGTTACCCCAAAAACTCTGTTGATTTTGCCGTGTTGTTAATAGCTGCAAATATGTGTCAATTGCATATCATTTGGGAAAGTTTAATAAATTTAAATTAAATTAAAAAATCTAAGACAGGGGTGTCAAACCCAAGGCCCGCGGGCCAAATCCGGCCCGCCAGACCTGTCTATGTGGCCCCCGCAGCCGCCGCCGCCACCCACCCCCCGCCGGCCCTTTAACGGCGCTTTGTCTCCTCTGAGCCGATACTGTAGCTGCTGGCTGCCGGCTACCGCAGCCTGTGCATGTGAAAGTGACAGGACAGGACTGTCTGACAGGAGCGGTGCCGGCAGCAGCGCAGACCCGGGTGATGGACGTGGCTGGGAGACATTGAATACTGTTGCTGCAGTATTCTTGGACACCCGCTGGCCGCCGAACAACTCACACCGCCCCGCGCTACTGAATGACGCTGCCCTCCTCCCACCGACGTCATCACATGATGCGTGTACAGAGGAACTAGACCCGAGCTGGAGGGCGGCCTGGTGGTTTTATTGGCTGGACTCTGGAGCAGGTTGACGGTACGGTGCGGGACACACTGCGCGGGCCAGGGCACAGTCACGGAGGCCACAAAGGTGTGTGTTACAGGGGCAATTATCAATGGTGCAGAACGGTGGGCCACTATGACAGAGTGCATTAACACAGAGGTGGCAGTGGCACACACAGGATTAATTAGAATTAGTTGAGATTCAGAAGTGTCTGTAAGCGTTTGTTCATACGCTTTATTCCGTGAGTGCCACTGTCACCTCTGTGTGAATACAGTACAAGTGTTAGGGACTTGCTTTCTAAGTGTGTTTGTGTGTATATTTTATATATATATATATATATATATATATATATATCTCAGTGATGTGCAGTGGTGTGCTGTGAACAGAGAGGCACTGACACAGCCACCACCACGCACCCCCCCCCCCCCACTCCTGGCTGCCGCCAACAACCGCAGATACAGCCGGCCCTTTGAGGGTGACCAAATTGCTGATGCGGCCCCCAATGAATTTGAGTTTGACACCCCTGCTCTAAGACATAGAAGGTTCCAGCAGCGTTAACGGGAATTGCCAACTCCCAGAGTAAAACAAGAAAGGTAGAGGTATATGAACACGTGCTTGGAATCAATGTATAGAGAAAGATTTAAGAATTTATTAAACATGCATATTACACTGGCCAGTGATAAGATAAAACATAAAATAATATAATAAAATCATAAAAATATATGAAAAACCTCCGTGGATAGGTTGAATCCAGTTATGATAGCCGCAGTGTGTCCTTGTATATGTGGGGCACAATATTTCAGAGTAACCACAAATAGTTGTCCACTGTCTGGCCAGACAGAAAAAAAATGGGTAACCCAATATCTGTTTGTTGCCAAACAATCAGCCGCTGTTAATACAGTGCTGTATTGAAAAAGTGTCAGTACTTGCTTTTAAGTTGGCAGAAATGGGGTCCCGTTTTTAAGAGCTCCAGAAAGCACGGTCAAGGTACCATTAAGTTTGTATGATGCGTTTCTCCGACTCCTATGGGGGTGTCAGCAGCTTCATCAGATGGCTCTGTCTGACACCATTTCGGGAGGGTAGACAACCCTGACATATATATATATATATATATATATATATATATATATATATATATATACCAATATCAGACTGCAAAATAAACCATAATTCAATCTGCAGATGATTATACACAATTTGTCTACCCGGATGTAAACTATACATTAGGTGCTGACGGAATCAGTATACCACAGGTGTCCTCTATGCCGTGTTCATATTTCTTTTAAAATAAGTCTTTATTAGGTATACTTAAAAACTTCAGGAATGATCCTACAAATGTAATGCTATTTACTGCTCACTTTTTACAAAAAGTATTTAATTTCAGATACCCTATAAAAGGGCTGATTCAAGCAAGTATTAAAAAAGGAATACAGCACTAAATAAATACCGTGGTAGAAAAAGCAGATTCTACGTGGATAAATAACGGTTTCCATAATAAAAGCAAGGCTGTGCACTGTCCTCATTCAGAGATATAAGGGAATGTGTGTATAAATGTTTGGTGTTCAACTGTAAGATTTGTAACATTTTGTCTTGAATAGATAAATACCAACTATTCCGTGCTAGATATAATTCTAGATTAACATTTTGTTGCACATGACAGCGGTTCCCAAACATTCTTGAATTGAGGTGTCCTGGAGTATCTGCATTTTATCATCCCTTGGTTAAAATGTAATTATTAAAATCTATTGGGGAGAAAAAAAAATGAAGTTGTGCTTAACTGTCATCTTTAGGGTCAGTTACATGGTGCCGTACAGTGGTGCTTTTAATTGTCCACATGTTTTATGATTGCCAGCGAACAGCATTAATTTTGCCCAAAATGTATAAATAGTTCAATTTGATCCTGAACCACCAACCCAGGGCACCCCTACATCTATCCCATGGGGTCTAGACACACAGGGGTAGATTTATGAAGCAGTGATAAGGGGGGAGAAGTGATAAAGTGCCTGGCACTTTATCACTGGCCAATCAGCTCCTAATTGTCCCTTATTTAACCCAGCCTGTAACTCAACAGTCAGGAACTGATTGACCGGTGATAAAGTACCAGGCACTTTATCACTTCTCCTGCCTTATCACTGCTTCATACAGTACATCTACCCCACAATTTGGGAATAACTGTCATATGGTACGTATAACTCAAACACCACAAGTATTCACAGCCCTGCAGATGTAGCTATTTTGGCCCGGAGTTGGATCCTCTGCTATTCGTAGCCCAGTCTGGAAGTCCCAGACAGAGGAAACCAAAATCTCCCAATGAAACTGCGTGTACTGCGGATGACTGGCAGGTAGAACTTCCAATGAGAAGTCACTGTCAGTTACAGTGAAGCCAGTACAGTCGCTCACTGAGATAGTGGGCCAGATGCACTAAGCTTCAAAAGTGATAAAATGGAGAGTGATAAACAACCAACCAATCAGCTCCTGTCTGACATTTATCCAACACAGCCTGTAACATGACAGGTAGGAGCTGATTGGCTGGCTGTTTATCACTCTCCATTTTATCACTTTTGAAGCTCAATGCATCTGGCCCAGTGGGTTTTACTGATGCTACACATATTGAAAACTCTTGTTATCATATGCAGTATACTGCTATTGTAATAATACATATTTAAGTTGCCATATTGAGCTTGCAATGTTGTCCGGAAACATATACTTGCAATCCAGTTTTATTCTATTGCTATTTAATATTCTATTATGTCATACGGCTTTAAATGTGAATTATATTGTGTTTTAAATGGCAAATATTAAATCTCAAAAAGCTTGTGTCTGGCCTTGTGCTTATTTTTACTTGAAATTAATAATAATCATGTATAAATTAATATTCTCTTTAAGATAAATAATGGTTATTGCTGATATTTTGTCTAATTTCTGTAGAAAAATAGACATTAGAAAATATGGTAAATTACACGACATTTCTTGTTAAATGTTTATCAGTTTTCTGGAATTTGACGTCTATGATAAGATGTCAAGGCAACCAGAAGATATGTCTGTAACCACTGGAAATTCCCCTGCATCCCTGGACCAATTAGAAGCAACACTGTATAAGACTAATATTCACATATAGGAATAAAATGTCATCATTTATTTATATGAAATTCAGAACGACGTTGGGAGACAGAGGCCCTTATTCTGATTGACGCGGACTTTACCGCATACTTTCGGATCGCGTGTTTACGGCGTCTGCGCATGCGTGGAGAACGCAACGCGCATGTGCCACGCCTTGACTCGGTACCAGTTCGCCCAGATCCCGTCCAGAACTGTTCACCGCTCTCATTCGGGAAATAGGGGCGTATTATGGGCGTCATGCGGAATGACACATGGGCGTAGTTTCAAAGTGGGCAAAACGGGGCGGAAACATGGGCAGACACGGGGGAGTACACTTATGTTGGGGGGCGTACATTCGGAAACCACTCCGAATGCACGCGATCAAAAAGGGCAGAAATGTGCGGTGTCCACAAGTGTACTATTGCTTTGCGGACACCACTCGTTCATGCGCTAGGCGAACGTACGCCTAATGACTACAACCATTAACACCTGAACCCAATAGAATCTACTCCTTTACTCATTACTCACTAATAGGACGCTTGTCAGTGCTTTAATTGAAACCATTGCACTTCAATTGCTGTAAGGGTTAATGTGTGCAATGCATGTGTTAGGCATGCTTGTAAGGATATATTGGCATCTAATTGATTCCAATTCCAAATAAGCAGTTTTTTATGAGGATAGGTAATTGAATAAGTGGGTCATGTGATGTATTGCAGAAGATACATAATAGTGGGTTGTTTGGCGTAAATACTCCGCTTACGTGCGGTAGCACCGCTTGGCTCCCGTTCGGATGCGGTATTCCCGAGCATACTCTGTAATACTCTGTAATACCGTGCAGAATCGGAGTGTTTCTCCCGCACACGCATGGTTTGTATGTCGTCCGTAAACACGCCCTGTTCTTAAAGAGTGAGTCCGTCCGAATGCGGAGGACACGTGGGCGTTTCTACGGACGATGGCCGCACGCGGCAAAACACCGTGGCGTGCGGACCGCACCGTAAGAATGCGGGAATATCCGCACCGATCAGAATAAGGGCCAGAGAGAGTGCATTGTAATTTTTTTGAAAAGTACCTTATAATTTGAACTCTCCTTCCTAGAACTGTATAACAGTTACCAGAATAGATGTTACACAGGCTCACAGAGCTGTTGTGCTGCATGAGGCAGGGCAATGTTCTGTTCAGTGCCAGGCTGAGGCAAGAAGGGATCACCAACAGAAGAAAGATTTAGGGGAAGGGCCAGCCCGTAACACAGACTACACACAAGAGTGTCTTCTTCATTAATGTCAGGGCCCTGATTACTATGGCGCCTCACTGTGCACTCACAGTAACAGTCAGGGAAGCTGGGCAGTGAGCGATGCGCTTGCTGTAACACGGGTACAGGCAGGCAGGGCAGAGGGCAACCCAGCTGTATCAGAGGCTCAGAGCAGGTCTGCAGCTATTTCGAGCCAATCGGAGCTCGCGATACAGCAGCCAATCAGGAGCGGAAGTTGGGGCAACAAGCTTTGTAATCCCCCTGGCATCGAGCATGAAACTCCAGGCATTGAGTATGAAACTTCTGGTATTGAGCATGAAGCCCCTGGCATTGAGCATGAAGCCCCTGGCATTGAGCATAAATCCCCTGGCAATGAGCATGTAGCTAAATCACACTTATGTGGCAAAATATGTAATAGGCATTAAAGTGTGTGGTATAATATGTAACGGGCATTATGGAATGTGGAATAATAGGTAATGGGCATCACTGTGTGTGGCATAATGTGTAATGGGCATTGTGGTGTGTGGCACAATGTGTAATGGGCATCACGGTGTGTGGTTTAATGTGTAAAGGGAATCACGGTGTGTGGCACAATGTGTAATGGGCATCACGGTGTGTTGCATAATGTGTAATGGACATCACGGTCTGTGGCTAATGTTTAATGGGCATTATAGTGTGTGGCACGTGTGATGTGCATTACGGTGTGTGCGTAATCCTAACGCAGTGTTTCTAAGGGACTCTACCTGGTGCAATGTGTCTAAGGGGCTCTAGCTGGCGCAATGTGTATAAGTGGCTGGCAATACTGTGCGGTGTAATGTCAATTGGTACTATTATTATACTTCATCCACATTGTAGCTCCACCCACAATATCCCCAGTGAGGGGCGCCAAAATCTATGTTTGCCTACCAAAATAATTAGGCTAGAGCCGGCCCTGGGTAGGGGGCCATGCACTGCGGAGATGACATAGTTTGCAGACAACATGGATGATACAGTGCATGGTCTGTTAATTCATGTTCCTTCTCTACAAGATTACTTTCCTTGTAGTAGAATAACAATGTAAAATTAAAGTACACTGTCTGAAACCTGACATTAGGGTGGCCAATCCCGGGATCGGGATCGGCGGGATCCCGGGATTTGGCCCCCAAAACGCCGGGATTTCAATCCCGGGATTGGAGTTTCCAATCCCGGGATTTCGGGATTAGACTGCGCATGCGCAGTCTAATTCCGGGCAGCGTCTGAGCACTCGCTCAGACACTGCCCGGCATCTCCCATACCTGGAAATGTAGCAATGCACGCAGCGTGACGAGATCACGCTGCGCAGTGCACAGCCCGCCCATCCACCCCGCCTTCCCGGCTCCCAGCGCCCGACCAGCGGCCCTCCCAACCCGGCTCCCGACAACACTCTGCACCAGCCTGGCCGCCCACTCTGCAAAATGTAAGTAAATAGTGGGCGGCCAGGGTGTCAATGATATGTTCTGCCCGGTGCCGCTCATCACTGGAGGTTGCCAGTGCCACTACCGCCCCGTGGAGCTCAGAAACAGGTTGCCAGCCCGGGTCATGAGTCCTAGGGATGCCAATCCCGGGATCCCGGGAATCCCGGGATTGAGCATTTTTCAATCCCGAATCCCGGGATTGAAAAAATGCCTCGGGATTGGCATCCCTACCTGACATTAGAAGATGAGGTGGGGCCCTCATCTAGTGGTGCACACTGGGGATTGCTCCTGTACCCCCAATGAGACAATCCAAGCATGTTATTATGTGTATCAGTACAGTGCATCAAAGTATTCAGAGCCCTTCACTTTTTTCCCCCACATTTTGTTATGTTACAGCCTATTTAATAAATTGACTTTTCCCCTTTAAAAACCTACACACAGTGGCGGATTCAGGGGGGGGGGCACCCGGGCACGTGCCCCCCTGTCATTTCATTTTGTAGCTGAGGACCAGGGCTTTCTAACGAGCCCAGCCCCGTGTCTCTAGCCCCCCCCCCGGAACCGGAGATATCGCCTGGCTAAGCTGTAACGTTTTTTCCCCATAGGATAATATGGGACCCGTCAATTCCGACCCCCACCCGGTTCCGACGGCTGCCAGTTCCCGCCCTGGCATCACAGAAACTTGAGGTTGATCTCATTCAATTTCAAATCGCTGGGCCTTCAATATGATATCAGACTGGTCCATATCGGTCACTCGGTTCCAGAGATATTGCGTGTAAACCGATTTTTTTTATTTTTGAAATGTAATTTCATGGCTGTTCATGTACTTTGAGGGCAGATTACTCTGTAATCAAACGTTCCAGTTTCACTGGACCAAAATCATTCAAAGCCCACTCAAAAGTTCTTCAATATGATACTCATGTAAATGGGTCAGTTGCTTCCGAAGATATAGCCAGTTAAATGAGATAACTGGTTAATGGGGGGGGGGGGGAGGAGTGGTTTTCTCTCCCCCTCACACCAGAAAATGCAGGGACTAGGCTGGTGTAAAAGGGGCCAAACTGGGAATGCATTTTCTGGTGTGAAAGGGGTATTATTTCAAATAGCCGGGACCTGCAGTGCTCTGAATACAGCCAGGCTCTGCCACTGTCAGTGGCTATCACTTCTGCCTGGCGGCGGCTGTCCCCCATTTACCGCGAGCATGTATTCCCCCTTGGCAATTAACATGTAATCCCACATGGCAACGAGCATGGAACCTCTGGCAATGAGCATGGAACCCTTGGCAATGAGCATGTAGATAAGCAGCACTTATGTAGCATAATTTTTAATAGGCATTATGGTGTTTGGCATAATACATAATGGACATAATGGCGTGTAACTTAACGTGTAATGGACATTATGGTGTAAATGTTTAATGCGTGCCTTTGGTGGACAATGTCCCTGTTTATGAAGCGTATTGTGAATTTTGGCTTAATCTGTGTGGCATTATGTGAATTCTGGCTCAATCCGTGTGGAATTATTTGGCTAAATATATGTGGCATTATGTGAATTTTGTCTCAATCCGTGTGGCATTATGTGAATTTTGTCTCAATCCATATGGCATTATGTGAATTTTGGCTCAATCCATGTGGCATTATGTGAATTTTGGCTCAATTCGTGTGGCAGTATGTGAATTTTGGCTCAATCCATGTTGCATTATGTGAATTTTGGCTCAATCCATTTGGTATTATGTGAATTTTGGCTCAATCCGTGTGTTCTTATGTAAATTTTGGCTCAATCCGTGTGGCATTATGTGAATTTTGTCTCAATCTGTGTGGCATTATGTGAATTTTGGCTCAATCTGTGTGGCATTATGTGAATTTTGGCTCAATCCATGTGGCATTATGTGAATTTTGGCTCAATCCATGTGGCATTATGTGAATTTTGACACAATCCATGTGGCATTATGTGAATTTTGGTTCAATCCATTTGGCATTATGTGAATTTTGGCTAAATCCGTGTGATATTATGTAAATTTTGGCTCAATCCGTGTGTCATTATGTGAATTTTGACACAATCCATGAGGCATTATTTGAATTTTGGCTCAATCCATGTGGAATTATGTGAATTTAGTTTCATTCCATTTGGCATCATGTGTAAGGGGGAAGTATAAAGTTGTCTAGTATTTTGTTGCATAATGTGTAGAAGTTGTATATGGTGTTGTAGACTACACTCAAGGACACACCTCTGTTGAGTGACCACACCCCTTTTCCGGAGCGCGCCTTCGGTGCGCGTATAACTACATCCTTCGCTTTTGTTGCCATGGTGGGCCTGCGTACTTTAAATGCCAGCGCCTATTTTTAATCCCATTCCCACCCTCTCTCTGCCGCTCTCTTAGCATGTACACTGGCACCACTAACACTGCCCCTCCCCCACCTAAACCCTCTTTTATCATGGTGCCCCCCCTGTCATTTTATCCTGGATCCGCCCCTGCCTACACACAATACCCTACTAAGAAATCAATACTTTGTTGATGCACCTCTGGCAGACTGGCAGCAATTACATCCTCAAGTCTTTTGAATATGATGCCACAAGCTTGGCACACCTATCTTTGGGCAGTGTATAGTGACTTATTTAACCCTTTGATTGCCAAGTGAACTTTTCAAAATAAATGTGAATCTTGCCAAGCAAACATTTTTATTCATCATTATGACCTGTCATGTTTACCTTATATAGGAAACATTTTGCCGTGTAAATGATTGCTGCTTTAAAGAAACTGGAGATCTCTTACCAGATCTCTCACTTTCTGATTCTCTCACCCTATTACAATTCACCCATAATATTTTTTGACATGATATTAAAAAAAAAAATATATATATATATATATATATATATATATATATATATATACTGTAACAAATGTACGTGATATTGTCATTTTAACTGAATAGTTTGAACATCTCTCACAGAGATGTTAGCACTCAAAGACGGGGCTGCCATCAGAAATTGTGGGGCCCGGTACTGCCAAAATTGGCAGCCCCCCCCCCCCCCCCCCCCATTGTTACAAAAAAATATTTTAGTCAGGCTCAAGTAGCAATTTTTGTGGGGGTGAAATACTGTAAATAATGTGTTAATGTGTTTTAGTGGCTCACTTAGTATTTATAATAGTTTTGATGCTTAAGCCTGCAGGCTGCACACAAACACACATCAGCCAAAAGATGACCCGAGCCCCCACCCCACTCTCCTCTCCGTCTCCCCTCTCCTCGTCCCCGATGTGTATTATACAACTTAGTTACCTTTAGAAGGGTGGGGCGGTGGACACATGCTGTTCCTTGCTGCACTGCTACTCAGCGACGACTCCAGTCCTCACACAAATCTGGCACGCAGTGTGACGTCACTCACGTTGCACGGTGGTGGCTCCCATCCTGGTAGAGGAATGGTACTGCGCAGCGCGCTGCGGGCAGACGAACCACCACGGGGGCAGCAGGTGTTTCTTGCATAGTGGAGGGGGGTGCTGGTGGGCTGCGGGGACAGAGCCTCCGGGACCTACCCTCTGTCAGAGGGGCCAGGTCCGGGACAGCTGTCCCCTTAGCACCCCCTGATGGCAGCCCTGCTCAAAGGGTTATACACTTGCTCAGTCAGGTTTAACGCATACCTGCAGACTTTTTAGGGGCAGCTAGGTTATGTGTGCATGGGATGTGGAAAACAAAGTCCTAAAGAAGAGACTGCACTGTATTGAAACACGTTGGTATTGCATTAGACACCATTCATAAACTGACACTATATTCCGACTGCGGGATCTACGACCTGAAAGCCAAAATCAGGGTGATTCTGGTTTACACTGCCGACTAACGCCTGCGGCTCCTCATCTAACTGTCCGGTACAATCCACCTTCAGTCTTTCTATCTATATACTGTATATATAAAAGGCTAAATATTCCTCACCTCTGAGGTGAAGTACCACCAATGACCAGTGGATGTCATCTTACCCGCCCAAATGGCCATTGCTTCTGGCTATCAGGGTGCCTGAAAACCACGCAGTCAAAATAATTGCTGTATTGCTTCCAAAGCACCCTGTGCTGCCAATCAAAGTGTCCTGAGGATGCCCCACCCAGCACTGCACTTACAGTACTAGGACAGCCCAGCCCCTGTGTGCATTCTCACGACTCAGTGGCGGAGCTGCAAAGGGTGGATTTGAGCTTTCCCTTGGCTCTGAATAAAAAAATGATATCACAACAAAATCTAAAAGATATTTGGAGAGTGATGTTGGTACTTTTAGCAAATAAACCTTTTTATATCCTTTATTACAGGGATCTATAACGGTCAGTAACGATAAACCACAGAGATATGAAGAACTCTTCCTACAAGCAACTTGCTTTGTTTCATATTGAAATTCATGACTGCACTACCGTAAACCAACATGTGTATTATAAAGCATCTTTACAATATAGATCTGTATATACAGTACTGTATATATAGCGCTACATTAGACATACAGTATCTGGAGACAATAAGTACAATATCAGTGATCCCTGTAAAACCACGGCTGACATCACTGTTCTGATTCATTCTACACCTTGTTTTTCTTGCTAAAATCAAAGAGTTCTATTATGATGATCTGGCCTGTCAGAGGAAAGGTCATTCTATATTGCAGAATAATCTATGATATCACACAGAAGTGACAGGGCGAGCTGCAAATGTCAGCCTCCTTTAGTCCTTTGTCACTGGGGTCATCAATAATTTAAGCTGGCAGCGTGAGGCCTTCGGTGTATGTCTTCCTTGTTTCTCTCCGATAACAGGAGCGCTCAGCTATGTGATTATTGCATGAGAGAACCGTGCATGAGGCAACTGTTAACAGAATGACACAGTCTATTAATCAGCACCGCACAGTCTGCAAATCACAGGCTTTAGGCACTCATACAACGCTGGAATCTGCGTAGGATGTGCATGTAATTGAATTACTATGCACAATGTGATTTGTCTGAAATATTACACAACAAGTGTTGGTATTTACATATGTGTATGCCTTTGTGTGCATATAGAGAGACATTACTGCAATATTGACAGGGAAACAATACAGGCAATAATTACAATATAATAATGGAGGTTATTCTGGTCGGTGCGTACATTTCCGAAATCTTTCGGAGCGGGCCGCACGCCACGCTGTGCGGACATCGTCCGAAGAAACGCCCACCGGACCTCCGCATACAGATGGACTCACACTGCAAGACCAGGGCGTGTTTACGGACGACATCCAAACCTTGCGTGTGCGGTGGAAACACACATATTCTGCACGGTCTTACAGCGTAAGCACGGTCTTACCGCGTCAGAACGTACGGGAACCTGGCCGTACGCACCGATGCGGTGTATTTACGCACAATTCAACACTATTATCTGAACACAGAAATCGATCACAGGACCCACTTATGCAATTAGGAAACCTCATTAAAAAGGTGCTTGTTTCCTATTGGAATCAATAAAATCCTAATACATACTTAAACACATTACTACTACATTCATTACACACATTAACCCTTACATCATGTGAACATAACATACATCTATATACAGTATGTACCTTTTGCTAATTAAAAATATTCTAAACAATTTACACATATACTGTGTAATGTCAAAAAAACACACAGACAACTTCTAACTGTTTTCAACTATTTATTAATAATTTAACAAAATTGTTTAAATGAAAAAAAAAAAAATTCACATTAGCAGGTCCGTGAGGTCCTGGAGATCTGCCACGACCAGCTGGATGTGGGCCCTTAATCGCAGGAGGGCCCCACGGACACCCTCATCTGCTTGGGTTGGCTCATCTGTGGGCATGTTAAAAAGGGTACAATTAGTAATGATATTCATGCATACATTTAACATAGTCATACATAAATAAAATAAATGCAAGGTGACAGGTGTGTGTGTATATATATATATATATATATGTGTATATATATATATATATATATATATATATATATATATATATGTATATAGAGACTTATATAACTATATATATGACACATACATCTATACATACATGCATACATACTAGATGGAAAGCCTGTTTTTTTCCCTCTACCCTTTACTCTGTAGAACACCTCACAGTCATAGTGCTCCTTCTGAATCCAAACCCACCCATGACTAAGCTCTGAGAAGCATGTCATGAGCTCCACCAATAGCAACTCATCAAAAAGCGCTCAGTGTCTGTTCTATGATGCAACGTGGCATGGGACTTAGTCAACTCTCAGGAATGCACAGTACATTTGTGCAATCAAGCATGGCTTGCCTGCTGATGGTCTGCTCCATAAATCATTGTCATAATGCCAGGTAGGTGAAGCTGCAGCACTAACCCACTCCCATGCACAAAATCATTATTAAGACAAAATCAACCAACAATTATGGTGCCAACAATACATGCAGACCGCAGGGGGTGGTTAGCTAGAGGAGGGCCCAGGGGCACTGACCACTTGTGACTCCATTCTAAGCCACGCCTGTCCATACTCCATTTATGCCATACTTAATCTAGTTTAGAAATATCAATCAACTGTAAACTCAATTCACCTATATGAGGCTACAGATTGTACGCTTGCAGCAGGGACATGTAACCCTTAAGGTGCGTACACACGTACAGATTCATCTGTCTGATCTATCTGGTGGGAACAAAAACCTGGAAATGTATCAGAGCAAATGACAATCAAAAAATTGTTCCCAAACGCAGACAGTGATCATTCAGACAAATTTATCAAAGCATATATTTTTTTCTGTTTTCCTGCATTTGGGTGGATATTTTTGATTGTCATATGCTCCGATACATTTCCAGGTTTTTGTTCCCACCAGATAGATCAGACAGCAAAATCTGTACGTGTGTACGCACCTTTAGATGAGCACGTCATCCCTTTCTTCCAGGATACAGATTAACTACACAGGTTCAGTGGCACTTAAAATCGACCTGAAAGCCATCCCCACAACCTGTGTCATTAATATGTGTCCAGGATGAAAGGGATGGTTTGGGCACCCTATCTAACCCCTAAGTGTGTCTGTTGCTACCCTGTTTGTTATATGACTTTATAGTATTTTAAAACACAATTAAATAACCAGTGCTACATAGCAAATAGTAGATGAGAAAAGGAATAATGATTCTTTATGTATACATACCACTTTCGCCCGAGAAAAACAATAGAAGAATAAAGCAGCGCTGAAATTACAATGAAAAATTTATTGTACACAATAATAAAAACATGAATTATACATTTAAAAATTGAACCATTGGCATGTGCAGATATAGATATATTGGTGGACCCAATAATTATAATCACCGGTGTAGAAATGGTGTTTTGACCTGCTCTGATCCTGGGAAAAAGCTGGAGAGTCCTTATTTGCCACTTGGTGGTTTCCTGAAGCTGTTATCACGGACTACAACTGATGGCATCGATGGAATTAGCCTATCAGGAGTCCCACTGCTGCGAGTGGTCAGGTGTCCAACGAAATTTGATGTGGCTTGAGACTTCCAAGGTGGTGGGCATCCGATCAGGTAATTGGGCAGGTGGGACAATCCTTTAGCAGCAAAAGGTTAGAGTCCTTGGGTGATTGGGGTCCAAGCAAAGGGGTCACCAACGCGTTTCGCAGTGTCTACTGACTGCTTTGTCAAGGTGTCCATTAGGGTCGGTGGGTGCCATTTTTATACCTGGCTTCCCTTAGGTTCATTTGCATACCAAATTGGTTCAATATCATACAAAATATAAAAAACATAAAATAAACCTACTCGGAGACATTAGAATTACTCATTTATCTAAAATATATAATTATAACACAATTCGATTATTGCAAAGATAAGAAAAAACAAGAATAAGATGTAATGACGTTCATAACACTTCCGGGTCAGTGCCCTGTCATAGACAGATCCAATCTCTTCCGGGTCAGAATTTTTATTATCAATAATTGTATGTTCCCCAATATGTTGGGTTGCATTTAGGCGCTCGTTTTAAAGAATAGATGAGAGCAATCTTTCCGCATGTTGTTATTCTTCCCGATCGCACACAGAGTGTGTGTTACGGGGATGTTATTTACCTCTGCCCGGAAGTGATGTCGCGTCAAGCACTGGTCTGATTAAACCACTCTTGGCAGGCGCTCCATACCAACCTAGATTGGTTTCCTTGCTCATACCACTTTCGCCCGCCTGCACCATCTCACAGGCCTCCTCATCCTCCTCTTCTTTCTGGCCCTCCTCAGCTGGCAACACCTCCTACTCAGCTGGCACCACCTCCTCCTCAGCTGCCACCACCTCCTCCTCAGCTGCCACCACCTCCTCCTCTTCCAGTGCCACCACCTCCTTCTCCACTTGCTCCCCTTCCTGTGGCACCGCCTCCTCGGCCATCTCATCAGTGGCCTTCTCCTGGGCCTGGCCCGCCTCTGCCTCCTCCCGTGCCTGTCGTGCTCGATCCCGTGCTGTGTTGGAGAAAAAAAACATTAGTGCCAATTAGGGGTCATTTGGACAGATGTATTAAGCCTTAACAAGCAAAAAATGCAAATGTCATAAGTAGAGATAAATGTCCAGCCAATCAGCTCCTTACTGGCTTTTATCAAACACAGCCTGTAACATGCCAGTTATGATGTGACATTTGGCCCATTGTAAGCATCACAAACAATAATCCTACACAATTACATATTTTATCCCCATTACAGGATGTCAAACAGGAAGTAGCACACATATAGTGTATGCCATGTTTAACTCATGATCAGCCAGGTTACCTTGGCTTATTGGCTTAATAAAGGTCATGTAAGCAATAATGTACAATTGCCCATTTAATGTGTTAACACTCACATCGCGCAATGCTGGCCCTGATTTGCTGGAGCAAATCCGGCTGTCGTCGCTTCAGATCTGACCATCGCCGCTCCAGCTGAGCGATGGTCCTCCGCTCCTGGGTGCGAACGAATATGCGGCGGCAGGCCGCCGCATAAGCATGCCGCTTCTGGCGATTAGTTATAAAAGGGCCCGCACGCCCCAGCCTGGTCTCCATAACGGAGACCAGTGTCCTGAGCTCCGCGGGCGAAAATGGGGCTGCTCTTCCATAGGCCGCCATCTTAGCAATGGCACAATTCAAGCAATCATGTCCTGTAATTGGTTGTTCAGAGTGATATTTGGTATTAACTTTATTGTTCATTTTTACATTAACAGCGTGTATGCGCCACAACAGACGGCTAAACCATTGCATCACAAAACAACACTTGCTGTAGCTTTGCATAGCTGAGCTGACCTTACCATTACTTAGTATCTCCAAAACAGACAGGGTGAAAGAAGTTGGGAAACCATTATATTCACCAACCATGGCTGAAAACAACAGGTGAAATAGTGTGCATCACTAGCCAGTTACACCTAACTCTACAAGGTACTAAAATAGACAGCTTTATTAGTGTGCAAGACCTTTTCCCAATATTAGGCCATGGTGCCATGTAAACACTTACCTTCTACCGGCCCACACTAGAGATGTGGAATGAAATGTACCTAGCATCAAGGCAGTATTGAGAGACCATTCACATGTGATTTGGATGCAAGCACTGATTACTATTGCCTGAGTGGTGGACTGGATTAACATATGGAATGGGTTATTGTCATTTGTTGTACATACCAAACAAGTGCACAGTACAAATGAACATTCACATATAGATTTCATGTCTGGCCACAGTTTTAGGTGTTTATTGGTGTTCAAATCTGCCAATAAGTACTAAATCAGACTTTGAAAGTATGCCTGGTTTTGAACTTTTGTGTGTTCGCTGCTATGGGCGTGGCCTATGCGCCGCACGGTCTACGCTGCCGTACGGAACGCTGCCGCACGGAACGCAGGGTGTCGCTGATGTACGCCAATTACAGAAAGAGTATATAAAGGTGTGCTAGAAAGCCAAAACGTTGTTGCAAACATGGCTGGATCTCAATCTGAGGGAGACCAGGAGTGCCAGGAACTCTTTGAACGCCTGGACTCCAGCACCTCCTATGTGCCCCTCACCACAGACCAGCCAGTGGGAGAAGAGCAGGCAGCTGGCCCATCAACATCAGTCCAATCTGCAGCTGGGCCATCTTCTGCCTCAGCAGAATCATTGGGAACACAACAGGTGGCTTCCCAACAGAGTAGCCTGGCCAGCACTTCAAGTACAGCGACAGGTGGCCGTGGCCGTGGGCGTGGCCGAAAGAGGCCAACAGAGGAACCAAGCAGCAGGAACATGGCATTCGAACCGCAGGAGCTTGCTATACTGGTACCCCGTGCACGGGATTGGATCGAGTGTCCACAGGACAGGTTGACACACACAAGTAGATGGAAGATTTGGAAGGATATAACTGCGGAGATTAATGCGGTAGCTCCACAAGTTCGTGAGACGGAGCATGTCAAGAAGAGGCAAGTTCATGTGTGTTACATTTGAGCAGTACAAGACCAGTAATGTTTAAATTAGATGTTAGATGGAGTTGGTAAATGGTCGGTCATGTTGCTTGGAGCCACAGACATGATTGCCATGTCATTTAGTCGATAGTTATTGTAGGGTGAGTGTGAATGTAACTTCTAAGGGTTGGTTTTATAGTTTAATATAATGTAAGTTTTGTGTAATGAAGCACATGTTGTAATCTGTTGCAGATTGCAATGGCTGCTACAGCAAACATCAGGAGTGACATGTAGTAATATGTAAACTTTGATTGCAGGTGGCACAACTTCAAAACCAACCTCAAGAAGAAACTGACCAAACGGTGGGAACACAGCCACACCTGGTGGGTGCAGGTGCTTGGGCAGATTCACCAGCAGGGAGAGTTAGCATTTGAGCGGATGCGTAGGACCGAGGAGGTCATGCAGGGTTTGGTCAGCACCCAGCAGGCAATAGCTGGGAGCCAGCAGGCTATGGCTGAGGCCCAGCAGGCCATGGCTGGCACCCAGCAGTCAATAGCTGCAAGCCTGCAGGTGCTGGCAGATCAAGCCCTGCGCCAAAATGACCTCCTCCTCCACCATAATGAGCTTATGGTGGAGCTAGTTTCCAGCAATAGGGCCCTATTGTCATCCGTTTCTGGTGCATTTCCACCACCAGCACTCCCTGCTGGCAGAGGGGGAACACCATCCCCCCCTTCACCAGCATCTGCTCCACCTGGGCCACCATCACAACGTGGCCGTGGCCGAAGAGCTGCTGCACGTGACAAGAAGCCTACCAGGGCCAAACGTGCCCGCAAATGAACTTGTGTCCGCATTAACCTCCACCCTTATGTCTTCCCAAATCTTTAATTTAGCTGTGTGTGTCAGCTTCCTGTGTCCAATCCCGTGCAGAGGGTACCCACTTTTGCCCTCGGTTCGAATGTCTTGTTTGGTTCCCCTGTTGCCCTCTTTCGGCTATCATTACTGTCTGCTGTACTTGAAGTGTTGGTGCTATACTTTTGTTGTGAAGCCACCTGATGTGTTCCTAATGATTCTGCTGTGGCTATGTATGTCAAAAATACATTTTTTTATTTTGTTTTATTTGTGTACATTCCTGTCATGGTACCTTTTAATTTGTTGCATGTGTCCAAAAACATGCTTTTTCCATTTTCTGTTTGAAGTTATTTTAATAAATTTATATTTTGATCCCCAAATGTGTGGTTTAATTGGTAAATGTAGAAGTGACATGTCTATTTATATTAGTGATAGTAAGTTCTGTCCATTGGTTGCAGTGTAAATGTGTGTCCAAACTGCAGCATATATTTGTGTGTTTAGTAATGGTCCATTTAAGCTGCAATGGTTCCAATTGAAGCACTGACAAGCGTGTAATTAATGAGTAATGAGTAAAGGAGTGGATTGTATTGTGTTCAGCTGACATTGGTTGAGGTGCGCCCGTAGTGATTGGGCGTTCCGATTGCCTAGCGCATGACCGAGTGGTGTCCGCAAAGAAATACTTGCTTATGGACACCGCATATTTCTAGCCTTTTGGTTCGCGTGCATTCGGTGTGCTGTCCGAATGCACGCCTACCAGAATGAGTGCACTCCCTCGTGTACGCCCATGTTTACGCCCAGTTTAGCCCACTTTGAAACTACGCCCCTGTGTAGTTCCGAATGACGCCCATAAGACGCCCATATTTCCCGAGTGATTGCGGTGCACATTTCTGTACGGTATTAGTGCGAACAAGTACGGAGACCCTGTGTGGCACATGCGCATAGCGTTGCCCACGCATGCGCAGACGGCTAAAAAACGCCATCCGAAAGAATTCGGGAAAGTACGCATCGACCAGAATAAGGCCCTATGTGCCTTTTCAAATGAAAGACAATTATCTTACCTAGCTGCCAAGTGGCAACTCTTGATTGGCTGCTGGGTGTTGAGCTCTGATTGGCTCATGCACGGCATTAAATTCATATTATCCTTGATCTACACTGCTGCCACCCGGGCCCCTTCTCATTCTGGGCCACCGGATGGCTGCCCAGCCCTCACCTGTCATACTCCAGTATATGCCCAAGTTCTGATTATAAAAATTATTATCATAAATATAATCTATTATTCAAATCATCTTTGTATTATTCTAATAATTTTTATAGTAAAAACTTATTCTAGCCAGTGCCTCCCCAGCCATTAACCTCACAGCATATAGCTAATTTGAGGGTTTGGAGCCAAAAAGGCAAACATGAATTACTGCATTAGACCATGAGGGGCTTTGGGCAAATCAAAACATGTGGGCGGGGCTTCATGGGAGTCAGGGGCGGAGCTATGCTCTGTGTCCCAGCACTTTGAAACACGCCCCTCCCCCCCCCCAGTAAAACATCGATTTTGCTGCGCCATCAATGGAGGAAAGCCATCTGCTTCTCCCCCTTTGATGGCAAAAGTATTCAACATCGGCCATCCCTAGTGGTCAGTAAGGGAGGTTTCCTAAGTACTGTGCATGAGAGAATGTCTTGCTAACCAAGAAGTGTAAATGATCAGGGCTGCCATCAGAAATTGGCAAAATAGGCAGCCCCCCAATTGTTACAAACAATATTTGGTACTTGTTTCCTAGCACGGCGCCACCAATGTAGATTGTATGACATCAGGTGTGTAAAATCGGTTGGATCGCATGCGACCAGATTGCATGCGATGCGATCAATTTTTAATTGTACAGCCACCCTGATGGCTTATTCCTATGTGAAATGCCCCCCATGACCAGATTTTTCATTGTATACCCACCCTGATGGGTAATTACTATGTCAAATGCCCCCCCATAGTTAACGACACGCCACGATTAACGCCAACCGGCGGTACGCGTCCTCCGACCTTTTCATACCCGCACTATCCACGTTGGCGTGGAGTTGATTTTATATAGTGTGGCGAGCGTAGCGAGCCACTGAGCCCGAAGTGTGGCGAGCGCAGTGAGGCCCGCGAGGGGACGCGCATTACTTCACATGTATTCCGCGGGGCTCGCTGCGCTCGCCACACTTCGGGCTCGGTGGCTCGCTGCGCTCACCACACTATATAAAATCAACTCCACGTCGACGTGGATAGTGGGTGTATGAAAAGGTCGGAGGATGCGTACCACCACCCCTCGTGGGGTCGCTGCGTTCGCCACGCTTCGGGTTGGCGTTGATCGTGGCGTGGCGCTAACAATGGGGGGGCATTTGACATATTAATTAACCATCATGGTGGGTATACAATTAAAAATCGGGTCTGGGGGGGCATTTTTACATTGTAATCTGCCATCAGGGTGGCTGTACAATGTAAAATTGGGTCCGTCGCTGATGAAAAGGAGAAACTGGGCAATATATTGCTCAGCCATATATAGCTAGCAATATATGGCTGAGCCATATGTCTCCTCCATGTGTACGGGGCTTTAGAAGGATTTTGTCAGAAAGAATGAACTAGAATAAGGCCCATGGTTACAATGGTCTTTTTTTCCCCCATTTTCCACTCATTTTATTAAACCGTGAATTGCAGTCGTTACCTTTTTTTTTTAAATAATTGATATTTTACAAAACAAGATTTCAATTAATCACAACAATGACACGTTTAAATTCTCATAAAGATAAGAAATTAAGAGCTGAAACCCTGTTGCTGATAAATTGAATGTTATCTTCTAACGTATTTCTCTCTTATCGTTTCACCATGTTAGAAGCAGTTTATCAGATGAGTTCCGATGAGTTCAAAACAGAATCAAAAGGAATCTTTCGTATGCATCTTTCAACCCTTCCCTAGCATTTTGTTTTTATGTTTACAGGAGTGCCTGGATCTAAGAAGAGCCTACCTCCACACAGGAAAAAAAAAAAGAGTAAAATACTAAAATATGCAATTTAGTTTGCATAAAAGCAATTATCTTTATCGTCTTAATGATGTTGTGGTTTTTTTTTTTATATGCTGTGTTTACAGGAGTATGTGTACTCCATTAAATAATCTGTTAAATATTTTAGTGTACAATATCCTTTACAAATACTGTAGACGTGAGTACAACCTCTAAATAATAAGTTTGACCTTGACAGCGTCTTAGCTCCACCATGCCGGTAATTGTACCAGTTGAATCGTCATCCGCATTTAGGCGGGTCATATGACTTCATAGTCTGAATAAAATCAGACAAAATTTTAATTTGGATGGGCAGCCAAGGCAAAAGAAACAATATACTGCATTGTCCGAGTTGAACCTTTCCATCAAACTATTGCTTTTGTCAAATGTGGGCATCATTCTTGAAGGACAGGGATGGGGAACCAGCTGTTGTTGAACTACACATGCCAGCATGCACTGCAACAGTTTTATCATGGCCAAATAGCAAAATCTGTAGCAGTGCATGCTGGAATGTGTCATTCAACAACAGCTGGAGGGCCAAAGGTTCCCCATACCTGTTGTAGGACCATGTTGGACACAAGTTATACCCCTTTTAGACCAAAACGCCGGGTCGCACCCGGCTTTTTGGACCCTGGTTGAAGCCGGGTGCGACCCGGCGTTTAGGGGCATTTACACCGGACGGCATCTTCCCGGCGCTTGAAGATGACAGCGCAATGTCATCTTCAAGCTCCGATCGGCGCCGCCGTAACGCTGCTGGGGGCAGCCCAGCACTAAGGTAAGCTGCTAGGCTGCCCCCAGTCCCCGCGCGCACCCCCCGCCATTGGACAGGAGGTGAATGGATGCCGCACACAGGCATCCGTTCACCTCCCTCCCCCGCCGCCGCTGCTGTCTGCAGAGTATAGCAGACAGCAGCGCCAGCTGTCAGTGTCAGACTGACAATCCGTCCAACCTGCGGACGCTGCGGTCCGCAGGTTGGACGTTCCCCATTCATGTAAATGGGAGCCGGGTCATCCGACCCGGCGTTCCCATTTACACCGCCCTCTACCCAGGTCCTAGCCGTGTTCTACCCAGGTCAGGACCTGGGTAGAAGTCCAGTGTAAAGGGACACGGCATTAGGGATTTACACCGCCGAAGATCCGGGTCTGACCCACCGCTGACCCGGATTTTTCGGCGGTGTAAAAGGGGTATTATTTGGTGCTGTTTGGCCTTGTGTTGGCTGCTACAGGCATCTATTGTGTGTAAATTGATTAACACACAGGTTCTAATGTTATAGTCACAGCAAGATGCTCTGGGCATGTAAAGGGACACCTACTCATAGGCCCTTATTCTAGTTGTCTCGGACGGATGCATATTTTCGGACGGCCACTGAGCGTTCTTAGCCTCGCTTACCGTACGGATCGCTCACACTGTCCAAATGCGGTAAGATGCAGAGTGAACAGGCCGCGAGTGGATGTTTCATGTGAACAACTCCCCCATCTGTGGGAACCTTCCCCATCCTCCGATGGTCGCCGACCATCGAATGATGGACCGAGCGGTCAGACAGCTCAGAGTGCTCAAGACCACTCGGACATTTCTCCGTGCGAAAGCAGGGATATGGGCGGGCAGTTGGCATCCGGCTATGTCAGCTGTCTGCCCCTCACACGTGCGTCACAGGTGGATTACCATACGCACGCCCAGCATTTTCATGGGCACGCCCATGAAACGCGGGGTGTACACATATGGTAATGAGACCAAACAGCCCTTCACAACCCCTCTCCAGCCCCTGTTGGGATTGTTCCAACCGATTGTTTTCTGTATGGAATTCATGCCGTATTCAGACGTGCGCTGCGTTCGCACATGCGCAGAAATGCCTCTGCACATGCGCAAACACAATACATCGGCAGTCCGACCGAACACGCAGCCATCCGCCTCAATCAGAATAAGGGCCATAGTGCACATAGGCCCTTATTCAGATCTGATCGCAGTACAAACTTGTTCTCAAAATGGGCAAAACCATGTGCACTGCAGGTGGGGCGGATGTAACTTGTCCAGAGAGAGTTAGATTTGTGTAAGTTATTTTGTTTCTGTGAAGGGTAAATATTGGCAGCGTTATTTCTACACTGCAATTTAGATTTCAGTTTCAACACACCCCACCCAAATCTAACTCTCTCTGCACATGTTACATCTGCCCCACCTGCAGTGCACATGGTTTTGCCCATTTTGAGAACAAATTTGTACTGCGATCAGATCTGAATAAGGGCAATAGAGTAGTCCCCAATGAGACCTTGATGAATTTGAATCTAGGATGTCAAGAAGGACTCTTAATTCAGCAAAGTTGTTAGCCATGGTTGTTGACTGTGATTGAGAGCAGTGAACACTCAGACTTCGGGTCAGATTCTCTAAGCTTCAAAAGTGATAAAATGGAGAGTGATAAACAGCCAGCCAATCAGCTCCTACCTGCCATGCCACAGACTGTGTTTGAAAAATGTCAGACAGGAGCTGATTGGCTGGCTGTTTATCACTCTCCATTTTATCACTTTTGAAGCTTAGAGAATCTGGCCCCTAAACTGTAGTAGGGGGATGGCTCAGCTACTGTTGTGAGTGGGGACATTCCAAGCTACATGACCTAATACTGACTCCCACACTTGACTTCTTGGAAGTAAACTTTGCAGTATAGCTACAGATTTGGGTCAGTGCTAAATCTCTATTGGGGCCTACACATGGGGCGATTTCACAGCATCTTCTAAGTGATCTCACTAGATCGCCTAAAAAATGTCCCTACAGTGTAGAGGCCATAGTGATAGTGATGTGCGGCCCCGCGCGATGCTATTGCCCGGCGATAGTATTCAGCATGCTGGATATTAAATCGCTGGTCTGGGCCAGTGTTCTCGCTGGAGAACACTGACCCTGACTGATCGTTCAGCACACAGTGCTGGCACATCGCTGTGTGCTGAGCGATCTGGCATCGCTCAGCCTCATCTCCCGATGTGTAGGCCCCATTAGTGTGCAAAATATAGACATCTTGTGATCCGATTGTCAGGCCCTTGTTAAGTGAAATCACATCAATCTTTTCTATGGTGCTGAGAGGCACTTCAAGGAAAGTGTCAGCCTAACTTGTTGTACGTTATCGACCTCTGTTATCAGGCACTGTAGGCCCGAAAGTGACCGATAACAGAGGAAAGTAACTTACAAGATGGCAGATAGCATTTTTAACTGTTTCAAGACATTTTGTGTGGAATGATAATCCAGTACGGCAGTAAATATGCTCAGCAGCCTCATTGCTTTCTTATTTATGAACAATATCCTTATTACAGGAAACTTGCCATCAGAATGCAATGTGCCTAATTCCCATTGCATAACTGCTCATAACCACAAACTGCCTTTTAATAGTAGGTTGCCAGTTCAATGGGGGGGGGGGTTAAGACACACAGCCCTTGTTCTCTGTAGCTTTAATCAGCCTTCATCCTGGCATTTTCTAATAGCTTCCAGCACATGTGAAAATAAGGCATGCAGACAGCACAGATGGAGCAGAAGGCAGCAGATGTGTACGTACTATTATTTCCCAACTATAAAATAAAAGAACTTTTCATGTGTTTGTTTACGTTCCTGTTTTTTTTTCTTTCTTTCTTTTACTAGAATTCCTGCCCCCTTTTAGTGTTTTGTGAAATGTCCTGAAGTTGCTAAATTTGGATATTCTCCATCATGATTTTCTGCCATCTATGGGGTAGCTGCATTCCTCTGTTGGAAATGAAGAAGTATAATTGGTCCTGGACCACTTCCCTTCTACTGTACAAGTTCAAAGCCTCTTTCTCTAGTGTAGGCCGAACAATAGACGTCTTCAGATCGCCATCGTTGATGAATGTTGTCGTTTCATTCTTGTAAGCAGTTTGGAGTTTGATGTGCCACTTGTTTCCCTGTCTCATTGTCTGGCACTTCAATGGTAACACTATGTCCTTCTTCTGTGCCATACCCCGAGTCCCATCTCAGCCCCAGTAAAAGGAGAAGCGGTTCTCTGTTAATGAATGATGAGAGAGATGCAGCAGGAAATACAGAAATAAAGTAACCCTTCATTTTAGGGCTTCAGATATCTTATAGACAGTCGGTCAGTGGTGGCTCCTATCTATGCGGAGGAGGGGGGGCTGTCGCGATGTGGGTGAGCCCCTTCGCTGGCACCGCTGCCGCAGTGCTTCTGGTCCTGATCCCCGCTGTTGCCGTTCCTGACTGCCGGTCTTGGTCCCCACCATGATGCCGGCGCATGCACTGGCCCCCAGCCTCTATGGGGCACTTTTGCTGCAGCCCACATGTCGTATCTGGCACATGTGCAGTATCGTCTACGTACTGTGCATGCGTGGAACCCGGTTTTTATGGGCTGACACTCAGCAGCTCATATAGAGGTGTCCCGAAGGAAGGCAACACCTCTGAATAGGACTGCCTTGAGTGACAGGTTGGACTTCCAATGGGAAGTCACTGCCAGTCACAGTGAAGCCAGAGGAGTCTCACAGACTGCATCTGGCTTTTCTAGGCAGATAAAATTGGCCAGATTTTACCTGGAGGGGCTGCAGCTGTTATGATCCGCCTCCAGTGGATCGGTGTAAATGTGCAGTTTATATATTCTGTTTGTAGCTTGTATGTTTTCCCTGGACTGTACTCAGGGTTTTGTGGATCCAGCTCCCTGGGTTTCATACATACCCTGCTTCTCGGGTGTGGCTGCATGCAAGGTTATTTAGTTAGGTTCTCAGCATGCAGACCCTGCCAGTTATAGTTCAGTCTTAGTTCTGTTTAAGTCCAGTCAGAGTTCTGTCCTAGCTGCTTGTTCCTAGGGGATTTCTCCCTAGCCATAGTCCTGAGCCTTGTCTAGTCCTGCATAGTTATCTCCCCTCCTGCATTCTGTAGGAGACTCCCTGAATTAGCAGCAATCTCCCACTCTCCCTCATTAGTCTAGCAATCTCCCTCATTTCACCTAGCCTACATTACACTGTTACGTTTTTTTGGGAAAAAGGAATGAGTGATAGATACATTTACATTGAATCCTCAGCACCATTTCCCAGCGCTTTAGAAAGTATAGTAGTAGCTCTTACTAACTACATTGGGGCTCATCTACATTTGGATATAAGTCATTTTAAAAGATTCCTCTTAGATGTAGCAGTACACCCCCACACTTCTAGGTGCCACATTCACAATCTCTTTTCACAATATGTCCATATATGGAACTAGACACACCCTTTGGGTGGAGCATTACACATCCCCTCAATGGGGCGCTGTGCAAAATTCTACTAGCAACTATAATCTCCCTGAAACTAGTTTTCAAAAGTAGTATTTAGTCCTGTCAGAGCCCGGATACTGCCCTGTGTACCCCAGCAAGTACTCCTGTCGAGCGTCCTGAACCCCAAGCCTGACTTGTGCTTCGGTGTACGTGTTCCTGGTCCCGGTCAGCATTCCTGCCTGCCTTCGCTGCAGTTTCCTGTGTTCTGTCTGCTCTGTACCATCATTCCAGATAAGTCAGGGGTTCTCACTGCAGCTGCTTCTGTTATTATAATATTGAACGGTTCCATCTATGCATTGTTGCAGTTGCTTGCATTGGGGGTCTGGTTTGTCCTCTGGGGGTCATTCCTTCCTTGGGCAGTAGTCTGGGCGTGTTTTGTTATTTACCACCTTAGTGCATTGTTGCACCCGCATTTGTATAGACTCTGGGAGTACCCCATCCTATGTGTCTCTTTAATCAGCTTCCTCTTGCACTCTCCTCGCCTTGGCGGACACGTTGTCTCACGTAAGGCCTGGCGACATCGGGGTTGGAGCTGGCATAACTAGCTCCTTCGAACGCGGTTGTTATAGGTGAAGACTAGCAACACACATGTCAACCACGGGGAGAGGCAACAAAGTTAGGGGGCAGGTTTGGTGGTACCCTCCAAAGTCCTAACAGCAGCCCTGCTACCCATTTTTCTTTTGCGAGTGCAGTTTTGGCTGCACAGTGACAGGAGCCGAGTGCTGCAAGTAATGTTACAGTGCAGCACCTGGCTTCTGTCACCGAAGAGGAGTTGGCACTTTAGTGGCTCCCCTCAGCGCGTGACACCCGTATGCGGCGCACGCTCCTGTTATAACACCACTGGAGAGGTGGTCCTACTTTTAGGCAGCTTCCTAGGGGCTCCAGAATCCTGGGAGCACCCATGTACTGGATTATCATAAAATGAAGGATGACTTTGAGAGAGGCTACCTTGTTGAACTTAATGCAGGTATAGAACTTCTAAGTCACCACCTCCATACTTTTCCCTTAGGCTCTGGAAAGTCGGTATTGTTGTGTGGGTGGTGATGGGAGCAGTAAGCTTAAGTTTTGCCTAGTGTGCCAAACCTCCATTGCCCTTTAGATTGTAAGCTTGTGACCCTCCTACCTCTAATAAATATAAATGAGTACATTATTGAGAATATAGGGGGTCATTCTAGTCCACTCGGTCCCCCGGCGTGTTCGCACCAGGGACTGATGTTTTCACTCTGCCCATATTTACATGTGCAGGGTTGCTGCATGGACGCCTTTGACGACTTGCATAGTCAGCGAGGCATTTGCCTGGGGGGGATCGAGGCCAGGGCCACCGACAGGGGTGTGCTGTGGGTACAGCTGTCCCGGGCCCCGGCCTCTTGTAGGGCTCGGGCAGCACCGCAAACCCCTCCCCTTCCTACTGCCTCTGCTGTGCTGCCTGCTTCTTCAATGCAGGACACCAGCAGCCAAATAAAATGCTGCGCCGGCGTTTGAGCCAATCAGAGCTTGTGTACTGTTAGCCAATCAAAGCGGCTGCCGGTACACAACCTCTGATTGGCTCACCAGCTGGTGCTGCATTTTAATTGGCCACCGGCGTTCTGCATTGAAGAAGCCTGTGTTTCGGGACCTGCAGCAGGAGTCGGGCGGTAAGTGAAGGGAGGGGAAAAATCCTAGTGGCAGCCCTGATCGAGGCAGGCAGGGGGCATGCACTTGGGGACCGCTGGGTGTCCCCATGTGAATGCAGTAGGGCAGCTTCCTGTCCACAATTCCTGGACTGGGTGGCGCAAATATAGGTCATTCCGGACTGATTTATATTTGCGAACAGGGGAAAATGAAAAAGCATTGGATGTTCAGCGACCAATGAATGATTTAACCCCCTATGCTACTCTGTAAATGGATGGTTATGTAAAACATCCATTGGCAAAGCGGGGATTTTTCACTGCTTAGTGAGTCAACCAGAATCAGACCATAATGCACTTTGTTTCCTGCACTGCTTAGTACGGATTTATTTTTAATAAGTTTCAATTAGAAAAGAGTTCTACTTAATTATTCAGAGCTGATCACACGGCTGTGAATTCGCAGGACGAACGATTGACTGCACATTCTACGGCTCGTAGCGGGCATCCTGCGATAAAATGAAAGTTGATTAACAGGAAGCTGACGCTTGTCTGTGACACCTGGCCGGTTACTGTCGCACTGGCCGAGTAGGCCCTGGGCTACGCACAGACTGCACACACTGGAAAAATAATCGATGCTGAGTGAGTTGCGCATAGCTTTGCCGATATCCACAGGGCTGCAATATTTTCCAAAGCTTTTCGCAGGCTTGCACCGCTCCGGTGATCATTTGATTGCAAGGCTCTGCAAATTAGCAGTCCAGCGATCAGGACTGAATAACCCCCTATGGCCGATTCATACTGCAATCTTTGTTATGCTGCTTTCGCAAGGTTACCATTATTATTGTGTCTGTATGTCAGGGATTATATCCACAACCTAGATAAGAACACCTGGAGTGTGGTCTTATTGTTAGCTGCCAATCACTGGAGCTGGGAACCGCCAGCACAGGGGGACGTATCAGCAGATGCAGGTTTCTATCATACATGACTGACATGTTAGTATCTAATCTTAGAAAATTTCATCGCAGTGTGGAGACAGGCTTCTTCATTTGTTGTGTAGTCTCAGTGATTTCCATGTCTAAGATGATGACATGTTAGAACCATTTAAAAGAGTAGAGAAAATATCACAAATGCTTTGCTGTAATACATTGCCGTCCATCAGATGATGCCAGTCTTTGGTCTAGATTGCACTAAAACCATTAAAGTGAATAGCTGATTGATGGCTATGAGCTAATTCAAATTAGGTTACAGTGCAGCACCTCGAAGTGGAATTTTTGAAGTGAGGGTATGGAAAAGTAAAGGCTGTAATATGTGTGCTCTCCGGAAAAGGGGAGTGTCCTTAAGTATAATGTACCAAGCCGCAATATGGGCCACCTCCCTTAAACACATTATGCACCACATCTAGTACTAATACCCCTTACAGTAGCATAGCTATAGCGCCACAGCTATACGCTGCCGCCTGCGCTGTATTCTGCTGTGCCCGGGAGTGGACCCGCATATTTTCTAGCCTGGTCCGACGCTCCTCCTGGCTCAGCCTCCGGCGGCTCCTTATGAAAAATATTTACCTTGAAAAATGGCCGCCCCCTTAAAGCAGACAGTTTTTGAGGATGCTAGAGGAGGCTGCGGCCTCCTCTAGCATCCCTAAAAATGGTCTGCTGTTAGGGGGCTGCCATTTTGTGAGGGATATCTTCATAAGGAGCCGCCGGAACCAGGCTAAATCTGCAGGTCCCAGTTGTGTTTACTGTGGGGGAGCGCATCATTTATTGTTACGCCACTGACCCCTTACACGTTATGCCACATGGAATGAGCCCAAATTCACATTGTCTCACAGCATGCGCCTAAGTTCACATTATGCAACACGGAATGAGAAGATACAGAGTAAGAGGGGGTTGGTGCAGGGTGAGAGAAGAGGAAGGGTAAGAGGGGGTAGTGCAGGGTAAGAAAAGACGCATGGTGAGAGGGGGTGGAGAATGGGTGGGGGTGACAGTGCAGCAGCGGATTCCGGGCAGCTGTGAGTGCTGGCCTGCGCTGAGCATACGGGGGTGACTGTGCAGCTGTACCTGCAAATAGGTGTGTGCCAGCGGTGCTTCACCGCTGGCACACACCTTCGGAATTGGACCAACACATCGTGGGTGCTAAAAAGCACCAGCGATGTGCCACTGATGGGTCTGATCTGATAAATTGAACCCCGTAGCAGGTTCAATCTGTAGGGTCTGACCCAATGCACACAGGAACATGCATCGGGTCTGAGGGGATGTCAAACACATCCAATTTGGGCCGATTTCTCGGCACGATTCGTTAGGATTGGTGTAATTGGTCCAAATTGTACTAGTGTATGCAGGGCCACCGAGAGGGGGGGGGGGGGCTGGTACTAATTACCCGGGCCCAGGTAAGACCCCCCATACCTGTTACCTCCGTCCCTCCATGGCAGCAGCACACTCCTACAGCATGTGCTGTGCTGAAAGCAGGCTCAGCATGAGCATCTCACTGCTCATACTGAACACTCCACCCTCAACTTTAGAGTGTTTTTTCACCCCTTAAACATTTTGGAGGTGTGGCCTAATCACGGGAGGCTTTTGAGGATCCGCCATCCCTGGAGAGACAAAAATATCTTTGGAGTCCACTAGCATCTCCACATATGCATTTCCACCTTGGCTGATTTTGCCAGATGCACTGGACATACAAGTGGTACTACACGGACACTGAACTACAGCTTCATTACCAACAGCGGTGCAGCGGGTGAGAGACGCGGCACGGCCTGACACACAGGCACTCCGTATAAGCCGGAGGTGAGACCACCCACTGCTGCGTGTGAGAGACGCGGCAGTACCGGACTGACGTTACACTGCTGGATTTAGGTGGGTCTCTTTCCCGGCACCTCACCTTGCACCATCACCCTAAACGAGCAGGTAGCAGTACTGAGGGCAGTGGAGTCGACACGGAATAGTCCCTCAGTCTCCCTGCATTCCCTACTCTGTTATACATCTTACAATTGGAGTCCGTGAGTATCGCATTAAGTGGAGCACCTTTTCCCCCCTATTCAAAGACACTTGGAAATGATCCTACTGGCATTCTAGTGGACATTCCTTTATTACATATAAATAAATGGAATAATATAATCCCGGGGTGTATTTATTTTATATACTTTTATTATTAGTTATTTATTAGATACATTATTAAATATATGCTATAACTATTACATAAAAATAAAAAAAAATAGGTGGCCACCTAAATCATATAAGAGCATTAGCTTATAATTATTTATTTTTCATTTGATTGTGAAATATGTTTATTGTACTTTGATACTTTTTATAATTCAATAAAAATAATAATTGATTCAAATTGTGTGAGACAGTGATTCAGTCATATTGCACTTCATAGAATATTAGCGCAGACATTGGGATTTTTCCTTTTCCAACGCGTTTCGACCACGTCCGTGATCTTTTTTCAAGGCAAGAATGAATGTATACAAGTGTTCATCATAATAATCATAATCAGCGTTCATCATAATTAGCTGTGTCCAAAGGTGTAACTACCATAGGTGCAATGGGTGCAGCTGCTATGGGGCTCAGACCTGAAGGGGGACCATCTTTCCTGTCTAAGTAATGTGTTTTACATACATTTATCACCATTAGTTGCAAAATAGGGGGCCCTTACAAATTTTTGCTATGGGGCCCACAAATATCTAGTTACGCCCCTGGCTGTGTCTTCCATTTCCATTTAAAGACCAATGATTTGGCGCTCCAGCAGTCACGTGACCAGCTCCCGCGGGTCTGTCCAATGGCAAGCAAGGCGAACTACTGCAACTTTCAGCTGCCTGTTTGAGAACTAATTCCATCTTCGTTCTCCAATCTCCACACCACCTGGTAATTGCGGACTTTCTCAAATATCTGTTGTTTGGGGTGGATTACCACACTTTTCACCTTTTATGCTTATTGGAGAACTTACTATAAATAAGTTCTCATAGAGATTTGGTAATTGTGTTTTACCTTTTAATGTATCAGATGGGATTTCCTTTTATTTTTACTTTGTGTTTTTAATATTAAAACTTGATTACGCTATGGATGCTATATATTTCTTTTGCATGGTATACATCGGATAATTTTGGAACAAGGATTGACAAACTTCATTGTGGAGTGGAATAAGATAAGCTTCTTATTTATTGTTTCTGTATGCACATGTGAGAGGGTTAAGGCGCAGAAGTGTTGGGGGTCTTTACTCTTTTTCTCTATCATGAAAAATGCGTACTTGTGGAGTATCACGGCTCCCACGACCTGCATCGTATGCAGATCGTATGCTAAAAATCGCATCGCATCGCATGCGATCAAATCGCATGCGATGCGATCGCACCCGATTTTGCATTGAAATGCATCAGAATGCATTGAAATGTGTATTAAACTTGTGAAATGCCCCCAAATGCCATTTTTCATAGTGCACCACCCCCACTATCAACGTCAACCCGAAGCATGGCGAGCGCAGCGAGCCCGCGAGGGGCGGCGGTACGCGTCCTACGACCTTTTCATACCCCCACTATCCACGTCGGCGTGGAGTTGAGAATAGAATAGTGTGGCGAGCGCAGCAAGCCACCGAGCCCGAAGCGTGGCGAGCGCAGCGAGCCCCGCGAGGGGACGCGGATACCTTCACAGCTATACGCGTCCCCTCGCGGGCTTCACAGGTATCCGCTGCGCTCGCCACGCTTCGGGCTCGGTGGCTCGCCACACTATTCTATTCTCAACTCCACGCCGACGTGGATAGTGGGGGTATGAAAAGGTCGTAGGACGCGTACCGCCGCGCTCGCCACGCTTCGGGTTGACGTTGATAGTGGGGGTGGTGCACTATGAAAAATGGCATTTGGGGGCATTTCACTAGTTTAATACACATTTCAATGCATTCTGATGCATTTTAATGCAAAATCGGGTGCCATTGCATCGCATCGGATGCCATCTTATGGCATCCGATGCGATCGCATACGATTTTTGAGCAAAAATGCTCAAAAATCGGTAAAAACCGTATCGCACCGTATGCCATCGTATGCCACTACATATGGCATACAATGGCATACGATAGGAGCCGTGATACTCCACAAGTACCAAGGCCCTTTCAGACATTTAAGTGAAACTAAAATAATGTTAAAGGGTGTGAAAACATAATTTATCGCATTGGTTTAGTAAAATATAATGTTAATAAATTGGCCCCCAAGTGTTCTTTGCTTCATCTATACTACAGAGGCCACGAAAACTCTTTTTCACCATGCAGCAGCTGAAGGACATTTAGTAAATCTGACCTGATGCTTCCTCCACTGGAACTCATTAACTCCATATCAGATTGGCTGGAGACAAGTGGACAGTTCTAGCTTAGGAGTGTGCCTGCAGAGTGACTCATTGTTACAGAGCTGTCCCCATTATGTTTGTAAGGGACTATTAATATTGCAATGGCTACAAAAACTCTAGGGTTATACAAAAGTATTGTAAAGTGTGTTTAGTACAAATCCCTTTATTCCCTCCAAATGTAAGTTTAGGCTCTTCCACATACATCTCAACACAACAGTGGAACGAAAATGTATCAAGCTTTGGAGAGAGATAAAGTGAAGAGGTTGTACAAAGCAACCAATCAGCTTTTTAACTGTCATTTCAAATACTGTGTAATGACAAGTAAATGACAATTTGAAACTGAGTTGTTGATTTGTGCAACTTGGGGGGAGATTTATTAAGAGAGAGATAATGTGGATAGAGAGAAACAACCAACCAGTCAGCTTCCCTCGGAGAAGTTGCCAGCAAACCCCCCCTTGACCTGGTCAGTCCTTGATGGCAGGATTGCATGCATGCAGGGCTGGTGTTAGGGTGTTCGGCACCCCCTGCAAACTATTAATGTGCGCCCTCTCTCCCATACATTATAAAAGAAAACCAAAAGGGGTGTGTCTCACAAGGGGTGTGTCCCTTATTCACGTTACAACACAAAGTAGAGCCCATTATTTAGTGTTTATTCTAGCACCCTATGGGGGTTATTCTGGTTGATTTGCAAGACTGCGAATTCGCAGCCTTGCGAGTCCACCAAACCCCACCCGGTGAATGTCCGGTAGCCCGCCCCCCCCCCCCCTCGCAGCGCAGGTTCGCCTGCACAGGCTGCAAATGGATGTTTAGCATAAACATTCATTCGTATGCTGCGGGTAACCACCCACATCTTTCGATGGTCGTCGACCATCGAAAGATGTGGAAGGTACATGCATATAAAAGTGACATCCGGTGATGTCAGCTGCCAGCCCCCCCGCACCCGTGTCACCGCCTTATTACCATGAGAATACCCATGAAATGCTGGGTGTTTCCATACGGTAATGGGGCTGCCCGATGCCCCCCCCCCCGCTCGATATGTAGGGTGAGCACACCCTTTGTCTGCACTTGCGCAGAAAGCAGGCGCACATCAGTCCTCCATTTGAATGCACAGAGGACCGAATGAATAAGAATAATCCTCTATACCTTCCCAAACCCATGCAGTTCCTCTTCGCTGCCGGCATATGCATTAGTGTTACACACCCCTCCGCTATCCTAATAAATTGTATACAGTATGTATTAGTACATTAATCACACAGGGTGGTCAATAATATGGTGCACAAAGGCCAGTCATACTGCAGAAAAGAAATTGGTCAACTGGGGGACATGGGGGCCACCGTACTCACTTTTACTTACAGATGGGGCAGGTCCCATCCTTGCTGGCGGGTCGCCAGAACGTACGCGCTGGCGACCCGCCAGCAGCCACGCCAGCGAGGAGACTGAGACGCGCGTGCGTCTCATGCGCGTCTCAGTCTCCGTCGCTGGCGCGACGGAAACCCTGTCCGTGTCCGCCTCAGGGGGACGGACAGGGTTAGGGGGGGGTTAGGGGGGGTGCGGGCAGCCGGCGGGGACCCAGGGAAACGTATGGAAGCGCCGTCGGAAGGGAACGCGCGCGCGCGTCCCCTTCTCACCATCGCCATGGCGCTGGCGGGGGATGGCGGCTGGCGACGCCAGCGCCATCCCCTGCCAAGATGGGAGAAGACCCATCTGTAGGACACTGTGGAAGCACCTGCAGCTGGGAATTGTGGAGGAACCTCAGGCTCCAATCCCCACCCCTGAAGCTTCCCACTCCGAGTACTCCAACTTACCTAGGGCCAGATTCTCTCAGCTTCAAAAGTGATAAAATGGAGAGTGAAAAACAGCCAGCCAATCAGCTCCTATCTGACATGTCACAGACTGTGTTTGAAAAATGTCAGGCAGGAGCTAATTGGCTGGCTGTTTATCACTCTCCATTTTATCACTTTTGAAGCTTAGAGAATCTGGCCCCTAGTCTCTTACCTGAGCTCTGCAAATGGGGCCCCGTGTCGGGACCATCCTCCACCACTTCACTGCCAGTGTTGGTGTTTAGCTGCCGACCATTGCGTATGGAGAGTAACTGGGATGTTAAAGGTTCACAAAAAAGGCATAGTAAATACTATTCATAATGTCAGTACTTAAGTGCATGGAATTCAGTTTATCTTCAGTTGGATTGAATGTAATACTGTCCACATGGTGGCCATAATCCGTGATATTCGTTTGTAGTCAGATTCTAAAGTTTTGTGAAAAACTGCTCCAAAAGTCTGTTGGTCTATCAATCTATGAGAGCATTGAGTATGTGTGACTGAGAGCTACAGGCACTGAGGTAATGGGCAGGACAAACCTACCAGGGCCCAGAAATACTCACCACATACACCCAGAGATACTCACCACATACACCCAGAGATACTCACCACATACACCCAGAGATACTCACCACATACACCCAGAAATACTCCCCTGGGGATGCTGCAGCTGCTTGGAGAGGTTTGGGGCCACTTGGGGAGGGGGGGGGCTTGGGTGTTTGGACATTCCTGTGTTTGGGTGCTCGAATACACGAATGGCCAAGTGCGGCCGAACATCCCCAAGCAGCCCTGATCCTCCCCGAGCGGCAATGGGGTGGTTTAGCGATGGGGGCTGTGACGGGGAGGATCAAGAATGGGGGGGTGCGCCAATGGTTCACCGCTGGAGGCACCACTTGTGCCCCCATTCTTACAGTTACATGCACGGAAATTTTCCGAACGAACCCGCTCCTGCAGCGCAAGAAATTTACAGCCATATAACCGAATGGGGTTAAAGGCCTATGAGGGTCCATTAAATAAAAAACATTTTCACTTTACAAAACTTTTGAGAATTGCATAAGCATAAACTTTCGCCCATCCGTCGAACATGCCTTAATACTATTGGAATTGTGATACTCATACTAGAGACATGATACTAGTTTATGTTATACATGTTGATACTTCGCTGAAATAATCAGAGCTAATAATAGGTTTTCTTTTCCCTGAGAATCATTCCACACCCTGGTCTGTGGGTGAAGGTATTTAGTTATCGCCTTTGGTAAACTGGCAAACATGAATCTATTCATTGTTCTAGACAGCGATGGGAGTTGACCTGGGACAAGAGTATTTACAGGGGTTATTCTTGCCTGCTGGCATTTGACAATTGTTGTTGACATGTGGTAAAGCTGGTCAGGCACCTCACTGATTTACAGGCACATGCCCAGAGATAGCAGGGTGTACAGCTAGAATCTGGTTTTCAATATTGCTGTAGCACAAAATATTCCCAATTACATCAAGATTCTATAATCTGCATATAGCGATACCGGTACTGATGGCGTATGTAGTGCACATATAGCAATACCGGTACTTATCATGTATGTAGCTTACATATAGCAATACTGGTACTGATGGCGTACGTAGTGTACATACAGCAATGCTGGTACTGATAGTGTATGTAGTGCACATATAGCAGTACCGGTACTGATAGCGTATGTCATGTACATAGAGCAATACCGGTACTGATCATGGCATACGTATGGTACATAGAGCAATACTGGTACTGATGGCGTACGTAGTGTACATACAGCAATACCGGTACTGATAGTGTATGTAGTGCACATATAGCAATACCGGTACTGATAGCGTATGTCATGTAGATAGAGCAATACCGGTACTGATCATGTATGTAGCTTACATATAGCTATACCTACATATAGCAATACCGGTACCGATGGCATACGTATGGTAAATAGAGCAATACCGGTACTGATAGCGTATGTAGGGTACATACAACAATACCGGTATGTAGGATAAATATAGCAATATCAGTACTGATAGCGTATGGAGGGTACATACAGCAATACCGGTACTTATAGCGTATGTAGGATATATATATATATAGCAATACTGGTACTGATGGCGTATGTAGTGTACATACAGCAATACCGGTAATTATAGGGTATGTAGGGTACATATAGCAATACCGGTACTGATAGCGTATGTCATGTACATAGAGCAATACCGGTACTGATCATGTATGTAGCTTACATATAGCTATACCTACATATAGCAATACCGGTACCGATGGCATACGTATGGTACATAGAGCAATACCGTTACTGATAGCGTATGGAGGGTACATACAACAATACCGGTATGTAGGATAAATATAGCAATATCAGTACTGATAGCGTATGGAGGGTACATACAGCAATACTGGTACTTATAGCGTATGTAGGATATATATATATAGCAATACTGGTACTGATGGCGTATGTAGTGTACATACAGCAATACCGGCACTTATAGGGTATGTAGGGTACATATAGCAATACCGGTACTAACGGCGTATGTAGGGTACATACAGCAATAACAGTACTGACAGCATATGTAGGGTACATACAGCAATAGTGGTACTCTAATAGCGTATGTAGGGTACATACAGCAACGGGATGGGGGGAGGATGCTGTGCCAATGCAGCATGGTCCTCATTAAGGATGTCGTTCTTTGCCTGTATTTTGAGGATGACAGAGAACATTCCCCCCTGGGATCGCACGCCGTTAACACTGTACACACTAGACGATATGCACGATGACACGGTCAACTATATTGTTATTGTAAAAATCGGCACCTTTTATCATCTAGTGTGTATGCACCTTTAGTAAATTGGTCCAAATGAGATGCAGCCCACGGATATCTGCACAATGCACATATGATATAGAAATAAATTGCTTTGCAACACGAATACATACAAAGGAGAACACAAGATCTAATGGGCAGAGCGGTCAGTTGACTGATCCATTTTTGGTGAAACGTTTGTTTATTGTGTAACACCTTATCACACAGAACTGAGCCGTCGTGAATGTGTAGCCAGATTTATATGTTTTTTTAGTCATAATACTATGATTGCAGAGGCTGTGGTTAGAGACACAGTGGGTGGGCAGGCCACATAAATTGTTTATCATAAGATAGAAAGCTGGCTGCAGCAGTTGGGTAATAAGTAGCGGTATGCATGTCTGATTCAGAAACAAGAAAGTTTATGGTATGTATAGCGTTCTGTGAGTTCGCCACCAGGGATTTTAATCTTGTTTTTTTATTTTAATATTTTGCAGTCTAGATGTTACTCTAATAAAAGTTATATTTTAATATTTTGAGGTGCATCACCAAAGTAACATTCTTTCTCTTACTGTATATCCGATTCAGAATCAACCATTATATCACCATTACTCTGCATCCTGGCAATAATATTTCAAAATTGGGGTCATGACAGTATCTGATCCCTTCTTTGCAAACCATTTGTGCACTAGTCACTTAGGAGGTTATTCTGATCGGAGCGGCCAAACGTGCGTACGTTCACTATTAACGTACGCTATCCGTACGCGGCCGTTGGGGTTAAGTCCACCCACAAATCAGCCGCATACGTACGGCCAGAAACAACGTCGAAGGGGAGTGGCGTACAATTGAGCGTACGCCAACGTACACGGACGGACCAGCCCTTACACCCGACAACTGGCGTACAACAGAGCGTACGCAACCGTTTACGGACGTCTCTCGTCCGTCTTCCCACGACTTCTTGCGGCTATCTGAGCGTACGCCAGCTTGCACGGACGGGTCCCTATTGTTTTCAATAGAAAACTCAGCTTATGTCACCGCTCGTGAGAGTGAGCGTACGTCCGTGCACGCTGGCATACCCTTCACATATATGGACCTGCAAATCTTGCCTTTCAACTACAATTCTGACAATTAATTAATTATTCTAATTGTTATTCAATTATTGTTTTCTATTAACTCAATTGAAGATTGTGTGCAAAATAGTGGGCATGGGCTTAAAACATTGCTGAAACATCCTTTGTAGGTGTTAGATGTGGTTTATGTTATTGTATCATAAATACAAAACCTATGTTTGTATTAGAGTGAACACGTTGACACATGTCGACTTGTGTAGATTGAGTGTGCTACTGTGTAAAGTCTATGAAAGCACGTAGTGAATGTGTATAACTGTTTAACAAATACCTACCTTAGCATATATAAGCAGGTCTTAAAAAGATTCTTACCTTAAATTAAACAAACCTTTAAATGTATAGAAGTATAGAAAGATAAGCTTCCAATGTGTTTGAGTGCTGTGTGTGGCTTGCAGGTAGTGAAATCATGGTTTTGACTTAATAGACTGCAGCATTGCTTATTACATTCAGGTGTATGTGTTTGAGTAGTAATCAGCGTAAATTAGCAAACCCAGGCGCACGCTGGCATGCGGTATCTGTAGGGGTGGTCTGAGGTGGCGGTTGGCGGCCGCCTGTTTTGTGTCCGAAATGAACGGTGCTTTAGGCGATCGTGCGGTAGTAGCACCGTTCATTTTTGGTGCACACCCCCGTGTACGCCCATATTTACGCCCATTTTCCCTCATTATTTCGGCCGCTCCCCTCAACACGCCCCTATGCCGCCCCCAATGCCCGTACTCTCGCGTACAGGTTTTTTCGCACGGAGAGACCCGTCCGTAAGCGTTGTGGAGTGTTCGCGCCTGCGCATTGGCGATTGTACGCATGCGCAGATCATGAAAAACCCCGGAACGTACGAGTACGGCCCGGCCGCACCAACCAGAATAAGGCCCTTAAAAACTTAACATTTTTTAGTCTTGTTTTAATATTATGTAGTCAAGTCACTGTTTCCTTTTATACCAAATTGGATGTTTTTATACCTGCCGGGGGTTGGGCGGCTGACATCACATGACATCAGGCTGTTTTCGTCCCCAAAGTCCATAGTCCGGCACATTGTAATCAATACAAGGTTATTCATCTTATATGACAATTATACATGAGAAGAGGTAAAAAAAATGATGTATGTTTATAATGAGCCCAGATGCAAAAATATAATTTCAGCCCAACTCAAGTTCACGATATGCAACACAGTAGGGGGAGGCAGAGTGTGACAGGGGGAAACAGTGGGTGACAGGGGCAGCAGTGGCCCCTTAGTCCTCAGGGGCCCTGGTGCACTGCAGCTGCTGCGCCAATGGTAGTTCCGCCTCTGTAACTGAGGTACTGATTAAGTCACCTGTGCTAAAGTATGAATATCCATGAAATGTATTAGAGTGCCTCAAGGGCTGATTTTTGGGACACAGTGACCTAAAGGTGCAGTATATCACTGACATATTGGTATAGGATGCAGTTAGGGTCTAGCAAATACCACACCACAATTGTGGAAGGTGGAGGATCCTTTTAAGCCCAGAGTAGATCAGGAAGTATGGACGCACTAAATTAGGGATCAGGTTACAATTTGAGAAGACAGGTTGTCAGGAATCGCGGTGAGCTTTTGTGTCGCAGGTGAATCTTGAGAGACACACCCACTGTCAGCTCCATATTCGGCCGTAGTCCATGGCTGGATGTCCCGATGTTGTCCACGCTGGTCCCATTTTGCATGGGTACCGCCATGACACCTGAGGTCAGCGGACTTGGATCCACCTATGGATTACCTGCAAACGCCATTCCTCTAACCTTTGCAATAAGGGGGTGATTTAGACTGGTTTGCAAACACCAAACACCTTCTTTAATGAACAAAACCATGTGCCCTGCAGGTGGGGCAGATGTAACATGTGCAGAGAGTTACATTTGAGTGGAGTGTTTTGAAACTGAAATATAAATTGCAGTATAAGAATAAAGCAACCAGTATTTACTCTGCACAGAAACAAAATAACCCACCCAAATCGAACTCTCTCTGCACAAGTTACATCTGCCCCACCTGCAGTGCACATGGTTTTGTCCATTAAAGAAGGAGTTTGCTTCTGCAAACCAACCAGAATCACCCCCCTAAATCACCTGATCAAGGTAATCACAGGTAACTTCCTCTTTAGTTTTGACTAAGGGCATTATTCTGGTCGATGCGGTCCGTTCCAAATTCTTTCGGAGGGCGCATTTTAGCCGTCTGCGCATGCGTAGGCAACGCTATGCGCATGTGCCACGGATGGTCTCCGTACACGTTCTCACTAATACCGTACAGAAATGTCCACCGAATTGACTCGGGAAATATGGGCGTTTTTGGGCGTCATTTGGACTTATCCAAGGGCATGGTTTCAAAGTGGGAAAAACTGGGCGTAAATATGGGCGTACACGAGGGAGTGCACGAACTCTGGTAGGCGTGCATTCGGACAGCATACCGACTGCAAACGAACCAACACGCATGAAATATGCGGTCTTCATAAGCAAGTTGCAGGTGCGGAGAGCACTTGTTCATGTGCTAGGCATTCGGTTTGCCCAATTAGTACGCCCGCACCTGAAGCACTGTCAGATGAACACAATACAATCCACTCCTCTACGCATTAATTACACTCTTTTCATTGCTTCAATTGGAAGCATTGCTGCCTAAATGGACCATTACTTAACCCCTTCCCGACATTTGACGTACATTTACGTCATGGTCGGGAAGCACTTCCCGACACATGGCGTAAATGTACGTCATGGATTTAAACTGTCACCGCGTCTATAGACGCGGTGACAGTTTCAACATGTCTGCTGTCCCTGACAGCAGACATGTCCGTGCATGCCCCGGGGGGGCTGCGATGCCGCCCCCCCGTCGGCGATCGCTGTGATTGGCTGTTCAGTGTGAACAGCCATTCACAGCGTTTTCCTGTGTCACCGGCGAATAACGTTCGCCGGTGACACGGGATCAGAGGTGATTGGTGCTGTAAAGTACAGCACCAATCACCGCGGGGTGTAAGGGTGACACTGGTGTCACCCCACCTCACCCCGCCCGCCCCCAAAGGCCGTGATTGGTCCGTCGGACCGACGGACCAATCACAGCCAAGGAGGGAGATTTAAACTAACGGTGACTGCACTGCAGACGCCATTCCGGTCTGGAAAGCGTGCAGTGCGGTCACCGTACCCCCCTGCCGCCATACTGACCAGAAATACTTGCTGCAATACTTACCTGATCGCTGCTGATTGCTTCCTGGATCCTGTGCAATAATTGTGCCATACTGTGATATTGTGCTGCTGCACTGTATTAGTATTAGCTAGATAGATAGAGAGATAGATAGAGATAGATAGAGAGAGATAGAGAGAGATAGAGAGAGATAGAGAGAGAGAGATAGAGAGAGATAGAGAGAGATAGAGAGAGATAGAGAGAGAGATAGTGTCAGAGAGTGCTATATTTTGTGCTGCTGCAGTGTGATATAGTTATAGATAGAGAGAGAGAGATAGAGAGAGAGAGATAGAGAGAGAGGCCTACTGACAGAGTGCTATATTTTGTGCTGCTGCAGTGTGATAGTTATAGAGAGATAGAGAGAGATAGAGAGAGAGAGATAGAGAGAGATAGAGAGAGATAGTGACAGATTGTGCTATATATTTTTTATATAACTGACTGCTGCCCCCTCCTTTTGTGCTGATCAGTATAAATTAACTGATCAGTAACTTTTTGGGGGCGCAGGTTTTTTTTTATATATAGATATACCTGTGAGTGCTGCTGCTGCAGTGTCATAGAGTGTTAGATAGTGTTAGATAGTGAGAGATAGAGAGATAGAGAGAGATAGTGATAGAGAGTGCTAAATTTTGTGTCTGCTGTCCCCGCCTTTTGTGCTGATCACTATATCTGAGGTGATCAGCAACTTTTTTGGGGGTACAGAGGTTTTTTTTTTTTTATATATACCTGTCAGTTGCACCAAAGGTTGTGCACCTGCTGCACCTCACTGGTAATCAGTGTCGCATCACTGATCACCTTTTTTTTTTGTGTGTGTGCTGTGGGGTATTTTTTTAATTTTTTTTTTTACACACACTGTGATTTTGTGGGTGTCCTGTGGCCGCTGTGCGCTGATCAGTGACGTACATCACTGATCATCTTTTTCGGCACAGGGTTGATCTATTTTTTTTTTTTTTTTGATCAAATTCCTGTTGCCTTTGAGCGCTGTTCAGTGACAGACGTTACTGACCAACATCTGTGCTCAATTTTTGGCGCAGGACCTTTTTTTTTTTTAACCCCTTCTTTTTTTTTTTTTTAACTCCTTCATTTTTTTTTTTTTTTAACCCCTTCATTTTTTTTTTTTTTATTGGTATAAAGCATTTTTTTTTTTTCTGCACTACATACACACTACACACTACATACCCCCCGGATTGAAATAAAGTTTGTGCCCCCCCCTACACTATACACGTGTTGAAACATTTCACTACCGGTAACACAAAAATAAAAATGGCATCCCAAATGTCCTCCCAAATGTCCTCCCAAATGTCCTCCCAATCATCCAGGAGAATGTATTCAGTGGAGGAGGCATATGCCATGCTTGCTTCTGACTCTGACACAGGCAGTGATGCAAGCGGGGAATTTGAAGGATTTGCCTTAAGCTCCTCTTCCTCCTCTGCTGATGAGGGACCCCCTCAAAGACGCCCCCGTAGATCAGCTGAGATTCCCCCCCCAATAATTGATCTAGTATGGACCCCACCACCAGACAATTTTGAGCCCCAGGTTCCTGAGTTTTTGGGCATGCCAGGAATCCAATTTGATTCCACAGGTCTCAGAGAAATTGACTTTTTCAAATTATTTTTCTCTGATGATTTTATAAATTTAATGGTGGACCAAACTAATTTATATGCCCAGCAGTTTATTGCTCAAAACCCCACGTCATCATTTGCTAGGTGGACCCCTGTAGATGCAGTAGAGATGATGACGTTTTGGGGTCTGGTGTTTCATATGGGCATAGTAAAAAAGCCAGAAATTAGGCAATATTGGAGTACAGATGTTCTGTACAGTACTCCATTTTACCGTATGGCCATGCCCCGGACTCGATTTGAGACAATTCTTAAATTCATACATTACACCGATAATGCACAGTGCCCACCCAGAGATGATCCCACCTTTGACCGGCTATTCAAAGTCAGGCCGGTCATTGATCATTTCAGTGCCAAATTTGAAGAGGTGTACATCCCTGAAAAATTTATTTGTATCGACGAGTCCCTTATACATTTTAAAGGAAGGGTTAAATTCCGCCAGTACCTTCCCAATAAGAGGGCAAGGTATGGCATAAAAATGTATAAGCTGTGTGAAAGCACCTCAGGGTACACTCACAGGTTTAGGGTATATGAAGGGAAGGATTCAAGAATTGAACCGCCAGAATGCCCCCCCTCCCTCGTAGGTGTTAGTGGGAAAATTGTCTGGGATTTAGTGCACCCCTTCCTGGATAAAGGTTATCACCTCTATGTGGATAACTTTTACACTAGCATCCCCCTGTTTAAGGCCCTTGGTTCAAGAGGTACAGCAGCTTGCGGTACTGTGCGCAAGAACCAAAGAGGCCTCCCAAAAACGCACATTGCCCAAGTAATGAGAAGGGGTGAAAGCAGGGGAATATGCAACGAAAATATGTTGTTGGTCAAATATAAGGACAAGAGGGATGTCCTTATACTGACAACAATTCACGGAGACAGTACCACCTCCGTCCCTGTACGAGGTACCAGTACCCACACCTCCAAACCTAATTGTATCCTGGATTACAATAGGTACATGGGCGGAGTGGATCTTTCAGATCAGGTACTGAAGCCGTACAGTGCCCTGCGGAAAACAAAAATCTGGTACAAGAAGGTGGCCGTGTATATCATCCAGATGGCACTGTATAACGCTTACGTGCTATTCCGTTCTACCGGCCAGAGGGGGACATTTATGCACTTTCAAGAGGAAGTCATAAAGGGCCTAATATTTGGGAACCAGCAGGCAGAGGGCCCCAGTACTTCTAGTACTGGCCCCCGTATTGTACCAGGGCAGCATTTTCCTGATGAAATCCCCTCCACTGGAAAAAAGGGCAGGACACAAAAAAGGTGCAAAGTTTGCTATAAAAAGGGAATAAGAAAGCAAACTATTTTCCAGTGTGACACTTGCCCCGACAAACCCGGCCTATGTATAAAGGAGTGTTTTAAATTATACCACACATCTATGGAATATTAGGTTCATAATTTCACCGTGCTTCGGGGGTCTTGCTAATGCCACATAGCACCCACCATTCATTCCACCAGAATCTGAGCCGCAAAATCCAAAAATCACTCCTTCCCTTCTGAGTCCTGCCATGCACCCAACTGGTATTTTTTGGTCACATGTGAGGCATTGCCGTACTTGGGAGAAATTGGGGCACAGATTTTGGGGTGCTTTTTCTCCTTCATTCCTTGTGAAATTGAAAAATTTTGAGCCAGAACTGCATTTTTGTGTAAAAAAATGTAATTTTTCATGTTCACTGCCCACTTGTATCAAAATTGGTGAAACCCCTGGGGGTTTGAAATGTACACTATACCCCTAGATGAATTCCCTGAGGGGTGTAGTTTGCAAAATGGGGTCACTTGTGGGGGGGTTCCACTGTATTGGTGCTTTGGGGGTCTTGCTAATGCGACATAGCACCCACCATTATTCCACCAGAATTTGTGCTGCAAAATCCAAATATCACTCCTTCCCTTCTGAGTCCTGCCACTTTTTGGTCACACATGAGGCATTGCCGTACTCGGGAGAAATTGGGGCACAGATTTTGGGGTGCTTTGTCTCCTTCATTCCTTCTGAAAATGAAAAATTTTGAGCCAGAACTGCATTTTTGTGTAAAAAAATGTAATTTTTCATTTTCACTGCCCACTTGTATCAAAATTGGTGAAACCCCTGGGGGTTTGAAATGTACACTCTACCCCTAGATGAATTCCCTGAGGGGTGTACTTCGCAAAATGGGGTGACTTGTGGGGGGGTTCCACTGTATTGGTGCAACATAGCACCCACCATTCATTCCACCAGAATCTGAGCTGCAAAATCCAAAAAATCACTCCTTCCGTTCTGAGTCCTGCCATGCACCCAACTGGTATTTTTTGGTCACATGTCAGGCATTGCCGTACTCGGGAGAAATTGGGGCACAGATTTTGGGGTGCTTTTTCTCCTTCATACCTTCTGAAAATGAAAAATTTTGAGCCAGAACTGCATTTTTGTGTAAAAAAATGTTATTTTTCATGTTCACTGCCCACTTGTATCAAAATTGGTGAAACCCCTGGGGGTTTGAAATGTACACTATACCCCTAGATGAATTCCCTGAGGGGTGTAGTTTGCAAAATGGGGTGACTTGTGGGGGGGTTCCACTGTATTGGTGCTTGGGGGGTCTTGCTAATGCCACATAGCACCCACCAAAATTCCACCAGAATCTGAGCTGCAAAATCCAAAAATCACTCCTTCCCTTCTGAGTCCTGCCATGCACCCAACTGGTATTTTTTGGTCACATGTCAGGCATTGCCGTACTCGGGAGAAATTGGGGCACAGATTTTGGGGTGCTTTTTCTCCTTCATACCTTCTGAAAATGAAAAATTTTGAGCCAGAACTGCATTTTTGTGTAAAAAAATGTTATTTTTCATGTTCACTGCCCACTTGTATCAAAATTGGTGAAACCCCTGGGGGTTTGAAATGTACACTATACCCCTAGATGAATTCCCTGAGGGGTGTAGTTTGCAAAATGGGGTGACTTGTGGGGGGGTTCCACTGTATTGGTGCAACATAGCACCCACCATTCATTCCACCAGAATCTGAGCTGCAAAATCCAAAAAATCACTCCTTCCGTTCTGAGTCCTGCCATGCACCCAACTGGTATTTTTTGGTCACATGTCAGGCATTGCCGTACTCGGGAGAAATTGGGGCACAGATTTTGGGGTGCTTTTTCTCCTTCATACCTTCTGAAAATGAAAAATTTTGAGCCAGAACTGCATTTTTGTGTAAAAAAATGTTATTTTTCATGTTCACTGCCCACTTGTATCAAAATTGGTGAAACCCCTGGGGGTTTGAAATGTACACTATACCCCTAGATGAATTCCCTGAGGGGTGTAGTTTGCAAAATGGGGTGACTTGTGGGGGGGTTCCACTGTATTGGTGCTTGGGGGGTCTTGCTAATGCCACATAGCACCCACCAAAATTCCACCAGAATCTGAGCTGCAAAATCCAAAAATCACTCCTTCCCTTCTGAGTCCTGCCATGCACCCAACTGGTATTTTTTGGTCACATGTCAGGCATTGCCGTACTCGGGAGAAATTGGGGCACAGATTTTGGGGTGCTTTTTCTCCTTCATACCTTCTGAAAATGAAAAATTTTGAGCCAGAACTGCATTTTTGTGTAAAAAAATGTTATTTTTCATGTTCACTGCCCACTTGTATCAAAATTGGTGAAACCCCTGGGGGTTTGAAATGTACACTATACCCCTAGATGAATTCCCTGAGGGGTGTAGTTTGCAAAATGGGGTGACTTGTGGGGGGGTTCCACTGTATTGGTGCTTGGGGGGTCTTGCTAATGCCACATAGCACCCACCAAAATTCCACCAGAATCTGAGCTGCAAAATCCAAAAATCACTCCTTCCCTTCTGAGTCCTGCCATGCACCCAACTGGTATTTTTTGGTCACATGTCAGGCATTGCCGTACTCGGGAGAAATTGGGGCACAGATTTTGGGGTGCTTTTTCTCCTTCATACCTTCTGAAAATGAAAAATTTTGAGCCAGAACTGCATTTTTGTGTAAACAAATGTAATTTTTCATGTTCACTGCCCACTTGTATCAAAATTGGTGAAACCCCTGGGGGTTTGAAATGTACACTATACCCCTAGATGAATTCCCTGAGGGGTGTAGTTTGCAAAATGGGGTGACTTGTGGGGGGGTTCCACTGTATTGGTGCTTGGGGGGTCTTGCTAATGCGACATAGCACCCACCAAAATTCCACCAGAATCTGAGCTGCAAAATCCACAAAATCACTCCTTCCGTTCTGAGTCCTGCCATGCACCCAACTGGTATTTTATGGTCACATGTCAGGCATTGCCGTACTCGGGAGAAATTGGGGCACAGATTTTGGGGTGCTTTTTCTCCTTCATACCTTCTGAAAATTAAAAATTTTGAGGCAGAACTGCATTTTTGTGTAAAAAAATGTAATTTTTCATTTTCACTGCCCACTTGTATCAAAATTGGTGAAACCCCTGGGGGTTTGAAATGTACACTCTACCCCTAGATGAATTCCCTGAGGGGTGTACTTTGCAAAATGGGGTGACTTGTGGGGGGGTTCCACTGTATTGATGCAACATAGCACCCACCATTCATTCCACCAAAATCTGTGCTGCAAAATCCAAAAATCACTCCTTCCCTTCTGAGTCCTGCCATGCACCCAACTGGTATTTTTTGGTCACATGTGAGGCATTGCCGTACTCGGGAGAAATTGGGGCACAGATTTTGGGGTGCTTTTTCTCCTTCATACCTTCTGAAAATGAAAAATTTTGAGCCAGAACTGCATTTTTGTGTAAAAAAATGTTATTTTTCATGTTCACTGCCCACTTGTATCAAAATTGGTGAAACCCCTGGGGGTTTGAAATGTACACTATACCCCTAGATGAATTCCCTGAGGGGTGTAGTTTGCAAAATGGGGTGACTTGTGGGGGGGTTCCACTGTATTGGTGCAACATAGCACCCACCATTCATTCCACCAGAATCTGAGCTGCAAAATCCAAAAAATCACTCCTTCCGTTCTGAGTCCTGCCATGCACCCAACTGGTATTTTTTGGTCACATGTCAGGCATTGCCGTACTCGGGAGAAATTGGGGCACAGATTTTGGGGTGCTTTTTCTCCTTCATACCTTCTGAAAATGAAAAATTTTGAGCCAGAACTGCATTTTTGTGTAAAAAAATGTTATTTTTCATGTTCACTGCCCACTTGTATCAAAATTGGTGAAACCCCTGGGGGTTTGAAATGTACACTATACCCCTAGATGAATTCCCTGAGGGGTGTAGTTTGCAAAATGGGGTGACTTGTGGGGGGGTTCCACTGTATTGGTGCTTGGGGGGTCTTGCTAATGCCACATAGCACCCACCAAAATTCCACCAGAATCTGAGCTGCAAAATCCAAAAATCACTCCTTCCCTTCTGAGTCCTGCCATGCACCCAACTGGTATTTTTTGGTCACATGTCAGGCATTGCCGTACTCGGGAGAAATTGGGGCACAGATTTTGGGGTGCTTTTTCTCCTTCATACCTTCTGAAAATGAAAAATTTTGAGCCAGAACTGCATTTTTGTGTAAAAAAATGTTATTTTTCATGTTCACTGCCCACTTGTATCAAAATTGGTGAAACCCCTGGGGGTTTGAAATGTACACTATACCCCTAGATGAATTCCCTGAGGGGTGTAGTTTGCAAAATGGGGTGACTTGTGGGGGGGTTCCACTGTATTGGTGCTTGGGGGGTCTTGCTAATGCCACATAGCACCCACCAAAATTCCACCAGAATCTGAGCTGCAAAATCCAAAAATCACTCTTTCCCTTCTGAGTCCTGCCATGCACCCAACTGGTATTTTTTGGTCACATGTCAGGCATTGCCGTACTCGGGAGAAATTGGGGCACAGATTTTGGGGTGCTTTTTCTCCTTCATACCTTCTGAAAATGAAAAATTTTGAGCCAGAACTGCATTTTTGTGTAAAAAAATGTAATTTTTCATGTTCACTGCCCACTTGTATCAAAATTGGTGAAACCCCTGGGGGTTTGAAATGTACACTATACCCCTAGATGAATTCCCTGAGGGGTGTAGTTTGCAAAATGGGGTGACTTGTGGGGGGGTTCCACTGTATTGGTGCTTGGGGGGTCTTGCTAATGCGACATAGCACCCACCAAAATTCCACCAGAATCTGAGCTGCAAAATCCACAAAATCACTCCTTCCGTTCTGAGTCCTGCCATGCACCCAACTGGTATTTTATGGTCACATGTCAGGCATTGCCGTACTCGGGAGAAATTGGGGCACAGATTTTGGGGTGCTTTTTCTCCTTCATACCTTCTGAAAATTAAAAATTTTGAGGCAGAACTGCATTTTTGTGTAAAAAAATGTAATTTTTCATTTTCACTGCCCACTTGTATCAAAATTGGTGAAACCCCTGGGGGTTTGAAATGTACACTCTACCCCTAGATGAATTCCCTGAGGGGTGTACTTTGCAAAATGGGGTGACTTGTGGGGGGGTTCCACTGTATTGATGCAACATAGCACCCACCATTCATTCCACCAAAATCTGTGCTGCAAAATCCAAAAATCACTCCTTCCCTTCTGAGTCCTGCCATGCACCCAACTGGTATTTTTTGGTCACATGTGAGGCATTGCCGTACTCGGGAGAAATTGGGGCACAGATTTTGGGGTGCTTTTTCTCCTTCATACCTTCTGAAAATGAAAAATTTTGAGCCAGAACTGCATTTTTGTGTAAAAAAATGTTATTTTTCATGTTCACTGCCCACTTGTATCAAAATTGGTGAAACCCCTGGGGGTTTGAAATGTACACTATACCCCTAGATGAATTCCCTGAGGGGTGTAGTTTGCAAAATGGGGTGACTTGTGGGGGGGTTCCACTGTATTGGTGCTTGGGGGGTCTTGCTAATGCCACATAGCACCCACCAAAATTCCACCAGAATCTGAGCTGCAAAATCCAAAAATCACTCCTTCCCTTCTGAGTCCTGCCATGCACCCAACTGGTATTTTTTGGTCACATGTCAGGCATTGCCGTACTCGGGAGAAATTGGGGCACAGATTTTGGGGTGCTTTTTCTCCTTCATACCTTCTGAAAATGAAAAATTTTGAGCCAGAACTGCATTTTTGTGTAAAAAAATGTTATTTTTCATGTTCACTGCCCACTTGTATCAAAATTGGTGAAACCCCTGGGGGTTTGAAATGTACACTATACCCCTAGATGAATTCCCTGAGGGGTGTAGTTTGCAAAATGGGGTGACTTGTGGGGGGGTTCCACTGTATTGGTGCTTGGGGGGTCTTGCTAATGCCACATAGCACCCACCAAAATTCCACCAGAATCTGAGCTGCAAAATCCAAAAATCACTCCTTCCCTTCTGAGTCCTGCCATGCACCCAACTGGTATTTTTTGGTCACATGTCAGGCATTGCCGTACTCGGGAGAAATTGGGGCACAGATTTTGGGGTGCTTTTTCTCCTTCATACCTTCTGAAAATTAAAAATTTTGAGCCAGAACTGCATTTTTGTGTAAAAAAATTTAATTTTTCATTTTCACTGCCCACTTGTATCAAAATTGGTGAAACCCCTGGGGGTTTGAAATGTACACTATACCCCTAGATGAATTCCCTGAGGGGTGTAGTTTGCAAAATGGGGTGACTTGTGGGGGGGTTCCACTGTATTGGTGCTTGGGGGGTCTTGCTAATGCGACATAGCACCCACCAAAATTCCACCAGAATCTGAGCTGCAAAATCCAAAAATCACTCCTTCCCTTCGGAGTCCTGCCATGCACCCAACTGGTATTTTTTGGTCACATGTGAGGCATTGCCGTACTCGGGAGAAATTGGGGCACATATTTTGGGGTGCTTTTTCTCCTTCATTCCTTGTGAAAATTAAAAATTTTGAGCCAGAACTGCATTTTTGTGTAAAAAATTTAATTTTTCATTTTCAATGCCCAGTTGTACCACAATTGGTGAAACCCCTGGGGGTTTGAAATGTACACTATACCCCTAGATGAATTCCCTGAGGGGTGTAGTTTGCAAAATGGGGTCACTTGTGGGGGGGTTCCTAAATTTTAGCATCTTATGGTGCCTAGAAACCTACATGGTGCCTAAAAAATAATCTCAGAAAAAGGAGTCTCCAAAATCAAGTAGGTGCTCCTTCTATTATGAAGCCTGTGGTTTGGTCAACGTGCACACTAGGGCCACATATAGGATATTTATGAAAACAAAAGAATTGGGGGAATCAATTTTTAGTCACATTTCTCTAGTAAAATGTACTGTGTTCCTTAGAAAAATGTATTAAAATTGCAAATCTGCAAAAAAAAAGAAATTTTGAAATTTCACCTACACTTTGTTTTAATTCCTGTGAAACACCTAAAGGGTTAACAAACTTCCAAAATGCTGTTTTGAATACTGTGAGGGGTGCAGTTTTTGAAATGGCATCATTTATGGGGGTGTCTCACATACAAGTCCCTCAAAGTCACATCAGAACTGAACTGGTCCCTAAAAAAATCAGTGTTTGAAATTTTCTTGAAAATTTGAGAATTTGCTATTCATATTGTAAGCCTCCTAGTGTCCAAAAAAATTAAAAGGAAGTTGAAATAATGATGGAAATATAAAGTAGACATATGGTCTATGTTAGTTATTAACTATTTTGAGTGGTATGATTATTTGTCTCACAAGCAGAAAATTTAACATTTTGCAAATCGCTAAATTTTCCATTTTTTCACGACATTTTGGTATTTTTCACAAAAAAACACAGACTGTATCGACCCAAATTTACCACTAATTTGAAGTACAATGTGTCACGAAAAAACAATCTCAAAATCACTGGGATAAGTAAAAGCAAAAAAAAGTTATCCCCACTTAAGTGAGACATGTCAGATTTGAAAAAAATGGCTCTGTCAGGAACGCCAAAACTAGCTCTGTCAGGAAGGGGTTAAAGACACAAAGATAAGCTAAAACACCACTGCATGTTTGCTATTTGGTAAGTTTGCTTTATAATGTGTTAGTAATAATTAGCACATTGTAGAAAATTGCATTTGACGTGCAATTATTATATAATATGCATACATAAAACCTACGTAAAGGAGTAACAATGATTGAATAGCACTTCACATGATGTAAGGGTTAATGTAAAGTGGTAGTAATGTGTTTAAGTATCAAATAGGATTTAATTGATTACAATTACAAACAAACCCTTTTTTATGAGGTAGCCTATTTGCATAAGTGTGTCATGTGACAGATTTAGGAGTTCAGATAATAGTCGTGAGTTTTGCGTAAATACACCGCATCGGTGCGTACGGGCAGCTTCCCATCCGTTCTGACGCTGTAAGACCGTGCAGAATCTTTGTGTTTCCACCGCACACGCACGGTTTGGATGTGGTCCGAAAACACACCCTCTTCTTAGAGAGTGAGTCCATCCGAATGCGGAGGACCTGTGGGCGTTTGTTCTTACAATGTCCGCACAGCGTGGCGTTCGGTCAGCTCCGAAAGAATACGGAAAGTTCCGCACCAACCAGAATAACCTCCTAAGTGCTGCTGCTGCTGCTTGCAGCCAATCACAGGCGACCAAGGGGGATATAAGCAAGGCTCCCAGAATCCCAAATTGCCCTGAACAACTTGTCTGTTCTCTGTGATACTCTCCGGAGTCAGCTTCCAAGGCTCCAGAATATTACCTGTTCCTGATGCCTATGCACCTGTGTCCTGCTGCTGCTAGCCAGCTGCATGGTTAACGCTTCACCTGGCATATATCTCCAGCATTCCACCTGAAGAGTCTGTGCCCTGTCCAGGATATCCTCAGCAGAGGTCGCTATAGGCTTCCAACCTAAAGCCTACCATCGGCATCCAGGCCAATAGTGCTAACATTGGTTCCCAGACCGAATATCCCACCATTGGATCTAGTCCGACAAATCCACCATCGGTTCATACTACTCTGTTGGCTCCCATGCCGACTAACTCTTCTATTGGTTCCCCGACCGATAGTCACTCCCCAGTGGATCCCAGGTCAATATACCTCCCTGGCTCCTAGACCAGATATCTCCAGTTGGTTCCCAGGCCAACACCTGTCATCACCAGCTCCCAAGCTATCTGTCATCAATTCCCTGACCTTCCCATGTCTATCATCGCTCACTAGAGAACTCCAGACCAACAGTATATTTCCCAGTGTATCAGAGCCAGTTGGTTTTGGGGGGCCTGACCTGCTAGTCGGGCGGCAGAGAAATCCAAAGCTCCTTGCGAGGCCCCCTGGCAAAAAAAAAACACTGTTGTGGGTTAGACTCCGTGCTCCTGTACCTGGTCCTCATCAACACTCTGTCCCAGATGCTCCCTTATGTGCCATACTTCGTCTATCTGCTGCATGTCATCTAAATTCATTAAAGCCCCAAGTTTCCAGTATCCAGCATCCCCCACTGGCCCACCACGGTTACAGCCAGGAAAAAAGATTTCCCCAGTGTTGATACGGGTGCGGTATAGCGGCCCTACAGTGGGGATTCCGACGGCCAGTATACCAACATCGGAATCCCAACTGCCGGTACCTCAACAGGGGGCGAGCACAATGAAGCCCCTTGCGGTCTGGCTGGGCTCGCCATAAGTTCTATTCTCCCTCTAGGGGGGTCGCGGACTGTTGGGCATTTAACAGTTGGGATTCCGATGTCGGTATACTGACCGTCGGAATCCCGACAGTAGGGATGTCATCCGGCACCCGTGAAGACACCTGTCAGCCCCTAATAGATACACAGCACATCACCATAATTGGAAGGCGTAAATATGAACACTGGTAGAGGTGACAGATGCTGGAAGTACAAAGTAATACAGATTCAGGCAGTTCTGGCAGAGGATCAGACAGGATCATGCATTGTATAATACAAGGAAACTGTCAGGCAAGGTAGGTCATACTTTTATCTGCCATCAAATTCAATACTTCTAAAAGTTGCAGCGCTAAGGCCTTACTAATAGAGACATTTTATACGGATATATTTTGTCCTGCGTCTGTGCTGTTTATTGATGTGTTTTGTAAAGGATATGGATCTTATTAAAAGATTTATACATCTGGTGCCTGCGGTAGATTTGTGGTAGACTCACTATTCCTTTTCTCTTAATACTGAGCCAGAAAACAGAATTTAATATGTGCTGGTGTCAGCTAGACTTTTTCCAGGATGAAAATCACTTCATTTACTCAATACTCAGGTAGTAGTTATACCTCGCCTGTCACTGGGACAACAAATCACAGCCAGTGGTACATATCGGGGGATGGGACGGCAGGTGATTTTTACCTGGGCCCTGCTCCCCCCTCGCCCATAGCAAACAGCTGGGCAGTGGGGAGCACAGCCTCTCTCTCTCTCCATCCCAGCATACACTGCTCATTGCTGAGCTGGGGAGAGAGGCAGCTGCAGCTGCAGCCTGTCCTATCTCTTCCTGTGCTGGTGTGTGAATTTGCAGCCTGAGCGATTATTGAATGACCGCACATGTGCAAGCCATACTTGCGATCAATACTGTGAGTGCCCCAGAAAATGCAGGCATTGCCAGGCTATTGGGAGGGAGAGCCTCTGACGTCAGCACTGGGGGTAAATTATTTAGTGGTGAGTGATTACGAATGGGTGCCCAACTGCAAATGTATACGCGCACATGCACATGGGCAGGAAGACACCGTAGCGGGGCAACGTTTACCTGATGGCTGGGCTCCGAACATTTGCAGCCCAGCAATCAGGTCTGAATCGGGCCCTTTATCTCAGTCCACTCAATCCCCATCCAAGTCTTAGTACATTGACCCTCTTTATTTATTTGTGCTATTTAGTAACAGTTTCTTATATAGCGCACACATATTCCGCAGCGCTTTACAGAGTATAGTTGAACACTCACATCAGTCCCTGCCCCAGTGGAGCTTACAATCTATATTCCCTACCACATGTACACGCACACAGACATTCTAGGGTTCATTTTGTTGGGAGCCAATTAACTTATCAGTATACTTTTGAATTGTCGTACGTGGAGAATATACAAACTCCGCACAGTTAGGGACATGGTGGGAATTGAACCCATGACCTCAGTGCTGTGAGGCAGTAACACACCTCCCAACAGTCCCAAAAACCGCGGGAATGTCCCGGTTTTCGGGGACATTCCCACGGCCGGCAGTGTCCCGCGGTGAGGGGGGCTGTTTGGATTCCCCCGTCGGCTGCTGAGCAGCGGTGAATAAACGCTGTGTGCATGCGCACAGTGTCTATTCCCGCAGCCAGGGGGCTGGGGGTAATGGCTAGAGGCTCACGGAGCCTCTGGGTCATGCCCCCATAGCGACACAGGGGCGTGGTCTCGCGGGAGGGCCACGAGTATAGGCCACGCCTTCTAAATTAGGCCACACCCCAGAATTTTTGGCGCGCATCAGTCTGTCCCTCCTCCCTGGAAGTTGGGAGGCATGCAGTAATGCTAACCTTTACACCAAGCTTGCTGGACCCTATAGTCCTTTACATTTACATTGACCTATGCAGTAGTAGTGTTCTACATAATACCACATACAGAGCTACTTTATAGTGAAACCCTGATTGTACAACCCTTGATTTCCCATTTTTAAATGATCTGTTCTACATGGGTAACTGTCTTTACTCACATAGAGGACTGGTGAATGCAGTGTTAGGAAACACAAAGATTTTCACCTCATACTTGTACCAGAATGCATCTCCACCTGGTTGCTATATAGCCCCCAGAGACATACAGTAAGAGGAGTGCTTTAGATCTGAAGGGGGAAATTTACTAAGATGGGAATAAGACTTCACATGTGATGTTGTTATGGGCAACCAATCAGAATCTACTTCTTATTTATTTAGCACCCTCTAGAAGATAGTAGACAGGATGTGATTGGTTGCCCATAGTAACATCACATGTGAAGTAGAATACACATCTTAGTAAATTTCTGAACTGTGGTGCTCTTTATTTGTACTCTACTTTTGTTATTTATTCAATGTTATGCCAAGTTTTGTCTCCCTGTATTGTCCATTTGTACGGTGCTGCAAAACACTTGTGGCGCCTTAGAAATAAAATAATAATAATAATAAGTAATTCCCCCCGTCTTATACCTGTATGTTTGTGGTATAGCAGAATACTGGTGTTACCCTAGAGCAGTTATTCCCAACCTCAACCTACAAGGCACATTTAAGCCCTGTACACCAGTGGTGGCCAAACCGGTCCTTGAGATCTACCTTCCGGACCACCTGAGGATCTGTAGAATGTGTTGGATAGAAATGAATGTGACAGTTAGTAATGACTACACCTGTGCACCAGCTAGGTGGTCTGGAAAATGTGAACTTTTGGAGATCACAAGGACAGGTGTCGTCATTGCTGTCACATTCATTCCTAACCGGCACATTCTACAGATCCACAGGTGGTCCGGAAAACATGAACTGTCGGTAGATTTCCAGGACCGGTTTGGCCGCCCCTTATATAGAGTCCGTTGAGTTGTTAAGCATTTGGGCTGTGTGGTCTCTGGTATGTGGTCATTAGGTTGATAGTCAAAATGTCGACATGCATTAGGTTGACATGGTCAAAAGGTCAACACAAGAATAAGATAGACATTGAAAAAGGCCAGCATGATTTTTTTTTAAACCATGAAATACTTACATCAACCTTTACCATGTCGATCTTTTGACCATGTTGACCTTATGTGGGTCGACTGTTGACTGTCGACCTAATGATCCACACTTTTGGTCACTATACAAAAACTGGGCCTGTTTACAAGTCTGATGCTCACATGCAGGGGCGGATTGGGAATTTAAAGTTTCCCTGGAATGATTTCTAGGAAGTGGTTTCATGTTGGTGGCACCAAATCAAATGTAGGCAGAACCAACACCAAAGTAGGTGGGATTAATCCATCAGTACAGCGGTGTAGTAACAGTTTGTTTCAATATGCTTGGCAGTCTAGTGGCCCCCAGACCTTTAAGCTGCAATGACAAACCACAAAACTCCACATTTCAAATAATACCCTCCTCAACACATAGACCCCAAACCTCCATTAACAACTCATTACCATAATCCACCAAATATCCCCACACCTCCCCCAATGGAGCCCAGTAACAACCCAGAAATTGTTACACCCCAGATAGCCCCCACTGCTGTCCTTTAAAGCTGGCCATACATCAGAAAGATCGATCTTAAGATTGATTGCGCTCATGATTGTGTACAATTTCCCTTGAAATCCCCGGAAGTGCTTGGTGGTTTTTGGACACACAATCTACTCACAATCCATCTTACAATCAGTCATACAATCCATCTGCTGCATGATTGTGTACACAAGATGTGCACACAATCTGCATACAATCCATCTTACAATCAATTGAGATTGTATGATTGGGTACAATATCTTTCTGATGTATGGCAATCTTAACAGATATCACAATAGATATCATATAGCCAATACCCCAACATGAGTAATTGCAGCATCGGGTACTCTAAACCGCCAAAGGTTATTTTTGTGGGAGACAGGAGGAGGACGGGGCCACTACTCTTAGCAGGGACACATCTGAGAGGTGGCCTCACAGGAGTGCTGGCCTACCGGGACTCTTCCTTGTAAGGTCTATGGCCAGGGCCGGTGCTAGGGTGTCCGGCGCCCTCCTGCAAACCATTCATTTTGCGCCCTTTCACATTGCCATTGCAACAAGCTGCAGCCCGATTGTGGGAGTGTATGCAACAAGCGATCCTATGGAGGATCTCGGGTGCATGTAGATGTATGCATACACCATCTCAGTGCTGTGTCCACAAAATGTTGCAGGCACTAAAGGTGCCCATACACGCTGCGAGAATCGCATAGTTATCGGCTAGATCCCATCACACGGCATGCATGCAATGTGTGTGCGATGCGATCCGAAAGCAGTACAAAAAGTATGTGCAGCACATTACACCCCTCTCGTGACTGAGGGGGAAAGAAGGGGAGAGCAGGAGGAGATGGAAGAAGAGGGGAGGAGATAGAGGGGGCGGAGTGTTGAGGACTGGCAGCGGCACTGGCAGAGCACACCGAGAAGAGGAAAGGAAGGGGAGGCGGCGCTGCTGCCTGTTCGTCATTTGATTGACAGCTGACAGGCGCAGGGAGCAATGGGTAGGGGGCGGATCCGGACATGACATGTCATCCAGGCATTCACAGACAGCGCTACATGCCTCAGCGCAAGTGTCCATGAGGAAGAGGGAGCTGCTCAGCCTCTCCATACTGCCGCCCCCCGCTGTCAGACAGGCGCTGCAGGCGGCATGCAGGAGGCAGTGACAGTGAGGGCTGAGGCAGCTTTAGCAGAGCAGGGAGGGAGACAGCGCCTTTTCAGCATGTCGCCTCCCTGCTTTGCAGGAGCTGCTGAGTTGGTAGCGCCGGCCCTGTCTATGGCCGATCCGCCCCTGTTCACATGGATAATGACCCTTAAGCAGGCAATACTTTACTGCCATCCTGCCCAGCCAAAAAAAGGTATTTAAATAAAAATAATTTCTATTTGTTTACTGAGGATTTAATGAAAGTAGTACTCTGTAGTACACTGTTCTCTCCCACATAACGTATATTTCAGGTTCAGATCCGCAGAGCCTCTGATGATAAGAATAATATCACAATGTAATCTGGACGGCATGTACATACAGTAGACATTAAATATTCACGACTCACCTTGGGCGGCAGCAGACACAAAGCTGTAGAGAGAAGCTAGAATGTTGAACTCAGACTTCTGGGTATATGTCCTGGTTTATGACTTTACATTGCCATCTACTGACTGATTTTCATACTACATTTTAAACATTCATTATACTTATTACCATCAAGTGATGGTAAACCATGTAATGAATCTTGTAACTAACATCTGACACCAGATGACTGAAATGCGTTGACTAGATCAGGAATGTGGGCAGCCGCGTTTTTGATCGAGATGGTAGAGGCAGCCCGGATGGTGTAATGGTTAGCATTACTGCCTCACAGCACTGAGGTCATGGGTTTGATTCCCACCATGGCCCTAACTGTGCGGAGTTTGTATAGTCTCCCCGTACTTGTGTGGGTTTCCTCCGGGTACTCCGGATTCCTCCCACAATCCAAAAATATACTGGTAGGCTAATTGGCAACCTACAAAATAAACCATTGAATGTATTTTGTGTACATGTGGTAGGGAATATAGATTGTAAGATCCACTGGGGCAGGGACTGATGTGAATGTTCAAATATTCTCTGTGGAATATGTTTGTGCTTCATAAATAACTGGTAATAAATAAATAATAATTCTAGATATGTACATGGTCCTCTGGATTATTAAATCATTTTTTAAAGCTTTTTTATTTGTGGTGTCCTTAAGTACAAATGGATTCTGTTTAAACTTTGGTTTATTCCATCTTGTACTAGCTGAGGTATCCGGCGTTGCTCGGATTTGGTTGTGCAATTAGCATTACTTGCACTTTATCCTTCTTTTGTTTTAAGCTTAACCGCTCGCCATGCCCATGGTGTGACCGGCAAACACCGGTCTGTGGTGGGCTTCGGCATCTGAGCTCATTTTTGTTTCTTAAACATCCTGTCCTCTTCCCCCTTTATGTTATGCAACACTGCCATATCTTGCATCCCTGTCCCATTTTGTGTAGTGGTCGAACCACTTTTTGGGACCCCGTTGGGTCAGGATTGCAGGTGTTAGTGGTTGTGTACCTATTCTGGACTCATTCAATGTCTTCTACATACCCCCTCTATGTTATGTAACACTGCCATATGTTGTTTTCGTGACCCACTTTGTGTAGTGACCAGACCCCTTTATGGGGCACCGCCGGGGTCGAGATTGGGTTCACAGCCATTTAGACCCCCAATCTGAACTGATGTTCTCTACCCCCTCTATGTTATGCAACTTTGCCATACCTTGCTTCCCTGACCCACTTTATGTAGTAGCCGGACCCCTTTTTGGGCCTCCGGGACCCCCACAAATATATTTTTCCATATTGTAAATCATACTTGTACAAAGTTTGATGCAAATTGCTGCAGGCATTCCAGAGAGTTACTGTATGCAGGAACATACACACATCCGTCCATTTTTATAAATAATTGTGGTTTTTAATAAATAAAAAATGAACAGTAATTCATTTCGATTTGGAATTTTTTGAGTTGCCTCGGCCGTGTTTTTATACGCTCGCATGTAAAATACGATCACAACCGTATGAAATAAATCAATACGTTATTAAATACATGTATAAAATCACGATTGTCGCTTGTAAACTGTGGATTTGTATAAAAAGACGGAAGGATACATTTTTGCTTTTATAGATTAGATTTATTTGGGGCAACGTTCTGCGATGATGCTCATCTGTCAGGGCTTTGGGTTGGGTGTTTTTTGGTGTAGTTTATTATTAATATGAATGATAAATGAGGCTGATTTGGAGCTTTCGTATTTGAGAATATAGATCAGACCAGGTGCTCTGAATTCATAATGGATGTGGGGTGTGATCTGATAACTGTACTGAGGAGATACTAGCAATAGCCCCCAGCTGAGACAGGACATAAGAAACTGCAGGGTGCCTGGCTATGGAAAATGGGCAGATGAGTCAGCAGACCTAGTTACACATGCGTGCTAGGCGCTAAACACAGACTCCAGCATTAACCCCTGTTGTATGCTGTGTGAGTGCTGCACATTATTAATAAAGCTGTAACGTTTTCATAATCACCTTGCCTGAGGCTAGAGTCACACATAAATGTGCACTCAGCAGCATCTATTGGTGACTGACAGTCTTTGGGCAGAATGCAGCAACCATCACAAGCAACTTGTGAAGCTTGCCGACAGTCTCTGCATGCACACCGGCATCTAGTATCGCCATAAGCATTAACAATGTTGCATAGGGCGGCTCTTGCGTATTTTGAGTTTAATAAACGGCTGAATTCGCTCAAAACAATTATAATAATTGACATAATAATGGAAAAGCCCTGCCAAGTTTGTGCGATGGGCTATTGATTCTTACCGGTGTTTTCCAGCGTGTTTTTTTATTCGTAAATGAGCAAAATAAAAAACTGCCCGATTTTTAGGTTTAGCAAATTTGCCGATGTAGGATTCCCAGCTGAGCATGGGACATTCGTTCCCATTCGATCTAAATACATTTCCCTATTCCAGTTCGGCACAAGCAATATAAAATAAAACCACTACACTCTAAGCAGTGCAATGATCTTGACATTCTATCCCACCCACTTCAACAGCACAGACAGTGGCGCCGAGTGTGTGTTGGGGGGGGGGGGGCACGGGTGGGGTACTTTTTACTGGGGCCTGGGTTAGTTGGAGGGTCCAGGTGCCACTGCCACCTCCCCCTTGCAGGGAGCTAGGCAGTATGAAGAGAGATGACAGGTTGCCACTGCAGCACAGCCTCTCTCCCCAGTCCAGCAAACGCTGGGGATAGAGATGCAGTGGCAGCCTGTCCTGTCTTCCTGTGGAGCCCGCCCCCACTGGCTCCCACCTGCCGAGGTTAGGTAATTTTTTTCCCCACAGGGTGTGGCCAAGCCCCTTTCTAGTAGCCACGCCCTGCATAGCCATGCAGCCCCCTACATTTTACTGGCGCCCGGCTGAACTTGTGGATGCCCCTGAGCACATACGTCCGAAGATGAAGACCTGGAAATGACTATTCTCTCAGTTATAATAAGCGTATTGAAAACACCCACAAATAGACACAAGTATATAAGTTATAAGCTTTATTTCTTTTTCTTCCAATAGATAAATTACAGTACTTGTGTCGTTTTCATTCTTGAGTACACAGATTAAACAGGTATACATTTTACACTGACTTCTTTGTTAGCACTTTACCCTGTGTCACACTTTATTTAGGCCGAACACTTTTTACCAATACATATATCTAAAAGATAAGCCAAAACCATACAACAACATTACAGCTTTGTGTTCGGGTAGACCACGCACTTCTGTTACATCTCACCACTTTAAAAGAAACCAAAGTTACTGTTCCCACTAAAGTCACCAATCATTTCTTTTTAAATCAATATAAAAGAAGAGTGCCTGATTAACAGCATTAGACTATAAACACCATGCCCATCTACATACATACAAGGCTACTCATTCTCATATCTCCACCAGATGGCAGTAAAGAGCGCCACGTCTGTCCATTAAATGACATTGTATGTAAATTGCCATCATAGTGCTCGTTCGTCCCTGTCACTGCTACAGGACATATACACTTTAAATTCTAAGAAAATATAAAACCCGGACTTCTGTTAAACCTAGCCGACTTGTAGAGACTGCTGCTCACTGCCAGTTTCTTCACATCCTATCTTACCTTGACCTATGGGTGGAGGGGATTTGGTCATATGGTTGACCTAAAGTTAGGTGGACACCACTAGGTCGACATACAGAAAGGTTGACATGGGACAAGGTCGACAGGTCATTAAGTCGACACACGCATTAGGTCGACAGTCAAAAGGTCGACATGGGGTTTTTTGAGCTGACATCCACTAGGGCGCGGTGGGAGGATAAAATAGTGTGCCTGAAGCATGGCAAGCACAGCGAGCCATGCATGGGGACGCAGTGCACTTTATCCTGTGTCCATGCTGACCTAGACTGTCGACCTAATGACAGGTCAACCTTTCAGTATGTTGACCTAGCATGTAGGACTGCTAAATCAATCTGCAGATTTGGGAGGAAAAGGAACAGGAGTCAGTTCTTCAACTCTAAACTTGGTTTGGATTATTGATTTATTTTAGAACATGGATCTGCTTTAGCACTTTTAGAGGTGGAAATGCTCAGTGTAAGGACCTCACACCAGTAATGCAGTAAGTAGAGAAAGTGGACTGCAATAAGCCCTACCAATGTAAATGCTCTATTCCCCATTCACAAGGAGACCCCTATCCTAAAGCAATCGGAGGGGCTTGTTCCCACTGACAATAGTGAGGCCATTCGTAAATCAGTATTCAGTGGTGCTTCTCCTGGCATTCACCGGCTGATTCTGTACGTACCCGGAGAAATATACTGCTAAGTACATAATGCAGAGATAAAGTCTAATGTAATGCCAGATTTTAGGGAATATAAAAAGATCGGTACTTGTGAGTTATCCGGGCGTCCGATTTTGAAATCGGGTCGGATCGGGACATCGCATCGCATCGCATGCGACCATCGGATGCGATGCGATGCGATGACCCGATTTTTCCATAGGAATCAATGTTAAAATGGACTGAGTCCATTTTAACATGGAATTCAATGGGAAAAAGGGTCCTTTTCATACCCTACTATCCAAGTGGGCATGGAGTTGGATATAAACCTGTGGCGAGCGAAACGAGCCACCGAGCCCGAAGCGTGGCGAGCGTAGCGAGCCCCGCGAGGGGACACGGAATACCGTCCCCTCGCGGGGCTCGCTTCGCTCGCCACGCTTCGGGCTCGGTGGCTCGCTACGCTCGCCACAGGTTTATATCCAACTCCATGCCCACTTGGATAGTAGGGGTATGAAAAGGACCCCTTTTTCCATAGGTATCATTTTAACATTGATTCCTATGGAAAAATCGGGTCATCGCATCCGATGGTCGCATGCGATGCGATGCGATATCGCATCGCATCGCATCTGATTGTATGCCTTAACTTAAGGCATACAATCAAAAAAATCGGACGCCCGGATAACTCACAAGTACCAAAAGATCTTTGCATTTTCCCACCATCATACCTAAACTAACCACAACAGCAATCAGAGACTTTTCACCCAGAAACCGGTCAGAGATGGGCCAAAGTGCTACATATCCTGCCTCAGGCCACTTGCACATCGTAATGTTCCTCTACAAATGGACTAAGGAAGAAAAAAGAAATGTCCCCTTTAGGAACCAAAAGGGAGACCCTGAAAAACACGATTTTCGCTGAAAAACAGGTAGTAAAAAAAAGTGCACGAGCAAGACAAATAGTGTGCAATATTAGGCGTGTAAAACCCTGTATTTACATACAAATCCTTTGTTACTACTATCATACACAAACTACAAAGTGAATGCAGAGGACGCCAGAAGCAATAAAACAGGTAATTAAATAATTGTATAAAAACAATAAAATATTTGGTCTTTCCCATCTGTACCATTGTCCAGCAGAGCTGCAGCTTCATAAACAATTATACAGCAAATGAAGGAGTCCTTTAAAATAATAAAAAACCCACAGAGGAGGGCGTTACGACAATAGAAGAGCGAGCAGAGGAACAATGTTGTGCACTCAGAATCTGAAGAGGTCAATAAAGTGCTGGGGAGAGACCGGCATGAGGCAGCTGCCTGGATCATTAGCTGTGCAGGGGTGCCCCGAGTCCTGACAAGAGAAAGCCAAATTAGACATGATCATTCCACATAGCAAACTAGCACTGCATACCATGATCTCCGCAATGAAGTGATGGGTTCTTACTAGTATAGCTGCTGATCCAGATACTGTGATTATAGTGCTGGTAATGTGACATAAATACAAGTGAAATAATGCCCCACAGTGCCCCTTATTGAGAACAACTGTTTTCTTGATATCTATTAATTATTACTAGAGTCGCTAATTTAGTTATTTTGTATGTGTATTTTTCTATGTATGTAAAGATTAGTAGATGCCATTCCTCGCTTAGGGTTCTTTCTTTCCCTTTTTTTCTTTCCTTTATTTTGGGGGGTTTAGTTTATGTATATATATGTATATATCTCTTTATGAGACATGTAGTCTAATTGTCTTGTGCAAACAATACTAGTCACCTATGGAGAACGGACACTTCCCTTTTAAACTTGTCCATAGAGGGTTAATAAACTACCTTGCAGCACTAACGAGTGCCTCAATACGATTGGAGAGCAGTGCTTTAAATAACCATCAATCATGATCTCTGTTATACCCTTCTGAAGAAACCGCTACATACAGTTACAGCGGAGAAACGCGTCTGGTTACAGAGACCAATCTCACTCTAATCGTGAAATCCTTTCCAGCAGCTCCTTCACAAAGGTTTCCTATCATCTCCTGCTTACCAGCTGATTTAAGCATCAAGCCTCCCCAGCCGTCACAGCAAGAACCACGCTAGCCGCACGTCGGCAGAATCACATAAGCCTGGGTGAGTGCACTTGTCATACCTGTTGTGCAAAAGTCTCCGGCAATTCAGCGTGTGCCATCCAAGCTGTTGCCGAGGCAGACAGCTCGCTCTCTGCTCAATACAAAATCAGCTGTTCGTCAACAGGCGGCGTCAGCTGGCAGAGTGGCTTGAGCAGTCTGCAGACTGCATCAAATTGTTTATAATCGATCGCTATTTACCATCATCTTTAAGCTGGACACTCAGTATTAGAAACCTTGGCTCAAAGGAGAGCATATACCCGCAATTGGGACTATTGACTGCTGCTACGATTTCACATTGAGTGTAAATATGTCTTTTCATTTATAAATTTTATATTCTATTATTATGTGTTTATAATTTGATATAATGTTGTTTTATACACTTTTAATATAAAAATAAAAATCATTTGTACCTTCCCCAATCGTTTGGCGCTCTCTGGTTGTGTACAGTTACCAGTACACACTTCTTGCTTGATCCAGATACTGTGATTATAGTTACATAGTTACATAGTAGGTAAGGCTGAAAAAAGACTTGCGTCCATCTAGTTCAACCTGGTATAGATATCCATTGCTGATTTGGTAGGTTCTGGTATTTTACAGACAAATTATATTTCTTATTTGTACCCATGGATGTTTTTCTCCAGTAAATGTTTGTCCAACTTTGCCTTGAACGCATTTAATGAGCCAGCCGTTACCACCTCTCTGGGAAGAGAGTTCCAGAGTTTGACTGTTCTGACCGTAAAGAAATTCTTTCTACTAGCTGAATGAAATCTTTTTTCTTCTAATCTATACTCATGCCCTCGCGTCCTAGATTCCTTTCTAGTAGAAAATAGGGTGTGTGACAGTTCCTTATATTGGCCCTTGATATACTTGTACATGTTGAGCATGTCCCCCCTTAAACGTCTCTTTTCTAATGTAAATAGTCCCAAATTGCTTAATCTCTCCCCGTAGCTTAAATTCTCCATTCCCCTAATAAGCTTTGTTGCTCGCCTTTGGACTTTTTCTAATTCTATGATGTCCTTTTTATAGTGTGGGGCCCAGAACTGTACTCCGTACTCTAGGTGAGGTCTCACCAATGCTTTATATAGTGGCATAATTACCCTTGAGTCCCTAGTTTCCATTCCCCTCTTAATACATGCCAGAATTTTGTTGGCCTTTTTTGTAGCTACATTACAATGGGCACTACATCCTAGATTGCTGTCTATTTGGACTCCTAGATCCTTTTCAAGTATGGAATTACCCAGTTCCTCTCCGCTAAGGTTGTAACTTGCACACTGGTTGTGTCTCCCAAGGTGCATAACCTTACATTTATCTACATTGAACCTCATCTTCCATTTTTTTGCCCACTCATCTAGAATTGCAAGATCATTTTGAAGCATGGTGACATCTTCTGGTGATTTGATGACTTTGCTAAGTTTTGTATCGTCCGCAAAGATGGATACATTGCTGAGTAACCCTATCCCAATATCGTTAATAAAAATGTTAAACAAAATGGGCCCCAAAACCGAACCCTGGGGCACTCCACTTAGTACCGGTATCATATCTGATACGGCACCATTCACAACCACTCTTTGTTCTCTATTACATAGCCAATTCCCTACCCATCTGCAGATATTTTCACCCAATCCTAGGTTCTCCATTTTATTAATCAATCTCTTGTGTGGGACAGTATCAAATGCTTTAGCGAAATCTAGGAAAATCACATCTACAGCATTTCCATTATCGAGGTTTTTGCTAACCTCTTCATAGAACCCTAGTAGATTAGTTTGGCATGAACGATTTTTCACGAACCCATGTTGGTTAGTACTGAGTAGACGGTGATGATCTAAATATTCCTGAATACCATCCCTTAAAAATCCTTCAAATAGTTTACCCACAATTGATGTTAAACTAACGGGTCTGTAATTAGCGGGATCTTCCTTTTTTCCTTTTTTGAATATTGGCACTACCTCTGCTATTCTCCAATCTTTTGGTACTATACCTGACGATAGTGACTTGCTAAAGATATAATGTAGGGGGGTAGCTAGTTCATCCCTTAATTCCATTAATACCCTCAGATGAATCCCATCTGGCCCTGGTGACTTATTTGTTTTGAGTTTGCTTAGCCTCAGTATTATTTCCTTTGGCGTGAAATCCACAATGAGATCTGGCTTATTTGTCCCATTTGTGGTAAATGTTCGTTTCACAGTCTGCTCTCCCTTAGTAAATACTGATGAGAAGAACTCATTTAACAGTTTTGCTTTTCCCTTGTCCTCAGTAACACTTTTTCCACTAGTATCAGTTAGTGGGCCTATGTTTTCCTTAATTAAACGTTTACTATTTATGTATTTAAAAAACTTCTTTGGGTTGGTTTTGCTTTCAGTGGCTATGGTAATGTGACATAAATACAAGTGAAATAATGGACTCTACCATGGGGAACCTGGCACCGAAGACCTTCCCTATTTCTGCCCATATACACAGCTGTACATACATAGAGACGTGTCTGCCTCAGCAGTATGTGTGTCTACAAGTCACCATGTCCAGTGTCATCTGCTCAAGACTCCTTATCAGAGGTATATGCCTGGTTCTGCCATATATGTGTAGCACAGTACTCACTCAGCTCCTATATGATAAAGTAGCCGGCTCACCTCCGCCACCCTGTCCCGTCATATTTACCCCACCATCGTTCCTCCTCCGATCCTCTTCTACAGCACAGAAATGTAATGACCTAGCTTCGATCAGGCTCTGATTTAATAATAATAGATGTGGTCCTGATGTATCTGCCAATGTCCCTGATACTTACAGTATCTCACCTCATCTCTTAACGTTGTCTAAAGGGGCTTACACACGGGGAGATTTGCTGAGCGTTCTGAATGATGCAAGATCGCTCAGCACACAAATGTGCCAGTGCTGTGTGATGAGCGATCTGTCAGGGCCAGTGTTCTCCGGTGAGAACAATGGCCTTGCCTGGCAATATTACTAGATGCTGGATATTATTAGCCGGGTGATAACCACGTGCGGTGACGCGCATTGCTTTCGCCCCTACATAAGGAGCGTGTGTAGGCCCCATAAGGGGCGGCACTAATGTCAGTTCTCATAGTTCTGATAGCTGATGCAAATACTACTGGGCAATTTACACTTACCATAACCCTGCACTTCCTGGCATCAAGTAACCCGCCAACCCTTTATGGAACCATCGTCCTCCTATAGAACCTTCGTTTACCCTGATTTGCTAATAGATTTTGTTCCCCTCCCTCAAACACCATTATTAGCTATTTTATTTTAAGGCACACATCAAAGTCTGTTATTAATGTCACCTACTGCTTCTCTCCTCATGTTTCTGGAATATGTTCTCGTATTGTTAATGAATAAGTATACTAATGACTTGTATTCATCAACTGTCAAATGTCATTTGTTTCATTTTCATATGTTGTTTATCTTTGTCACCACCATTGGACACTTGTATTCAATAAAAATGTTGTGAATTAAATATCTAATACACCCATTTTCATTTCAAATCTCTCATTTTACAATATTTTTTTATTTATTTATAGTTTTTACCCAATATATCTGAAGCACCATTTTAAATACAAATTTTATCTTGCAATTTCTATAGGTTTACAGAATAGAGTAATAAATCTGTATCTAGTTTATATGAGGGTATAAGATTTGAATACAGTTTGCGGCACAATTTATTACAACTGTCCTTTACTAATAAACATTTATATTCTTTACCCTTTGAACACAGTAGATTTCAAATGGTAGAAACAACACTCCAGATTTGAATGCTCAGTGCTGGTACAGTTTAAGGCCGGGTACACACCAGAGTGTGTCACCCACCATAGGATGTCATAGTCCAAGCCAAAGGCCCGACTGCCCGTCAGCCTGGGTGTACCAACCCAAAGTTTAGCAAAGTGACGTCTGGACATGAAGCAATGCAGGCCTGTATATTGTAGAGCACGGGATGGGGCATGTTTGTACTGTCAGTCAGTGATACCCATTACAGGCTGACTGCTCCAATGTATATCTATGTGAATGAACCATATGACACTTGGAACACACATATACACACGTACAATGTTATCTGTAGTGAATTCACAGCAGGATGCAAGCAAGCAATATGAGGAATAACAGGGACACGGAACACCCCAGCAATGTGCACTAGTGACATAATACACACTGCATTGTGAGTGCTAGTGACGTCATGGAAAGCATGCACCAAATACCTTAAATAACAGGGCAAGATGGCAATCCTTTACCAGGGAATGAAACAGACAAGTAGAACAACAATAAGATTCTTCATATTCAACTGACCTTAATTGTACAAGTAACACATCTCACGCTTGTGCAATACAGTGACACACATAAAGCACAATGTCATCCGAGTGCAGGATAGTAACAAACCTAGAACTCTGAGGATTACACAATAGAATATACAGCAGTATAGTACCCACTGCCTCCTTATTGCTTACATAAGGCCAAGGGCCTGATTCGGACCAGTTCGCTAGGCTGCGTATATTCACAGCCTAGCAAGCAGAAAACCACCACCCCACACGGCGCCCCCCCCGCCCCCCCCCTTCCCCCCGACTGACTTTCATTCTGGACTCAGATGGCCGAATTCGGGGCGGGCGCCAAGGTTATGCGATGTCAGCTGTCTGCCCCAAGCAGGCGCTCGCAGGTGTACGCCCAGCGTTTTTATGGGTGCGCCCACCGTATCTGTGGGCACACCCACATGGACCCCTGCTCTCCCATCCTGGAATGATCACCCTGGTGAGTGTAAAACTCGCTGAAGGAGTTCGCACACGTGCAAATCCTTAACATCGGACGGATGAGCAAATTCTGCCTGCAACACGCCAGTCTGAATCACCCCATAACTACCATCCTCACATAATATATCGGCTCGGTGGCATCTTACTACTTGTACAGAAAGCAAAGGGCTTATAATAAGTAAAGAAAAGAGCCACAGGACAGCAGCCCTCTCTAACAGGCAGCCAGCTACTGATTCCTAGCAGAGGCCACCTGCACATACATATCACACGAGACATCTTTACTTCTGTCGTTATAATACACAGCGATACAGAAGGTGTATAACTGCGCTGAGACTAAGAACACATGCAAGAGGTGTCACTAAAAAACATATATTACGTTTATTTAAACATATTTAAAAGATGGGATCATGGTTAGTTGTTATTCAATAAATGAATGATTATAGTCACCCAGTGTCCGTTCCTAGAATGCCTTCTTTTTAGTTTCCAAGTGTTTGTAAGCCAATGTATGGACTGTTTCAGGAGAGACTGCGCTCTACAGCCACAGGGATATCGGACCTTGAAAAAGCTGCCCAAGCGAAATGCGTCGGGTATTGCTTACCTGGACACCCACCATTTGGAATACAAATATATACAGTTATATAAAAATGGATTTGTTTCCCGCAAGCCACAGGATTGAGGATAAGTCAATCTGTAGCTGGCAGGAGCCCCAGCGCTTTTAGTTCTAAGTCCTATATAAATGAGTAACACTCAGATGGTAAAAATGTCCAATATATATCAGCTGCTGCAAATCACACCTGTGGGTTTGCCTATGCCCACAAGTAACAATAATGGGATATAAAGAAAGAAGCGATTGGTGTGTATTGCGCTGCTGGATATATGTATAGGGATATACTCCAATCAAAAAAGACCACTGCACAGAGATTGAATGATACGGACACACTGCTTAGTAAAATGCAAAATTTATAGATTAAAAAACATCAAGCAATACATACAGTACAATGTAAAAAAAAAAAAAAATTATATATATATATATATGTTAGGCTGTCTAGCAACCACTCACATACATATAAAAATACTGGAAATAGAATAAATGCAATAGAGCTGTACTTGATACAGAAAATGATGAACAGGATATGGGGTAGGAGGGGGGGAGGGAGAGAAGGGGGAGAAAAATATAGGCTGTTAATGTAGAGCCTAATATTATACAATCCTTAATAGGACTAAGAGTGGACGATTGCTGGGGGTGCTCTGCTGTAAATATGTCACATGTATGATTTAGGAAGCCAGAGGGTTAATAGGCATCTCACGTAAATGCTGTTGTCCTTATAATGGTTAATGGTGGTTAGTGGAATGAAAGTCCAAGAAAGGTTATTGTTAGGAAAGATGAAATGATACAGTCAACAGTCATTTAGCATGTGGGTAACATGCACTAGCGATGGAGAAAAGCTGGGTTCCACACAGATGGTTGTAAGTATGCAATAATAGTATGCAGGGATTCAAGGTTTTATCTCACCCTGTGAATACAGCGTGTTTGCAGACGGCAGCGTGTAGCCCCTACGTCCTGGAGTAATGACGTCAACGCGTTTCGTCTCCTTAGTGGCGTGGAGACTTTTTCAAGACGGAAAAAGTCTCCACGCCACTAAGGAGACGAAACGCGTTGACGTTATTACTCCAGGACGTAGGGGCTACACGCTGCCTTCTGCAAACACGCTGTATTCACAGCTTTCTGGCGTTCCACCAGCACAAGCGAAATATCCACCTACACTGCCGCCTGTATAACTCAGGACGCTCCGTCCCCTTGGAAGTTACCATCAGCCGCCGGCACCTTGCGAAAGGTGACCCTTAGAGGACAACTACCGGCCGCCCTTCTCCCTCTGTGGAACGGAGCAACCAACAGACTGAGCAAGTGCTACTAATTACTGCCACAACAGGGTGAGATAAAACCTTGAATCCCTGCATACTATTATTGCATACTTACAACCATCTGTGTGGAACCTAGCTTTTCTCCATCGCTAGTGCATGTTACCCACATGCTAAATGACTGTTGACTGTATCATTTCATCTTTCCTAACAATAACCTTTCTTGGACTTTCATTCCACTAACCACCATTAACCATTATAAGGACAACAGCATTTACGTGAGATGCCTATTAACCCTCTGGCTTCCTAAATCATATATGTGACATATTTACAGCAGAGCACCCCCAGCAATCGTCCACTCTTAGTCCTATTAAGGATTCTATAATATTAGGCTCTACATTAACAGCCTATATTTTTCTCCCCCTTCTCTCCCTCCCCCCCTCCTACCCCATATCCTGTTCATCATTTTCTGTATCAAGTACAGCTCTATTGCATTTATTCTATTTCCAGTATTTTTATATGTATATATATATATACACACACACATATACACATTTTTTTATTTATCTTTTACATTGTACTGTATGTATTGCTTGATGTTTTTTAATCTATAAATTTTGCATTTTACTAAGCAGTGTGTCCGTATCATTCAATCTCTGTGCAGTGGTCTTTTTTGTGCAGTGGTCCGCTTGCCCTTTGGATCTTGGAGAGCACACATGCACTGGTGATACTTAGGGGGCTTTTCAATCCACCTCCATTTTAATTAGAAGGTGTCTACACCATTTATTTTGAGGTGTGGGATTTAAAACCTTGATAACTACTTACAGCTGGGGCTCAAACCCTAAATTATAAAAAGTAGTCCTTTGTTGGAGGTTGGCCGGGTTGGCCATTTTACTGGAATTAGCCACCCTGATCCAGACCAATAATATTCATCGTATTGGAGGGTCATTCCCTTATAAAAATCCATTAAACATATTGGCCACACATATACGGTCCGACCACATGATCTGAAAGGTCCGGCCACATGATCTGAATAAAGACGGATCATATAAGTCTATAAAAACATCTTCTAATAAGGGACAAGTACTACAGTAGTAATTTATCATTTGGAAGATCCAGCGTGAATAAATTCTCCTAAACTCCGTACTAATTTAAAAACATTCCTTATTGCTGAAAAGATTTATATCTAACCCCTGATGAAGTCCCATAAAGGGACGAAACGCGTCGGGTTCTTTGTTTGATCACCATCCGAGAAAAGTTCTCCAAGTGTATTACCTTTTTATATATTTTTAATAAATGTTTTTTTATTTGAATGAAGTTCTGGTGGATATTAATTCTACATTGAGTGGAAAGATATTACAAATTGTATTGATAAATTGTATATTGGGCGCTTAATAACACTATTGGGTTGTGTATTTGATTGTGTGGGTCCCTCTAGTAGGGGATCTAGTGTTAATAGCGACCACCCCATATCTAGCGCAAATACCTGGTGATATTGGATTGTTATATATATATATATATATACACATATACATACACACACACACATATACACATTTTTTTATTTATTTTTTACATTGTACTGTATGTATTGCTTGATGTTTTTTAATCTATAAATTTTGCATTTTACTAAGCAGTGTGTCCGTATCATTCAATCTCTGTGCAGTGGTCTTTTTTGATTGGAGTATATCCCTATACAAAATATATACAGTTAGCCAAGACCCAACCAGCCTTCCTCCTTCTCCTAAGCCACTAGTACATCAGGACTGGACAAAGCCAGCCCTTTAACAGTGGAACCCTCAAAACAGATATCCCTGTGGCTGGAGAGCGCAGTCTCTCCTGAAACCATCCATACATTGGCTTACAAACACTTGGAAACTAAAAAGAAGGCATTCTAGGAACAGACACTGGCATACATTCCATCTGGATAACTGGGTGACTATAATCATTTATTTATTGAATACCAACTAACCATGATCCCACCACGTAATCTTTTAAAGATGTTTTAATAAACGTAATATATGTTTTTTAGTGACACTTGTTGCATGTGTTCTTAGTCTCAGCGCAGTTATACACCTTCTGTATCGCTTTTTCCTTTTGGGTCTGACACCCCTATACACTTAACTGCCACTTCGCAAACCCACCCACCAGAGAGAAAGAGAAAGAGAAAAAGAGAGAAAGAGAAAGAGCGAGAGAGAGAGAGCGAGCGCGAGAGAGAGCGCGAGAGAGCGAGAGCGAGCGAGCGAGCGAGAGAGTTGAATATAATGAATATCATTGTACAAAATTTTACCTTCCAAAACAGAACGCTGCAATGACGACAGAAGTGTAATGTGTCTCCATACTGTTCCCTTTTTGGATAGTACTTTTGTAGTGTGAAAAACATTAATTTCCAGTCAATGTGACCGTTTTCTGTCAAGATCAGGTGCTTACAAAACTAGATATAAAGAATATAAAAATAAACAAATAAAGATACATGCATACAAACAGAAACAGTGGTTTAAGTCATATGTATATGATAAAATCTAGGCAGCAAATTAGGGAATAGGCTACAGTATATATGATTGTAGAGGGGAAGTTTTAGGTAGAATTTTGACACATTTGGTAATAAACACTCTTGCACCTAAGAAGTCACAGCAGCACAGTAGTGTCACAGCGGCAGCAGGAGGTGTGAGGGAAGGGTGAAGTCACTTCTGGATCCCAGGAGATTAACTCCTTCCTCACACCAAGCGGTTACTCTGCCATAATGATCTACATGGGGCACTGAATAAGGATCATAGGGGCAGATGTATTAAGCCTTAACAAGAGATAAATGCAAGGATGATAAAGAGAGATAAACGCCCAGCCAATCACCTGCTAACTGCCATGTTACAGCCTGTGTTTGAAAAAAGTCAGTAAGGAGCTGATTGGCTGGACGTTTATCTCTCTTTATCACCCTTGCATTTATCTCTTGTTAAGGTTTAATACATCTGCCCCCTTGTTACCAATGAAGGAATGCAGTTAGAAACGTCTGCCACATGCATTTGGATAGGACACGAGAACACCGCATAGCTACTTACACTTTTGATAGCAAACTGCAGACTACAATTCAGCTTCTGAGGCGAGAGCCATGTCTGGACTGTAGGGTGCCAGAAAAGCCGACTTTTAGCAGGTCAGCCGGCCGCCTCCTGAGGTTGCGAGCAGAAATGTGTACAGCAGCGGATTTTCACCCTCAAACAGAGCAACAATTGAATTGCTCCATTGGACACCCAAAAGCGGTAAAAACAATTGAATCGCCAATATGAATCAATTGTTCTAACCTCTTCTCCATCGCTTCAGCTACATTAGATTTTGTGACTTGTAATTAGGGGCATTGTCATGAAAAAGCAGGACCCCATTAGTACAATTTCCCCAGTATTTCCCTTTTAGGGCCTCCTATCAACTCTGCAACTAATAAGATTCTCCAATGACCTAGCAGTTAGTGAAATAGGAACGCTTCCAGGGGAACTCCTGTACTTCTATAATATAGGTTCTTGTAAGGATTCTCAACAGAGCATTCTCTAACACAGTTTCATTAAAGTTCTTGTCAGAAAAGGGAGGGTGCAGGGGATGCAGCTGCTATGGGGCACGGGACCTTGGGGGGGCCTGGGGACCCAGCAGGCAATCCCCTGCACCCTTTTTTCTAAGTAGTGCCAAATGGGCTTTGCCCAACCAGGAAGTGACTGCCGTGCCCCCTCCCCCATCAGAGGTGATGATTTGCTTACAGAAGGGGGGGGTGGGGGTGGTCCTCTCTGATGCTGCCAGGGCTCGACATCACTATCTAGTGACCAGCCCCTGTGTTAAACGTGCAGGAACTGCACCAATGCCACTAGCACTGTGGGGGAGACCCAGAGCTGCCTCCAGGGGGCAGATATTAGGGGCAGAACTGGAGATGGCTGCAGCGGCTGAGACAAGGGATGACCCATGCCCGACAAGGAGACCCTTCCCCAATGCTGCAGGTATATATAGCGCCCAGACACACACACACACACACACTCTCCCGCTGACTTCCTTCTCTTTTTTCTGCCACCTTGAGGGCATTGTATTGAGAAATGGGGCCCTTGTACCATCATCATAAGTTATATGCTACCACATAATGACTATTATTATTAATTAAGTTGAGGTTTATAGTAAAACACTTACCATTTTCTCAGTAAAATGATATTTGCAGAGCTCTTTCCACAGATGGCGGTCTTCACTGAGAACATGTAATGTAGGTGTTGCTTGGCCCAGGTTGATTATGTCCCAGGCATCAGAAAACCTGTACAATATATTGCTCTGCATGTGCATTGGTAGATCACACAGGGTAAGGCCATCGCCAAGTTGCTAGAAAATATCATTGTGAAACAGTAAGCCATTAGGAAAAGTGAGAACTCTGCTAGAGGGTGGCAACAGATAAAAGGGGCACTGACGTGGGCGTACCGGATTCATTTGAAGGTTCATAAGTTGCTGCTGCCATGACAGAATGGTCTCTAAGCGACACATCCAGGTGTCAATATTTCCTACCAGTACAGATTTGCCAACCTCCCGAATCAGGATGCACAAGGCGGAGCTCAGGTCATGAAGAAGCTCTCGAATTAATCGTGGGTTGTATTGGTCTTCCAGAACTGAAACGATAAAAACTTACAAAGTTGAAGGAATTTCCCAAGTTCAGACTAAAAGCACAGTGCAGTCATGTTTTTCATGGTAAGGAAACCTCTGGGGCACCAGCTGGAAGGCATGCTTACTGTACCTACGCATGCTCTTAAGCTGGGTACACATCTATACAATCCTTTTTTTTTGCAAGCGTTCGGCCGACCGTACTCCCGTCCGCAAACAACAGCCGACACGCGCGTACACACCTGTACAATTTACTTGCAACGTCTGATGTACTCCCGTCCAAACAGTCGCAAGAAAAGGATTGTACCACCGTACACACTCTCCCGATTTGGGCTATACACAATTCACATGTGACCAAAATTATAATAATGGGCTGGGTTAGGGCAGCAGTCACCCTTTTACCTATTAAAAAAAAAAAAACGGCGTGGGGTCCCCCCCACAGCCGTAACCAGCACCAGGCTGAAGTAGCCGGGGCTGGTATTAAAAAATCAGGAAACCCGACAAATAGGGCTTCGCTGATTTTTTAAAACCAGCCCCAGGCTCCAGGTCCAGGGCTGGTTCCCAAAATACGGGGGACAAAATGACTAGGGGTCCCCCGTATTTTAAGAACCAGCCCCAGGCACAACCAGCCAGCAGGGTAATGCCACAGCCGGGGGACACTTATGATATAAGTTCCCGCGGCCAAAGCATTCATCCCTACTGACCAGTCAGCCTGGCCAGGGGCCCTGGTGGAGTGGGGACCCCCCCAATGAAGGGGTCCCCCCCCTCCAGGACTTACCTGACCAGGCTGAAGCCTGGTACTGTCCCTGATGCCCCTGGGCGGTGGGCATAGGGCTGATGGAATGGTGTAAAAAAATAGAATAAAAACTATTGTTTTTTCCTGTGGAACTATGAGTCCCAGCAAGCCTCCCCCGCATGCTGGGACTTGGAGAACCACAAGTCCCAGCATGCGGGGCATTAAAGGGCCCGCTGGCACTTGTAGTTCCACAGAAAAAAAAAATAGTTAAATAAATACACACTGACACATATGAAAAATAAAAGTTTAATACATACATACATTACACAAACACACTGATACTTACCTATCTTGATCCCGTAGGTAGGTCCCTGGGTCCGGTCCACTGGCTTGGTTCCGGGGCTGGTCCGGGTCCGGGGCTCCAGGGCTGAAGAGTCCGGGGTCCTGGATCCGTAGTAATCCAAATGGGTACCTGGGGAAGGAAATCCAACTCACCTGTCTTCTGGCGACCACCCCGGCATCTGCTGTTCAAGACGCGCTGCTAAAATGTAGACGCAGTAACTGGTCTATATAGAACTTTAGTCACCCTGCCGGCTGACTAAAGTTCTATATAGACGTGTTTGCGCCTAAATTTTAGTCAGCCGGCAGGGTGACTATAGTTCTATATAAATGGGTTTGCGTCTAAATTTTAGGCACCCTGCCGGCTGACTAAAATTTTGACGCTAACCCGTCTATAAAGAACTTTAGTCAGCCGGCAGGCTGACTAAAGTTCTATATAGACCGGTTACTGCGTCTACATTTTAGTCACCCTTTTACTAGTTTAAAAAAAAACGGCGTGGGGTCCCCCCCACTGCCGTAACCAGCACCAGGCTGAAAGAGCCGGGGCTGGTATTAAAAAAATCAGGAAACCAACCAGATAGGGCTTCACTGATTTTTTAAAACCAGCCCCAAGCTCCAGGTCCGGGGCTGGTTCCCAAAATACGGGGGACAAAATGACTAGGGGTCCCCCGTATTTTAAGAACCAGCCCCAGGCCAAACCAGCCAGCAGGGTAATGCCACAGCCGGGGGGAGACTTTTTATACAAGTCCCCCCGGCCAAAGCATTCATACCTGTGACCGGTCAGCCTGGCCAGGGGACAAGCTGGGGTGTGCCAATTAGTTGTGATTTGTGTATAGTTATGGAATGCAATTATATGTGTGAAACCCATTATGTAATAGATAAGAAAATGAATATATGTGAGCTTTAGGCTATTAAACGCCAGAACATCGTTTTGACACTCCAGAGTGTGTGTGTCGATTTGATTATTCTCCTGCTAGCAGTAAAAGAACACAGGTTTATGATCAATTCCCGGAGACTAAGGACAGGCAGTTGTTAGAATCCCATCATAGAAGGTTCAGGATGGGGGAACACCTCTAACAAAGCACAAATAGGGATGTAACTTGCAGGTAGACATGGTGGGTTCTACACTGCAGCTACATCATGAGAAAACCCCTGGGATTACAAATAGTATGAGTGTGCACACATAGCACTACTAAATCACTACATACTGCCCAGAGGTAACAGATTTATTTAGGCAATGAACCCCTTTGAAGTCGGGCAGGGCTGTTGCTATATGGGCAGGGCGTGATTTGCCCTTTTAAAAATCAGGCAGGGCACGCACCCTGCTAAAACAGCCTGGAGAGAACACCACACACACACACACACACACACACAAATACATATAAACCCATTACCTTTTCCAACAATTGTCTCCAATACGGTAAAGTAATTCCTCTGGGCGGCACCGCTCAGTGATGTGAGTTGTGACTTTGCAATCAGCTGAAGCAACTGAAAGATGGAAATAATATATTGTGGATGTGATTAGATACGGTCCAAATCATATGTACCTAATCGCATAAGTAGTTGAGGATGGGGCTGATACTGAAAGGCTGACTTACTGTACCACTAGATACTAATAGGCATTTCCATAGGGCTAATGAGGGGATCTGTGCGGCTTCAAGTGGCAAAAATGCATAAATTCACACCTGCGCCATATAGTCAACCTCGCTGCTTACGTTCATGCAAAAAGATACAACTTATAGTGTGTAGAGAACACTGGTGATGGCTAGATTTATACTGCATGCAGTATAAATCTAGTCCAGCAAGAGTATTGCCGTGGCCGCGGGCCATACACACAGAGCGATCTGTGCTTCATTTCTAAGCGATCTAGACGGATCGCTTAGACATGGGTCTGTAGTCGCTCCGTGTGTGTATGGCCAATAAGTATTTACAGTACACTGGCAACAACAAAAACTTTATCAAATGAAAACAAAATAATATTTTCTTTTACAAAGCAAAATGTTTAAATACAAATGTTCGATGTCACTCAGATTAATTACTTTGCTGTTTTGTTAAACTATATGAAAGTGGCATTTCCTTTACATCTGACCATGAGAATACAGGACAAGCATTAAGTGAAAGACTGACAGACATGCCCTATCTATTCTAAGAGTCCAAAGAGCACAATAGTGTACAGCAGTTCTCTGATAGAACAGAAATCTAGAGCGCAGTGTTTAACCCCTTTATGCATATAGGACAGTAACTAGTCACTTTCCACCAGTAGTGGTCAATCTAGTAAAAAACTCATGAGGACCTTTTGAGCCTTCACACCTTAAGCTTGTGTCGACCTTCTGCTACTGTAGACCATTCTTAGGTGTTGATCTAGCCACTGTGGACCAATAGTGGGCGATCTAGTGACTTTCGACCTAGACATTGTTGACCCATAATATCAGAACAAAAAAAAAAGACAACCACGTCCTTCCTATTGGAACATCACCTAGTCACTGGGGAACTCTGCTATTGGCCCGGATTCAGATCAGATCTCCCCTGCACATGTTATGTGAATAAGACACTATAATAGATCAACAGTGTGGGCACCCTTAAGAACACCATGTACAATATCTTCAGAAATACATGTAAATATACCAACGTCATACCAGAATATTTGGTACTTATGTACTAACTGGGCTGCCGATTTTGAAATCGGGTCCATCGCATCGCATTGCATGCGATGCGATGGACCCGATTTTTCCATAGGATTCAATGTTAAAATGGACTGAATCCATTTTAACATGGAATTCAATGGGAAAAGGGGTCCTTTTCATACCCCTACTATCCAAGTGGGCATGGAGTTGGATATAAACCTGTGGCGAGCGTAGCGAGCCACCGAGCCCGAAGCGTGGCGAGCCCCGCGAGGGGACACAGAATACCGTCCGCTCGCCACGCTTCGGGCTCGGTGGCTCGCTACAGGTTTATATCCAACTCCATGCCCACTTGGATAGTAGGGGTATGAAAAGGACCCCTTTTTCCCATTGAATTCCATGTGAAAATGGACTCAGTCCATTTTAACATTGAATCCTATGGAAAAATCGGGGCATCGCATGCGATATGGTCGTATGCAATGCGATATCGCATCGCATCTGATTGTATGCCTTAAGTTAATGTATACAATCAAAAAATCGGCAGCCCAGATACTACATAAGTACCGAATATTTTAATATGCACAAAGTTATGAATGAACCAAAAGCAGACTCCGTTTCAACTTACATGTTGTAATGTCAAAAAGGAAAAACAAACAAACAAACAAGCAAGCAAACAAAAAACACACGACATGGGCACCCTTCCTTAATATTTGGTTGCAAATGTGTCTTGTAACCATCAATAAAGCAATTTGATGAAGCAATTGAATGATTGGATGTTTCCTTTTCCCAATTGCAGATTTCAGCTTCCTTCAGAGATTTTAATTGATTGGGATCAAGACTCGTTACTGTCCAGTTTAAACCAGTCAATTTTTTCCTTTACAATTTTTGTCTTTCGACCCAAGCCTCACACTGGAAAGCAGATATCACTCCACGCCTTGTTAATCCTCTAATTCCACGATTCCTTCAATACAGTAAAGCCTTTCTTGGTTTAGTGTGTGCCGTACGGTATAGAGTGAAACCGTCACTCCAGATTGTTCGAGGTCAGACTTGCACGCTAGGCTGTGAATAGGTCTGAATCAGGCCCCAAACGACTTAACAATATTGTGCAAAATTAAATAAGGGATGCCAAGGTCTTTGGAGGTGGCCTTGTATCTTTTAAAAGGTCCTTGTGTTTGGTGACAATAGCCCTTCTCAAGCTCTCAGATAGCGCTCTTGTATTCTCCATTGTGACGAAATAACAGGGAATAAAAATTGGTCTTTGTAAACATTTAGGCCAGGCATGTTCAAACTATGGCCCTCCATCTGTTGTGAAACTACACGTCCCATCATGCCCTGCCACAGTTTTGATATTAGGGAATGCTAAAACTATTGCAAGGCATGATGGGATGTGTAGTTTCACAACAGCTGGAGGGCCACAGTTTGGACATGCCTGATTTAGGCTATCATTCACTGGCTAATCCAAGTCATGGGATAACTGACAGTTCATTTCTAAATGATTACACTTAAGTCTAATCTAGCTGCTGTTTTATTTCACATTTATTTGAATTGTTCCAAAGGGTTCCAATGCCGGTGCCATGTTTTTGTTTTAGCCTGTTCTGGACCACGTAGGTCTACAAAATGTTTTCAGCAGATATTGTAAAAGGATTTAATTGAATTTCAAGGATGCCAATAACATTGACCAAAACTGTACAAAGGACTATAAAACCCAAACCACCATGGATTCATGTCCCCTATAGTTCATATAATAAAAACAAACTAGAAAATATGTTATAACCAATGTGGCTGAATAATGGAACAGCTGCCCTACCAAGTGCAAATGTGTCCCTCCTTGTGATTGGTTGTGGAGTGTGTGGTCCCGACAGTCATTAGCCCGCTGCCGGGATCCCGACTGCCCGGACTCAGACAGCTGGGCGAGCGCAACAAAGCCCCTTGCGGTGCTCGATGCACTAGCCACGCTGCGGGCACGGTGGCTCGCTATGCCAGCCACCTATTCTATTCTCCCTCTATGGGGGTCGTGCACCCCCACGAGGGAGAATAGCCGGTGGCCGTCGGGACCCCGAGTGTCTGGGTTTTGACTGTCGGGATCCTGACGTCGGGGTAATGACTGTCAGGATCCCGACTGTCGGGAAACTGTCCGGCACCCCTTGTGATTGAGCTTTATAATAGAGCCTGTTATATGACTTACCCTGACAACATAGTTGAATCTTCGGATGTCCTGTATTGCGCTTGAAAAGTCTAAACGGTTAAAGGCTTCACCCAAGGTGCAATATCCATGTCTCTGTTGGAAAAGGGGCAGTTAATTTAATGCTGCAAATAATGTGGCAAAGTCATCAGCAATAGTAAAGTTCTACTAATCTGCTCACAATAAAAATGCCCAATACATTATTTGAACCTGAATATTATAATCCATTTTCCATTAATATTACGTTTCTGTGAGCAGTGGAGAACCCAACAGCTCAGCTTCTGGCTGGAAGGACATCAGGAGTGGTTGGCATGAATAGGTTATAAACATGTAAAGAACACAAGCTAATGATGTACAAAATATCTGGTAAAAATGCCAGCGTCGCTCACATTTGTTATATAAATTCAAATAAATGTGTTAGAAAAAAAAAAAGATTATATTGCCTATATAAGGTAAACATTACAGGTCATCAAGCTTCGGGATTATGTGGATAGTGGGGATGTGAAAAATACAATTGCATCACATATACATATTCACTGGGGGTTTTGTGGCATCACATATACATATACACTGGGACAATATGGGCGTTATGCAATTGTTTCTTATGCTACCCATACACTTGTGCGATCGGATTCGATGCGACATCTCAGTGTGATGTCAATCAAACACGATCACATCTTGTGGTGCTAAAGTGCCCCCTTTGCAGCACCCGATGTCGCATGCCATCTTGAGATGGCACATCGGGTGCTGGAAGAGGGCAGGCAGAGGGCGGCATTGTGGAGCGCAAGAAGCGTAACGGGCGGCGGGGGTCAGTGAGCTGGGGTTGGCAGAAACACTGTACAGCCCTCTGATTGGCTGAGATAGCTCAGCCAATCAGAGGGCTGCCCAGTGTTTTAAACACTTCTGCGCCACCGCTGACTGACCCCCACCGCCGCTAGCGCTACTTCTTGCGCTACATAATGCCGCCCTCTGCCCACCATCTCCCATGCCGCCAATGGTCCCTCCGGCCCCCTCTCCCCATCCCCACGTTGATGAAAAAGCGTTCCCTCCACCCCCCACCTGCGGATTGCATTTGAGCATCGCATGTGGTTAAAAACCACATGCGATTGCTCCCGCAATTCGATAAATATTATGTGCAACACATGAGATCTTGAGACCCGGCATTCAACCGGCTTGCCCGCGCATCACGTCGAATGTCCCCTTAAAAATGCATACAAGCATTCGATTTATCTGCCAGATGTGGTCGAAATCGAATGATTGCATGCAATACCTCACAAGTGTATGGGCAGCATTACCCTCCCTGCACAATGTGTGTCCGCCGGCCACTATTCAATTGCTCCTACTGAGGGGCAAACAAACATCACTACAGCTTGCTTTCCCCGGGGGTGGTGATCTGCAATGTGCAGAAAGCCACCCATTTGTGCCCTCAAACAGGATTTTACGCATTGCGTTGTTTTAACAATCCAGATTTGAGCAACAAAAATAAATCAACTGAATGTCGCCCAGCCATCTCATATCATAAAATGGTGCCATATGACCGCTAATACGCCCAGATTACCTACTTCTACATTATACTTACTTCCCGAGTACTCTCTTTCTGCACACAAATCCATTTTTCTCTGTAATAATCTGCAAAAATAACAACAATTTAATTTAAAATGTGCGCCAGTTGGGAGGAATGCAACTGGAGAGAAGAATGCTGAATTACCAAGCAAATCCACATATCATTCTTACATTGTGATCTTGCAGTGTTGTTGAATTGCTCCTTTATCCTTTTATTGTTAGAAAGTACACAATCTTCAGTATAGGGTTCTCGGTCATCTATATTTAATCTGGGAAAAAGAAATATATTGTATAGATTGTAAACAATGACAAGGCTGGATTGTATACTAGGTTAGTTACACAAAGCAGTGTAAGGATAAGAATAACCATCTAGCAACCCAACTGTATCGCAAAGATACCGCCACTAACACCTTATTACACCAAACAAGCGCACATTTTCCACCGACAGTCGAGAACATCCCCAAAGGGGAGTTCTTGCGACTTAGAAGAAACTGTTCGGGGGAACAAGAATTCAAGATCCAAAGTCAAGATCTTACCCAACGCCTACGTGAAAGGGGGTACAGTCACTCATCCACCAAAAAAGCCATGAGGAACGCCACCAAATTGGATCGTGAGTCCCTAATATTCAAGACCAAAAACAAACCAGCAAAAGAACAGACTATCCGTTTCGTGGGTGATTTCTGTCAAGAATGGCAGACCATCAAAGGAATTATACAGAGACATTGGTCCACCCTGCTTCTGGACTCAACGCTAGCCAGGAGACTTGGTCCTACAGTCTCTATGAGTTGGCGAAGAGCCAGAAACCTAAAAGACCGATTGGTCAAAAGCCATTTTGTCAGAAATATACCAGCAACAACCCGTCTAAAAGGGACCCATCCATGCGGACAGTGCAAGGCTTGCCAATACATCACAACTAAGGCCAACATCAAAGACAGATTTGGCAAGATAATTGAACTTAAGGAGTACATCAATTGCAAAACCGAAGGAGTGGTTTATTGTATTTTCTGTGGGTGTGACCAGAAATACGTTGGAATGACGACACGCCCCCTCAAGCAACGAGTACTTGAACATGTAGGGACCATTCGCAATGGGGCTATGGACTTACAAAACCATAAAAAGCTAACATCTGTCGCAAGACATTTCATGACTAAACATGGTGGTTCCCTCAGAGATTTCCAAGTGTGCGGTTTGGAGAAAGCCAGATTGGGTATCAGAGGCGGAGATCTAACTGAAGTCCTCCTCAAAAAAGAGAGTAGATGGACTTTTGACTTGGGGACCATGTGCCCTGATGGCATGAATGAGTACATAAACTATGGAGTGTTCCTTACCTAGATCTCGCATATTAGGATAATACTAATTATATCCCTATTCTTCTCACTGGTTTTAGAATTCCCATCCCATTTAAGCTTCATGACATTCTTAGCTTTCCAAATATAACTTATATATATCTATTCTTATTACCATTATTGTTTTCTGGCCCTTGTAGCATAAATATTATTTCATTTATTGACAGCCAGTATACGTTATTTGACAATGATTTCAATTCTTATTATAATCTGAGTATTAGTACCATATCCCTCTTTTTCTTCCCCTTTATCACTTCCATACTCACTTGATGTATTTATCGAATATGGGTTCTGTTTCTCAACAGATATTTCCCTTCTGCACACATATTCACAAAGGATAGGTGGCATGCTCCCCCATCACTAATTTTTCTTTACAATAATACGAGGAATTTGTTTGTCCTCATACATACATGTATTTTCTTATATGTATATATGTGTATATATGTATACTTTTTCATATATGCATTCTTTCACATATCTGGCAATAGTATATATTGCCCATCATGCTAGCACTTCACTGTTTGGATATATATATATTTTTTTCACATTTTTTTCATATATATATTTTTTCAATTTTATTTCTTTAGTACTTTCTTCACACACATACACACAATCTATATAAAATCATTATGATCATTATAGATCATGGCTTTCACCATTGGATGTGGGTGGGGGCATATGAGTATGTTTATCTGACACCCATATAAAAAATAGAAAGTAGAAAAAAATAAACAATAAAATTAAACAAAAATCAATACAAATATAAGATATGTAAAAGTTACACAACAAAAAAATTAAAATAATTATATCTCAAAATAAAATAAAAAAATAAAAATATTAAACATAAAAATAATAACATTAATAAAAATAAACACCAACCACAAAACAATGTAAAATCGTCATAATAAAATCTTGATAAAAGAATTTATATGTATAAAAAATCAGCAAACAAAAGAAAAACTCAAATGGATAATATAATTATCATAAATGATATAGCTGAGAATTGGCAATGGTCATGCGGCATATAATTATATAAATAAACATAATACATCTACACGCACGAAAAACTCTTCCACACTGAACAAATACTAACTAAATAAAGTCAACATGGTGTACAGTTATGCTGCTTTGAAATGAGATGCGCATATATAGCACTCACCATGTTCACATACAGCCAATAATGTTAGTTGTAACTCCAAAAATTATTATACAAAAAATATATAAAAAAATAAAAAATCCCAATATATAAAGAAAAAGAAAAATAATGAATATATGAATAAAAATACAAATTAACGGGCTTAATATGAAAAAAATAAAAAAATAAAAAATATAAAATCTAAAAAAATGTATATCCTTTAATATTTTGTATATACCCTATATAAGTGCACTTTTTATAATATTAGGTTCCCTTCCCGCATATTGTTATTATCATTATTATTTTTCCATTATCTTTTTATGTAATGTCAAGTGGTGATACACTTTATAAATGGAGAATATATCTGTGCAAATCCATGTTAGGATACGAAGATAAAACCAATCTAATAAACACAGCTGCTGTGGTAAGAGCAATCAATCAATGAATGATTCTTATTGGCCGAACACAGGCATAAGAAGTATCAGCCAAGCAGTTCAGGTACGCTGCCCGGTGATCAAGCTTTCCTTGCGAAACGTACGTCCAGACAGTCGGTCAGGGACGTGGAGCTGCTACCAGACTGGAGCGTCAACACGAGACAAGCGCTCCTGAGTGTCCCTGCGCCCCAGAGATCCGGGGCTGGTAACGTAAAAACCCTGCCTGCAAAGTGGCCGTGCACCTTTGGTGCCGGCTCAGCTTCTGTCACAGGCAACTTGATTGATTTTTTAACACTCTCTATTTTTAACGCTAAAATTGTGCACCTGTTATCCCCCTCTTGTTCTTGATATAGCTTCTAATCATTGGCAGTAAGCACCATTTCACTCATGAAATTTGCGGCATTTTTATTAAATATAGAGTGTGTTTTTGTGAAAACCTCTCTAGATAGCCACACCATTTAAAAGTACAGGTGTATTGACCATTTAAGAACCTATTATAAACCGCTCTGCTTCTGAGCCCGCTAAAGGTTATTTCACGTGCATCTATTTGCTAATTAGCTACCCTCACATCCATCCACACTGTGTCTCCCACGTTTGTGGTTCATTGCTTCATTGAGGAGTGTTCACAGTTATGTGGTTTTGAGCGATTGATACTGCATGCATGAAAGTGACATTCTTGCAGTGAATGTGTAGGATTGAGTGGCTTGGTTGTTGCATATATATATTGTTGCCAGATTGGGACACTGTTGTGTAACCAATGTTTTTCCAATTGATACAATTATGCTTACTAACATTACAGGGCATTTCTGATTACAAGCTCTATACAAGCCAGTGAATCATTAGGGGAACCTATACAGGTGCACAAGTGTAAATAGTGTGTATTGTATATACTTTATTTGGTTTTGGATTTGATTTTGCTGACTGATGATTATAATTGTGAGGTTATCAGATTTACTGGAAATCTGTAATTACTATATTTTATTAGGTGTAGTAATTAATGTACTATTTTAGTCCGTCGGTACCCTCTTGTTCTCCATATATGTCTATATACCCCCTATATGTGTGTGTAGTTCCAGATCATATATTATTAGGCTGTATAATCCCACCTCAAATGTAATGTCTGTATTTCCCAGGACTTTATTCATGTAAGCATTGTACCATTGGCAATCTCCCCAGGGGGGTTTACAATTCTTTGTAAACCTCTGGGCTCTAGCAGACTTTGTGGAACCGGCCACCACAGGGGGTGATCAGCCCATAATGTAATCAGCCGATTATTGTTCCTGCTGTTTACATGAGGGGGATAGCTGAAGGACAATCACCACAGGGGGTGATCAAATTCCCCTACTATCAACAGGAGGGTTGTCCACAGGGGGTGACCACCACATAATGTAATCAGACTGTGTTTTATATCTTGTGTTGACTCTGCTATGCATATCTTGACCACTTCCAGACTTTCTGGAACCGACCCCAGCAGGGGGCAGAAGCAGATGGGCAGCAGCAGTACCTGGGAGGGGGGATAAACCTGACTTGAATCCACCAATAGGGATTGAGTGCAAGCCCACTGATGGTATGGAGAAGCGTGGGAAATTGGAAGTTTTTAAAATGACTGGCACACAAGCCAGGAGAAGATTTTGATGGACTGTCCTGGACTAAGAGGTTATGCTCTGTCTAGGTATCGTGTGGACTTATATGCTATCACTGCTGTGTGGATTAAGTGATAGTTTTGTGCTTTGGAACTGCTGCTACATGGACTGCCATTGGACTGCTACCCGATAACGTTTATATGCTACATTTGCCTCTTTTTCCTGTCTTCATCTACTTTCGTGTGCTGTGATAAAAATAAACCATATTTTGGTTTCATCTGCTCGGTGTCTGAGTGATTGAGGAACTCGTACCCTCACATTTGGCGGCAGCGACAGTGGGATCATTCAGACACCAACCATCGAGCACAGAAAGCGCAGAGAACAGAGGATCAGACCATATGTAAGGAAACGGAAAATGCAATAAGGTGATGTTCAGCAAGTGAGCAGGTGTCATTCCTGTGGAAAGGGAAAATGTTTCCAAGGAAAGAAAATCGATGCCTCAAGACCCCTGTAGCAGAGGAGCTCAGGGATGGAGGTTCTTCAGTGTATCGGCAGGCTGGGAAGCCGGATCTGTTATTTATTGTCAGGAAAATGCATTATATCTGGAAGTACTGGGAAGACGCTCAGCAGATGGTCAGCGGGTGGAGAGTATCCAGCATACAGGACAAGTTGTGTTACCTGGGGGATGCATTTCTGCACTGTAAAGGTGAGGCCACCTCTTGGAATCTGCTGGGAGAGCCAGAGTTTGTAGAATTTACAGAGGAAGTGATTGCCACAGTTACCCAGATGCTACAAAGAGGACAATATTCTGAGGCTGAAGGACAAGTCCAGAATACATTGATGCCCCAGATAGAACCAGAGGAAAGGTCTAGAAGGGGGCTACTGCAATCTGGGCAGACAACTGAGGGGTCTGCCACAGAATTAATTGTTACTGCAAGAGAAGGGTCGTTGTCAGGGGGGCCCCTAACTGCCCTTGAAGAAATGAGTATGGAGGAGCTGATAGCAGAAGGTCAGCTGCGAGGTATACCCATCCGATCCTGCACTCGCGGGGAAATCCTTCAGCAGATCCTTCACGATCAGGGAGATCCTACAAATGCATTTGCTGATTACCGAGCATGGATTCTCCATTTCGGTGCACAGTTGAGTGTGTGGGAACAATTGCAGTGTCTGGAGGAGTGCTTCGTGGTGGCAGAGGAAGAGGCGATTGATCGGGGGCTCCTGGATACCCCAGCATGGCAAGATCAGTGTCGCAGGGGGCGTGATGAAAGGCACCGTTTGCAATTGCTTCTCCCCCATCCTAGGGAGGAAGCTGCTCAGTGTTCTCTGCAGGGGGAGGTTATCCCCAAAGTGAAGGAGGTTATTCAGGAGGAGCTGCGCTACAGCTTCCCTTTTGCTGAGGTGGGAGATGCAGAATTATTAACCTGCTGCCAGGGGATCTATGAGGACTGCGTCCAGGAGGAGATCACCGTGGTTAGAGGAGTATCCGACAACATCCAGGCCACCAGCCCACCAGTCACAGATGACGTCGTGTTTCGGGCTGCCCAGCATACTCAGCTGGGGAAGGAGGCTATCGCGGAGAAGGAGCTGTGCGCAGAAGTAGCTGCAGGTGAGCATCTGGCTTTTAAGGGGACAGAGCTGACACAGCCTGTCCTGCAGCCACCAACGGAATTGTTTGTGATGGAGGGTCCCTCCTCAGCCCTGGACATTGAGACCAAATGCTGGACTGAAATTTGCCATGCCCCTAGTTTGGGTGTGGGGGAGGAAGGACATGACGGGGTGGTGGAAGTGCCAGGGCCAGAGCCCCTATATTGGCCTGCTGTTTGGCCCCTGTTCCTTGGGCAAGAGGGGGAGGTGGAAAGTGGTCCCTGCCCCATTGTGCCCGAGGCAAAAGTATTAGTAGGTTACAATGTTGCAGAGGGGGGGGTACCCAGAATCCGAAGAAGAGGAATCGCTACATCCCTTGTTAGTTCCAATGTATGACTTAGACTGTAATCATGCCCTTGCTGGTTCTGCAAACCAGCCGCCTTTTACAAGATGGGTTTGGTATGATGTCACCCTGTGGGACTCAGGTGGTATATCCAAACCCCAGATTCTCGGCTCTGCATCCCGCTATTCCAGGTTGTTATTGGTTCCTGAACAGCTTGGTACCGGGACTACAATAGTAGGGGAAGGAATGTGAGGTTATCAGATTTACTGGAAATCTGTAATTACTATATTTTATTAGGTGTAGTAATTAATGTACTATTTTAGTCCGTCGGTACCCTCTTGTTCTCCATATATGTCTATATACCCCCTATATGTGTGTGTAGTTCCAGATCATATATTATTAGGCTGTATAATCCCACCTCAAATGTAATGTCTGTATTTCCCAGGACTTTATTCATGTAAGCATTGTACCATTGGCAATCTCCCCAGGGGGGTTTACAATTCTTTGTAAACCTCTGGGCTCTAGCAGACTTTGTGGAACCGGCCACCACAGGGGGTGATCAGCCCATAATGTAATCAGCCGATTATTGTTCCTGCTGTTTACATGAGGGGGATAGCTGAAGGACAATCACCACAGGGGGTGATCAAATTCCCCTACTATCAACAGGAGGGTTGTCCACAGGGGGTGACCACCACATAATGTAATCAGACTGTGTTTTATATCTTGTGTTGACTCTGCTATGCATATCTTGACCACTTCCAGACTTTCTGGAACCGACCCCAGCAGGGGGCAGAAGCAGATGGGCAGCAGCAGTACCTGGGAGGGGGGATAAACCTGACTTGAATCCACCAATAGGGATTGAGTGCAAGCCCACTGATGGTATGGAGAAGCGTGGGAAATTGGAAGTTTTTAAAATGACTGGCACACAAGCCAGGAGAAGATTTTGATGGACTGTCCTGGACTAAGAGGTTATGCTCTGTCTAGGTATCGTGTGGACTTATATGCTATCACTGCTGTGTGGATTAAGTGATAGTTTTGTGCTTTGGAACTGCTGCTACATGGACTGCCATTGGACTGCTACCCGATAACGTTTATATGCTACATTTGCCTCTTTTTCCTGTCTTCATCTACTTTCGTGTGCTGTGATAAAAATAAACCATATTTTGGTTTCATCTGCTCGGTGTCTGAGTGATTGAGGAACTCGTACCCTCACAATAATCCTCATCTCATTTAATTGAGAAAAAATCTATAATGCCCATATGACAAAGGCATTAAGGATATATGAAGGTCAGCCATTTCCTTGTTACCAGCCCCATTATAATTAATTCTCTTCATATAATTCGCAATTAAGAGGCAATTAATATTTTTGATTCACCATCAGGATATATACATTTTGGTTAAATAATACATTAAAAATTCATTTGATATTTATCCATATAAAATAGTCACAGCAGCATAAATTAATATATGAATTACTGAATGTTTTTGCACAATATTCTTTATTAAAATTTATTAGTTCACTTGGCATATAAAAATACCTAAAAAAACATAAAAATCTTTTTTCCAGCAGTTAGCAAGTCTTAGATTGGGGATTAAGAGTGCACCCCACCCGAGTTTCTTTTTTCTTTTGTTTTTTCAATTAAACGTATTTATACTCGGGGGTGCACCACTGACCATCACTTTCTCTTAAAGCCATAGCCTTGGGCATAAGGCTGGTAGGTGATGTTACATTAGAAATTGTCCATTCTTAATTATTGTCAGTTTCTTCCCCAACCTACTATCCCTTTAATAATTACTTATAATTATTTCCACTTCTAGTGCAGGTTCCTCCTCACCCAACTTTCTCTCTCCACAAAGCAGTGCCCTGCAGCCTATGGAATGAGACATTTAATGCTGCAATCAGAGGTCAGGTGAAACATGATCCTACCCACTACTCCCGTCACCTGAGCATGAGGCGTGTCGCTGGCATTTCCTGGTGCTCTGTAATGGGTTGTGAATTTGTAATACTGAGTAGGGGGTATATGCGTGATCCAAGATAAAGCTACAAGCATGGAGCTAGCAGCTTCAAACTTGTCAGCTTTCCAGGGCAATTTTAAAATGGTGTATTTCAATGTATTTAAAATCGGTTAGCTATGTTCCACTTCAGCCAATTATATATATATATATATGTTTTTTTTTTTTGCCGTATACAGCTTTGCCGTATTTCCAACATCAACATTTTGTTTCCATGTGACAGATAGGACTTCATTTGATACACAAATAAAACAATGCTTCATATCTGTCATCAAATTCAACATTTCTATAGAACAGCTATTCCATTCATTCGCCAGACCAGTTACACATGACCTCCCAACATGACCCACTCCAGGAGGGACACAATGCTCTGTTCCCAGACTTTCCTATTAAGGTATGATTGCCCTTACTTGAGATCAATAGGTTTATTGATAGGAAAGATGTTTCCACACAGGTATTGGCAATCATTAATTAAGCCGGAAGTCCAGGAATAGAGCATTGTGTCACTCCTGAAGATTGTCATGTTGGTAGGTACGTACATGTGAAAGAGAGGAACAACAACCCGTAGCCAATCAAAAGGCAAGAAAATTCCAGCTAACTCTGCATTCTCCATGGGCGTTATTTAGACCTGTTCGTTGGGTTGGGGTAGCCGCCGCTTCCTGTCCAGCGAAATCTTACCTTACATTCGCGTTTGCAGGACTGCAACCGTGTACGTGTTCACATGGGATACGGTCATTGCGTCACCACCAAGTAGGTCGACACCACTAGATTAACATGCAGATAGGTCGACATGAGTTCAGGTCGACATGAGTTTAAGTCGACAAGACTTTAGTTCAACATGAGTAAGGTCGACAGGGTCATTAGGTAGTCAGGGTTTTTTTACTGTTTTTTTGAGCCAACATGTGCCGACAGGCGGTATTTCATGCCCTACCATCCACTAGGGCATGGTGGGAGAATAAAATAGTGTGCCGAGCGCAGAGAGGCAACGGGCCCGAAGCAGAGGGGACGTGGTGGTACATTTCGGTGTCCATGTCCACACAACATGTGCCGACAGGCGGTACTTCATGCCCTACCATCCATTAGGACATAGGGGTAATGCAGCATACAGTAGGAGAAACAATGCCAATATGTAGAGTAGTTAAATGCCAACATTAGTGCAGAGGAGCAAGACTATTGTCAGGTTGACGTGCAAAGACTGCGGTGCTTGGGTATATGATTTTTTTCCTACTTGTTTAATGACTTTACTTACAGATGTAGATTAATAATGTTATTTCTTTCTAAATCATCACAATAAAATTCACACCTTTTCCAACCATCTTCTGTTTTCATCCAACTCCAGCCTGGAGAACGCCAGTCTTGACCAAGAAACGGCATGACTGTCCTGCAATTAATGCAATCATTATTAAAGGATTTACAAAGTGCTTGCAATGCCGAAAGGTGTAAACAGATAAAACAGTAACAGCATCAAAGCATATATTGCACAACAGCATACCATAAATACAAAGCCTAAAGACGGCTCCGCACTTGTAGAGGTGTGTACCCAGCAATATTATTGGCGACGAGGACCTGGCATCGGCAAGTGCATACACACTTGCCAGAGTGTCAAGGGGGAGCGGGTCTGGTGAGGGAGGGGGTTGTAAAGGATATGTGTGTATGGGGCTTAAGGGCCTTATTCTAGTTCACTCTTTCTGACAAAATCCTTCTTAGATGGACAAAACCATGTGCACTGCAGGTGGGGCAGATGTTACTTGTGCAGAGAGAATTAGATTTGGGTGGGGTTTTACTTCAAAGTGAGATCTATATTGCAGTGTAAAAATAAAGCAGCCAGTATTTTACCCTGCACAGAAACAAAATAACTCACCCAAATCTAATTCTCTCTGCACATGTTACATCTGCCCCCCTGCAGCGCACATGGTTTTGTCCATCTAAGAAGGATTTTGTCAGAAAGAGGGAACTAGAATAAGGCCCTAAGTCCCAAAAATGAATATTGTACCACAGACCGGGTTGGACAAATTGATAGAGGAAAAGGTAAGGAAACTCGCTGAAGCTACCAGGAGTAAGCAGATGAATTGGTTCCAGAGCTCAAAGCTCATAGCTCATAATGGGCTTCCTCATGATGGACTATAGATTTAAATGAGATTTATGTTCTTACCGGTTAAATCTTTCTTCAAGACCAATGACCCTAGGATTCTTATACAGGAATGGGTACTTGTGTAGTCTCACGGCGCCCATCGCATTGCAGACCATAAGGCATGTGATGGTATGCGATGCGACAAGATTTCCCCCGATGTCATACAATGTTAAAATTGTATAGCATTGTATATGGCATACAATGCGATGCGATTTTAAATTGTATAAGCACCCTAATGGGGGCTTACAATGTTAAATGCACCCCCACTATGAACGTGAACCCAAAGTGTGGCGAGCGCAGTGAGCCCGCGAAGGGCGGCGGTACGCGTCCTCCGACCTTTTCATACCCCCACTATCCACGTCGGCGTGGAGCTGATTTTATAGTGTGGCGAGCGCAGCGAGCCACCGAGCCCGAAGCGTGGCGAGCCCCACGGAATACATGTAAAGTAATACGCGTCCGCTCGCCACACTATATAAAATCAACTCCACGCCGACGTGGATAGTGGGTGTATGAAAAGGTCGGAGGATGCGTACCGCCGCCGCTCGCCACGCTTCGGGTTCACGTTCATAGTGGGGGTGGCGTGGGGGTGCATTTAACATTGTAAGCACCCATTAGGGTGCTTATACAATTTAAAATCGTATAGGGGGCTTAAATCACATCGCATGCCATACACCCGATGCGATGTGATTTAAGCCCCCTATACGATTTTAAATTGTATAAGCACCCTAATGGGTGCTTACGATTAAAAGTCATGCAACTTAATATCGGGGGCGCCGTGATAATACACAAGTACCCAGGAATGTATATATACCCTTTTTTGACTGAGAAGGACCTTAATCAGTGATTTAAGGATCTTGTGTCTGTCCTTCGGCAGGAAGACCCCTGGCAATCCCGAGTCCAAGAGGGCAGCTAGGCGTAGCATTGACTGAGTCAGAACCATGGACGACCTGGTCCAATTGATGATCCATACATGGATCTGAAAGAGCTTCACCACTCCATTGAAGTGATCCATGTCGTCTGAGGCAGACTCTCTAAACGGCAGAGCCTAAAAAAAAAGTGTTTCCCTGAACCGCAAACCAAAGAAACAATAGATGTTTCAAGCGGATGGGAACATAAAGATAGGCATCCTGGATATCCAAGGATGCCATGGAATCCCCTGCCTCTAGAGAAATAGAACCTAAAGTCTCCATGCGGAATTTTGGAATGCAAAGAAACTTGTTGAGGGATTTCAGGTTTAGAATCCACGGAAGGATCCATTGGGTTTTTGTACCAGAAAAAGCCTGGCATATAAGCCTGAGCACCTTTGAGCCTGAGATATTGGCATTGTGATCGCCTTAGATTTTAAATGATGTCCTGAAGCACCCGTGCTCTGACCAAATCCCTTGGCAGACTGGCGTGGGCGTCAGAACCTGAGCATGTATTCATTGGAGACCAGGTAGCGAACCAAAGTGGTTTCTAGACAGATGGTCTAAAAACACAACAGTCGATCTCCCATGCTGGGAACCCCCAGATGGTGGTCCACCCCATCATGATAAAGACTTGTCTGTGGGCCTGGAGTCTGGGTGCCTGGTAGGCCAAGGCTGCTTTCCCAGCCTGTGACTGGGACCTTAAGAAAACTCTGGCCACAGGCCTTACCCTGAAGTCGAAAGGACCAAATGGTAATGGTACGCAGCCTAAGAGTCGCTGTGGAGGGAAGCTGCTAATCTAGCCACATTTTTGTCCAATTCTGGAACAAAAAGCACTGACGCCTCATACGGTAGTGCTTCAAGTGCCACATTGTCCTTATGGATGCAATCGCTGATGCGGAAACCTTGGACGCTAGGTGTCCAAGTCTAAAAGCAGCTTCCCCCAAATAAGATGCCGCCTGCTGCACATGCACCACCAAAGGTGACGCTTCCTCACAGGTAGTGCCAGCCTAGAGACCTACAGATAAGGAGTCTGCCCATTCTCCTAGAACCTTGCGACCCACGCTGAAGATGAGGCTGGTCTGGCAACTGCCCTGGCATGCATGGAAATGTTTTCCAGCTTCCTAGCAGAAGGTTCCTTAACGAAAGCCATGTTAGGAAAAGGTAAAGTGTCCACTGAAAGGGGAATCTCCCACCTGACCCTGTCCTCGAAAAGTAGGAGGTTGAAGGGTGGTTAACCGCTTAGGTAACTGGAAGCCCTGGTTGGGCGACTTCCAGACCTTCGAACAGCATTTCCTCGAGCTGTTCGGACTTAGGCAGTAGCATAGTGGGTTTTTTCTTAAGCTTAAACATAGGCACTTTAGATTTTGGTACCCGTTCTGAATCCGCAATAGCTATTTTTAGACCTTCCTAACAGCCTTGACAGAGCCTTCACATCTAGGCGGTAGGGCACATCCTCAGGGGTAGAGGAAAGCTCTACTCTTAGAAGAGATAGATCCAGTTTCCTCCCTGTCTGACAGCCTCCAAATCTAAGGTATAGATGGAGTGAGAATTGGACCCCCCCACCCCTTTTGTACCACTCCCCTCTTAGCAGACTTATTATGTAAAAGCTGCTGCAGACCCTGCACTAATGCAGATAAGGAACTAAGCCAAGGGGGTTCCAATATAGGGGTTGCTGGAATAGCCTGAGGAGGGAGGGAACTCTGGTACTGGGTGCCGGACACATCGCAGCGGCTGGCAGGCGAAGGGCGGTGATGTATATTAAATACATCCCGCCCAAAGTGCATTAAGGAGAGCGAGAGGGCCAGTGTCACAAGGAGAGAAAGAGAGAGAGAGTACAGGAAAACAGGGAAAATAGAAAAAAAGCGCTACAATGGGAAACAGTGAGTAGTGTGTGACAGGGGCAAAGCGAGAGAAGCACAAGAATGGGAGAGAGTGCAAGAAGAGGGGAGAGCGAGAGAGAGCTAGAGTGTGTGTGTGATGACTAGATGGGGGGAGACAGAGATAGGGAATAATAATACTAGTGATGTCAGGTAGAATGCATACCTCCCAACATGACCCTCTCCAGGAGGGACACATGTCTCTGTTTCTGGTCTTCCCTCTTAATGTATGACTGCCATCACCTGTTTTAAACAGGTTAATTGATAAGAAAGGCGCTTTAACACGGGTGATACTAAGCATAAATTAAGAGAGAAGTCCAGAAACAGAGCTATGTGTCCCTCCTGGAGAGGGTCATGTTGGCAGGTATGTGCATGTGTCACACGCCCGGCATATCCTTGCATGCAGCAACCCCCAGTAGGATTAAAGAGTTAGTAACCTGCAGGCATAGTGGAACCACAAGTCCCAGCATGTCGCACTTACCCTAACCCTCTGCATGGGGCGCGCGGGGCTCTTGTTGACGGAAGTCTCCGGTCTCTTAGCTAATATGCAAATGGCGACGCTGTCGCCGCCCACCTGTATTTCTATTGGCCGGAACCTGGCGTCTGACTTCGGCTCTCCTGGGTGACTCTCACGTGATACCGACCACGTGCTTCTGTTTTTGTTTTTATACTACAGTGCGCATCACCTGCTGCTGCTGCATTCGTCTTTTCCATCTGTATTGTCACATAGTAAAGCACCTTTCCTGCAGATCTTAGTATTGCACCTTTCCCGCAGATGTTAGTACTGCGCCTTTCCTGCAGATGTTAGTACTGCACCTTTTCTGCAGGTACCAGTACTGTACATGCACACATGCTGCTCTCCATCCTTCCTGCTGCTGTGTTTATTACTTTTTCCCTACATCAAAGACGATTCTGAAGTTAGCTTCTTATTCAAGGTCCAGCTTCTTATTCACAACATTCAGTTTTACAAGGGTTAACGAGTCTTGGGCAAAAAATATGAAACCTAATATCAACGGGAAACGGTCGTATTGTCGACTCGAATTATGTCGACAGTCATTAGGTCGACAGGCAACAAGGTCGACATGGATGAAGGTCGACAGGTGTCTAGGTCGACATGGGACAAGGGCGACAAATGCGTTAGGTCGACATGGGTTAGGTCGCGAGGTCGACATGGGGTTTTTCACCGTTTTTTGAGCCGACGTGCAGGCAGGCGGTATTTCATGCCCTACCATCCAGTATGGTGTGGTAAGAGAATAAAATAGTGTGCCGAGCGCAGCGAGGCACCGTGCCCGAAGCATCGCGAGCGATGTGAGGGGCTGCGGTTGACTTCCAACTGTGTCCATGTCGACTGTGTCAGTGAAAAAAACCACGTCGACCTCGCGACCTGTCGACCTAACCCATGTCGACCTAACACATTTGTCGACCTAAAATGTTGACCTTGTCCCATGTCGACCTAGACACCTGTCGACCTAGAACATTGTCAACCTAATTGCCTGTCGACCCACGGTGTCGACCTAATGACTGTCGACCTAAGTTGGGTCGATAATACGATCCACACCCAAATGAACAGAGGGGTGGCACCTGCACATGACCCACATGTATTTTGCCTTGCCCAACACTGGTTTGGGCATGAAATACGCTGGCAAAGTGGGCACATAAACTATAATTTACCATTTTGAATAAGTAGCTGCAGTTTTGCAAGGGTTAATGAGTCAGCCTCGTACTTCAAAGAGGGTTTGGTATAAATTGATGACAATTATGCATTTGATAGCTCAGTGTAGATCAGAGTGCCAACATGGTTCAGCAGTAATTTTATTTAAAGAATTTTAACCATATCCTCCAACTGTACCGATTTAGCAGGTACAGTACCGGTTTTTAATGGTCTGTACCGGCTAAATCTAGCTGTACCGATTGTACCGATTTTTGATAGGCGGCTCATCCGACTCTGGGAATTGTAGTTTTCTTCTGTTACACTGCCGGCTGCTCTTTGGGGAGTGGCCTGCCAAGACTACATTTTCCAGGTTGCACTGCAGGGGGACTCAGCGGGACAGCCATCCTCCCCATGCTTAGTAATTTCTCCCCGGAAACCCCGGCACCTCGTCTTCATTCCCAGGGGAGTGCAAAGCGAGTGCACACCACAGAGCACAGGCGCCGCCGGTACAGGTTTTGAGCTGATGGGCGTCTGAGGAGGCCCTGGGGGGGGCAACCATGGGCATAATGTATAGGCAGCGCTTCTGCTGCGGTCATCTATGGGCATTATGTATAAGCAGTGCTACTACTGTCAGCAACGGTGGGTATAATGTATAAGCAGCGCTACAACTATGGACAATTGTGGGTATTTGTGGACAGCTATGGGCATTGTGTGTAAGCGGCGCTACTACTGTCAGTATTATGTGTATAAGTGGCTTCACAACTATGGGCATATAGGCCCTTATTCAGATCTGATCGCAGTACAAATTTGTTCTCAAAATGGGCAAAACCATGTGCACTGCAGGTGGGGCAGATGTAACATGTGCAGAGAGAGTTAGATTTGTGTGAGTTATTTTGTTTCTGTACAGGGTAAATACTGGCTGCATTATTTTTACACTGCCATTTAGATTTTAGTTACAACACACCCCACCCAAATTTAACTCTCTCTGCACATGTTACATCTGCCCCACCTGCAGTGCACATGGTTTTTCACAGTTTAAGAACAAGTTTGTACTGAAATCAGATTCTGAATAAGGGCCTATGTGTATGTAATGGTGAGCGTATCAAGGGTACGCGTTCCACTAATGAGCGGTCCATGTCAACAGTTATCGACATTCACATAGTTTTTTTGACCTTTTCACGAGTCAGCCTTTTCATGTCGACCTATTGACCCTCTCGACTTTTTGGTTGTCAGCCTTTTGCCCTTGTTGACCTTTCACATGTCAACCTTTTGGTCGAGACTTAGATGTACTAAGCCTTGAAATTGATAGAGTGGAGAGTGATAGACCAACCTCCCAGCTACTGTCATTTTTCAAAACATGGGACATGACTGTTAGAAGCTGATTGGCTGTTTGTTTATTACTCTCCACTTTATCACTTTTCAAGCTTAGTACATCTGGCCCTTTCTCTCTATCTGTACACACACATCCAATTCCATTTACTATTTATGGTGACACGAGAAATAGAATTTGTTATTGCTGCTATTTGACCAGTAAGAAATTAAATTATTGCCCAAATGTACTACAATCACATCCCCAGCGGGAATCGGATCTAAAACATGGTGAAACATGCCCAATTTACATACAATCAGTCGAGATTGCGTCAAAATTGGGGGAATTGAAGCCAAATCGTTCTGGTGTGTACCCTACATTACTGTTTGTGTGCTGTCATTGTACAGGAATGCACCAATGGCTGTTACTGGGACAGGATGCCTCTAACGTTATGTGCCCCATACATCAGCAATCACAATTTATGGATTTCCAGATACAGGGATTTTTTGGCCAGATAAATGGATTTTACAATCTATCTGACTTTGCCCACACATTACAGATTTATTTCAGTGATCAGCAGATTTTTCCATCTAAAGATTGCATCTTCATATCTGGAAATTGCCCCCAATCGATTGCTGTTCATAATGTAAATAGATGAAGAAGACGAATTGGGAATGCCCACACATATAAAAACGATCCGCAGATAATACCAGATTATTAAGCATGTTTAAAAATCCGATTAAGCAATCGATTGGCGATTTTGATTGGGATTGCCAAAAGGGGAAGCCCACACATCTAAAATTAATTGTGGCAATCATCTCCATATCTGAAAATTGTCACAATTAATTGCTGATGTATGGGGCCCTTTAGATAATAGATTACGCAATATGCTGCCCATAGGCTACAACGCTACTGCAATTGGAAACACGGATAGCACAGCAGATATATTTCTACTGAGAAACCTTTACAATACTTTAAGTGGATGCCTACATTATAAGGGTATCCGCCCGAAAATATAAGCAGGAGATTTTCCACAAAATGTACATAATAACTATGTAGAAGATGAAGAGACTGGATCCCTGCATGTCTCTCTCCCTGGCTGAGGCTGTGCATGGGGGGTAGTGAGACTGGATACATTTACAGCTGAAGCGAAGGATAAATGGCGAGGGTATGGTTCCGGTGGATGCCATGAGAAAATGGGATTGCGGCTCCAATCAGGAGGAGGACGCATTTAGTTCTAGGGAGCAGTCCCCTTTCCCTCCTGTAACGGCACCCATGACTAATTTTTGGAGGCATATATATTTGCTGACTACGGCAAGGGGGGTTATTCTGGTTTGATCGCTCCCCCGCGCGATGTTTAGCGTCTGCGCATGTGCAAATGCTTGGTGCGAGCAGTGCGGCAAACCTAGCAGTGTGGGTGGGGGGGGGGGCATGGGGAAGTGGCACCGGGCTGCGCCCATGGGAACACCTAGCATTTCATGGGCATTTCCATGAAAACGCTGGATGTTCCCATGTTCCCGCGTTTGGTGGATTCGCAGAATAAGGTCCAAAGGCTCAGGAAATGCAAGGATGGCATTGAAGGTCTCTATTTAAATTTTACCCTTCTATCTGTACTTTTTCTATTTGTGTGGGGTTTTGGGCTACAAATCTTCTAAAAATAAATGAATAGTAAAATGTGCTTATTTCATAGAGATTGATAGAGAGTAGTGAAATGATTGTGTTAATGATAGGATGGAAGCCAACAGAAGCAGAAGTTGGGGTATATACCCTTAGAACTTTCTGTTAGCATGATTTTATTATTTCCTTTATGTTTAGATAGTAAAAATAATAAAAAAATAAGTTTCAGAAAATGAATGCCAATGGGAATGTTTCACACATCTACTTTATGGGAAACAGTAATGCAGGGTACACACCACGACGACCCGCTCACGATGCACATCGTGAGCGGGTCGCCAGTGTCTCGTTTCACCCGCTCACGGTGACGCGGGGGGGCACGACCCGCTCACGATGTGCACCGTGAGCGGGTCCGATCCGATGGCGACCCGCACCCGGCTGTATGGTCGTCATTCAGATCCTACCTGCAGCAGGTAGGATCTCAATAGTGACCGACCGACCCGCGGGACCGCGCATCGGATCGGTATCGGTCCACACCAGGACAGAAAAGGGCCCAATCACCACACAATATACATCTAATTGGTCGGAATTGGATCTAGATTGAGGGGATTGGGCCCTAGTCGTCCTAGTGTGTACCCAGCATAAGAATAACAACATACGTAATTAGCTTGTAGGCTCCTCTCACAGGATAAGCAGAGTTCAAGGTTAGGGGCCCATATACTATTAAATATTAACGGCTAATTCCCCGGTTAGCCTCAAATATTAAGTACCCCATGCATTTATTGTGGAGGGACCGCAACAGGAATCTCTGATACCTGCAGTGATCCCTCCTGCCGCCAGCTGCTTCCCCCATAGGTTTCTATATGCATCAATATCAGACAGCATGATTGCAGTGGGTCCCTGGGCTACCGCCATTCTGAGATGTTGGTAGCCCATTGTAGCTTCTGGGCTACGGACTATCAGCAGAGCATTGCGGTCAGCGGGCTCGGCGAGGGTGTAACCACTGTTTGCGCATGCGCAGCCCCCCGGCACCTGGCGATGCAGACCGCATGGACTAAAACCCTGTCCCTGCATCTGCAGTAACACATTTGGGAAAATGCTCCCCAGATCGCAACGCATATGCGAATGCAATCCTACATAGAATGGGCCTCTTACAGAGAACGCATTAAAAAACAGAATGCCTTTCACAAAACAATGGGAAAAACCATAGCACTCACCTTTTCTTCTCTTAGTTAAAGCTATTATCTTTACACAGACCAACTGCTGAATATTTGTATTACTTGTTTTCTTACTTATTTAAGCAATTGCTTGAGACTGAAGTACAAAGTACACACATGTGATAAGCCATAGATATTTGTTGCCATGGCACTGTACTGCTTTGAAATATCCAGTCATACACTAATCATGCAAGAAGTCACTAGAGTCAATGGCAGACATTTTGTGTTCTGGAAATTAGGAGAATGCAACCTATCAATTTGCTTGGAAGTAGTCACATCCACTTCTAGTATCTGCCTTAGCATGAAAGGCCCATGGTGAAATGCAGTGAGGAATAAATTACTTATACCCCTTTCAGACAGAAAAAAAGACCCGGGAATTTCCCTGCTCTTGCCGTGTCGACCCGGGTTTTTCTTCTGTCTGAAAGGGTCAACACGGGTCTAAAGTTCCGGGACTTCGACCCAGGTATTTACCTGGGTTTTTCCCGGGTCTGTATTCCAAAAACCCGGGTCGCCGGCTGTCTGAAAGGAAACGACCCGGGTTTTTGGGATTATTACACATTGTTAGGCACTGATTGGCTCTCCTGGTGGGGTGCTGGCTGATTGGTTGTGAGGATAGGCTTCTCTGATTGGCTGGGAGGGCATGGCAATGGAGCTGGCCTCTGAGGTCATTAGGGAGCTGAAAAAAGGATAGCATGGCCCACTGGTAGAAGCAAGAGGTGAGAGCTGCTGGCAGTGAGAGGGGAGGAGGATATCGGCAAACAGATGACTGGGACAGTCAAAGATGCCACAGTGTACTCAAACATTGCAAATATACTGACAGCCATGTGAGGTAACATGTACCTTCCAGTATATAAAAACAATAAAACTTGTTTACAACATATCCTTGTGTCATGCCATGGTTAATGCAATGCAGTGAGCAGTCACCACCCACTTTTGATGACCTCATCTCTGTGTGCATTTAAAACTGTCCTATTCTTATGACACACAGAGTTTTGCAGGAAAAATCCGGCTTCTGTGTGAAAGGGGTCGACACGGGAAATACCCGGGTTTTTGCTCCTGTGTGAAAGGGGGTCAGCCCCTTGCTGCCTAGTTGTACCTGGGTTTTTGTATCCGGGAAATACCTGGGTTTTGGGGATTTTTCTGTCTGAAAGGGGTATTACAAATGTTATCTGTATATAAGCCCTGGGCGCCCCCTGCAAAAACGGATTTTTCTGTCTGAAAGGGGTATTACAAATGTTATCTGTATATAAGCCCTGGGCGCCCCCTGCAAAAAACGAAGGGCTTCTTTCCCCACATGAACATGGCCTAGCCCTCTTCCTGGTGGACATGCCCCCTAATTTGCCACACACTCTTCCTTTTAATGACCTGTTGGCGCCCCTGTCTGCCACACCTGGAGTGCAGCATGGTTTGGCGATTTGAGAAAGATTCAATGCTGGTCTGTGGCTTCACTAAGATGGTTGCCTGTTATTGCTCATCATACTCCACACTCCAAAAGAGCTATGTAGAAAATCAGAAGATCTACATAGGAGTTTGTAGAGGCCTCAAGTGACCGGCAACTACTGGACTTTATGAGGGTGGTACAAGTACAAATTTGTACAGGCCGCAGTTGCTCAGACACAACTTCTGCTGGAAGAAGCAGCACCTGTGCAGTAGTGCTGGTAATTGCAGAATATTTCAACACTTTTTCTTTTGTCCCCATGAAAAGGAGTCAGGACCTGCGGACAAGAGGGGAGGGCCCCATTATCTTAAGTGCTCAGGGTCTTATTAATGGTTAATATGGCCCCGATGAGCCCGCCGTCTCTCCAGCCTCCTATTTCAGAACCCCGGGTGGGGTATAGGGGTCCGACAGTCGGGATCCCGACAGTCATTATCCTGACATCGGGATCCCGACTGACCGGACCCAGACAGCATGGTGAGCGCAACTAAGCCCCTTGCGGGCTCGCTGCGCTCACCACGCTATGCGAGCCACCTATTCTATTCTCCCTCTATGGGGGTCGTGGCCCCCCACAAGGGAAAATAGCAGGTGGCTGTCGGTGTTTTGACAGTCGGGGTCCCGACTTCGAGTGAATGCCTGTTGGGATCCCAACTGTCGGGACCACATCCGGAACCCCAGCACCCCAGTGTCCCTCCAGTCCTGTGTCTTTCCAGCCTTATTCCACTGAATTTACAGTGGTTAGAGAGCTGGGCAAGGTAAATTTGGAGGCATGGCCTAATCGCGGGACTTGAATAAAGTAGGCAAACAAGTATTTTCAATGCCACTTCACAGTAAACAGTGGAGGGTCATCAGCCCACCAGCCAAAAGCAAATCCAGTGCAGGATACGTGCGATCGCTCCCACTGCAGCCCAGCACACAGACAGCTGCTTTGGCCCCACTGCAGCCCAGCACACACATAGAAGCATGAGTTGGGAGGGAGAGGCAGCTGCACAATTGTGTTTGTAGTGTAGCTTTGGTGATCTTCTACATCTGGCATCGTCAGTGCGTGCACCTCTCAGTCAGGTTTTAGGTCACATCCCAACATTTAAAACTGATACATTTATACAAAGCAATCTTCTGCCCTCACCCAACCAAGGGTTTTTAACTACATGCGATTGCTCAAATGCAATCCGTGGGTGGGGGGCGGAGGGAACGCTTTCAGCGGCATTGGGGTTTGGGGAGAAGGTGCTGGAGGGAGCGCTGGTGGCATGGGAGAGGGCAGGCCGAGGGCAGCGGAGTAGCTTAATGCTAGAAGTAGAGCTAGCAGGCGGCTGGAGTCAGCGGTGGCAGCATAATTGTTTAAAACACTGCGAAGCCCTCTGATTGGCTGAGCTCTCAGCCAATCAGAGGGCTGCCCAGTGTATTAAACAATTCTGCCACCACCGCAGACTGCCACCCAGTGGCGGGCTGGGCCGGGGGGCAGGGTGCCATGTGCCCCCCGGGCCGGTAAAGTCATGCAGCACTTGGGCCACCCACTGCTGCTGTGTGTATACATGACAGCCGGGAAGGATGATCAGCCCGCCTCCCGGTTTCAGGGTCAGGCTGCTGATGCTGCATGGATGGGATACCCAGATACTGTACTGATTGCTGTGTCCAGTCCACCACAGAAGGGGCTCTGTCAGGGGCGGAGCTTAGCGGGTCGTGGGACGGAGTGTAGCGGACCGCGAGGGGGGAGCTTAGCGGACCATATGGGGGCGGGGCTTAGTGGGTGGAGGAAGGGGGGCTGCCCAGCTTGTGTTGGAGCACTGCCTGCCTGACTGGCTGTGCTCAATGCAGCATCCGCCTGCTGATCCTGACAGCCGGGAAGGATGATCCGGCTGTCAGGCTGCAGAAGCGCCATGGGGGACTGATTTCTGTGTCCATCATCACACAGAACGGGCTCCATGAGCAGGGGCAAACGCAGGATTTTCAGAAAGGGGTTTCCAGAGGGGCGGAGCAAAGCACAGAGATGGACACTTAGGTGACCCAGTATATGCTTTGATGTCCCGCGGGTGGTAGGGGGTATTATATCAACCGCTCAGCATGTAGGGCCTGGATCAGTAATTTCCACTAATTACCCCTTTACTGCACATATGGTGGGAGATGAGGTGGGAGAAGGGGGCATTGGGCTGAATGAAGGGGCCCTGATACATAACTTCCTGGGTGGTAGAGAATGTTTAATACGCAGAGGAGGGGTGTATAGTGGAGTGGGCTTATTATTCATTATTTTCTGGTGGGAGGACAGCTTGCTTGACTGCAGATATCTCCAGTTCCCAGAAATAGATTTCTTAGATTTTATTGCAATTAAAAACTAGAGAATCCCACCTACCAAATGGTATTGGGGACTAGGGGATAAGAGTTCAGGAGGCAGAGCAATCTGCCAACGAGAATATAAAACTACATACCAGGTGTGTGGAGCTGGAGCAGTAACCAGCTGCTGGAAGGCTGATATCTCTGGTTCTGGGAACAGTAGAGACAAGCTACTAGTGTCCATCAAAGGGGGAGAGTCCCAGCTTTTGGAATATACCCTCAGAAAAACTCTACGTCAGACAGAACCTGAAATATCTGACTGGGAAGAGCAATTAACAGGCTTGGATGGGGACCGCTGCTTTGAAGTCAGATATCTCCAGTTCCCAAGGTCCGATTTTAAAAATTCTAGTACTCATGGAAAGAGGGGACCCCCAGCTTTCAGCCTAGAGTCCTTAGACTCCTTGGGGGATTTCTGGGTACTCGGAAACCCCCCCTGCGTGCGCTACTGATGAGGGGCGATGCTTACTGGTCAGTGAGGGGCGGAGCTTAGCGGGCCGTGAAGGGGCGGAGCTTAGTGGGCCATGAAGGGGCGGAGCTTAATGGGTGGAGAAGGGGGTTGGGGCTGCCCAGCTTGTGTTGAGCACTGCCTTACAGACTGGCTGTTGCGTGCACTCAGAAGCCTTTCCACAGTTCTCTTCCCCTTCCTTTCCACACATGTCATCAGTGTTAAGCTCCACCCCCAAGATGCTGCTAAGGCACAGCGCATTAGCCCACAGCGCATTAGCACTGGCTGTGCACCATCTGGCAGAACCACTCTCCTGCCCACTGCTGCCCTGTATGCTATGTGTGGTGGCGCCATGTACGGGGACCCCATCATGCTACTGCCGGCCCTCCGCAGCCATAAGTTACTTGGGGCGGGATGTTGTAACATCCGCGCCCATTATCGCCGGACATCGCATTTTTAATAACGGCATATGCTATAACATATGCCGTTATTCATGCAAGGGACAGCTCTTGCGGTAAGAGCTGTCCCTTGCGATGCGGTGCCGGCGCTGGACTTCCGGGTCTGTGACCCGGGAGTCCATCTGCGCATGCGCAGACCCCGGCGCCGGCCGCAGGGCACGCTGGGAGGGATCCGTGACGGATCCCTCAAACAGCGCTGCGGTAAGAAGCCCATAGGCTTCTGCAGGGATTCGCCAGCTTTAGCTGGCGATTCCCTCCGCAGCGCTGACACTGCGGAGGCGCCATATAGCATATAGAAATGCGGTAGAAACCCCGAAAACGGGGTTTTTACCGCATTTCTGCTATATAGCATCCCGCCCTTGCTGTTGGGCTACAGGGCACCCTCTCTTCAAGGAGGAGCCACAGACGCCAGCAGCCAGGACAGCATCCTGACCGCGCTCTCCCCAATTAACATGGAGAGGCAGGAGAAGATCAAGCAGTAGCGCATTGTACACCTGGAAGAGAAGTTGCTGGACCTGAAGAGCAAAAAATGCCAGCACCCTGCAGGAAAAGCAGCTAAAGGACTGGGTGCAGGAGCTCCCCACACACAGCTGCCAACTGCTGCTGGGGGGAAGGGACACTCAGTTTTCTGAGACCCCCAGCACAGCCTGTCCTGTGTGTCTACCAGCACCCCCCTCAGGTGGCCCCATCCTCCAAACTGACCGCCAAACCCTAAGGGGGTAGAAGAGAGGGGCAAGAAGCTCAGCCTACTGATGTTGATCTGAACCTACTGAAGGGGGTAAGAACTGATGCCATTGATGGTTGAGGGGGGCCAAGAACTACGGTGTGTGGCATAATGTGTAATAGGCATTACGGTGTGCGACATAAAGTTTAATAGGCATTACGGTGTGTGGCATGTGTAATGGGCATTATGGTGTGTGGTATAATATGTAATGTGCATTACGATGTGTGCCTAAAGTGTAATGGGAAACAGGATGTGTGGTATAATGTTTAATAAGCATTACAATGTGTGGTATAATATGTAATAGGCATTGCAGTGTGTGGTATAATGTGTAATGGGAATAAAGGTGTGTGACAATGTTTTAATGGGCATTACTTAGGCTTGGCATAATGTGTAATGGACACTACAGTGGGTACACTTTTAGCAATGCAGTTCCGCCATCCAGCAGCTGCACTCTGCATAATGTGTACAGAGTCTGTGACCGTTCCCGTTTGCTTTCAATAATGGCACTACCGTGTGGTGTAATGTGAATAACAAATACTAGAGTGTAGTGTAATGGGAATAACAGACACTGCTGTACGGTGTAAGGTGAATTGGTACTGATATATGGCCACGGCCCTTCCCCATGAAGTCTTGGCAAAGTTTTGCTAAATATTTAGCGTATGCTTTCGGAAAGCTCTGGCCCTATTCTCGGTATAGGGGGCACCAATTAAAGTGGCATGCGGAGGAGTTTGACTGCATAATAGTGGCATGTGGAGAAGGTCATGTCATGTGTGCTATAACCAGTGCTGTTGATACTTACAACAATCCTTAGCATGTATGACAGCAGATAACATAGGGGAAAATCTATGGTATCTGCAAACATCTAACCATTTTGCTGTCACCATACTATTGTATGGCGACAGAAGATAATTCAGATTTATCACAAAATAATAAGCGCACTTTTGCGGCCCCTTCTCCCCAAACCCCACGGCACTGAAAGCATTGCACGAATAGCCACATTTACACAGCTAGAGATGGAATGCTATGTGGCACATATAAGTAAGGCAAACACAAATAGCCATCACAGATATAGGGGGTATTCAATCTCCCGCAGCTATTCCCGATGGGGTAAATAGCAGCAGGGCACTATTCAATACTGTCCTCCCTGACAGCATTGAACAGGGATCTCTGCAGAACATGCCCGACTTTACAACCAGTCATTCCCGTTCTGCTGAGAACAGCCAGGAATTGTCAAGTTCCCGGCCGCAGCTTGACTATTTCCGGACGTTTTTCGTGGCCACGACCCCCTTTCGGCGCTCGGCAGGCAAGACATTGAATCTCGACTATGGAAGCACCGTCGAGCTAGCCGAGAACGGGACAGGGTCACGGCTGTCGAGCCATGACCCGGGATTGAATATCCCCCATAGATGGAAGGCTGGTGCTTTTTTTGGTACTTGTGTATTATCTGGGCGCCCGATTTTTTGACCGGGTCGGAAAAATCGGGTCGATCGCATCGCATGCAACCAAATCGCATGTGATGCGATGAACGTGATTTTACATTGGATTCAATGTTAAATGGTCCCTGAGACCCGATTTTACATTGGGTCCAATGTTAAATGCCCCCCAGACCCCATTTTTTATTGTATACCCACCCTGTTCATACCACCACTATCCAAGTGGGCATGGAGTTGATTTTATATAGTGTGGCGAGTGCAGCGAGCCTCCGAGCCCGAAGCGTGGCGAGCGCAGTGAGCCCCTGGAGGGGACGCGGATTACTTAAAATGTATTCCGCGTCCGCTCGCCACGCTTCGGGCTCGGTGGCTCGCTGCGCTCGCCACACTATATAAAATCAACTCCATGCCCACTTGGATAGTGCGGGTATGAACAGGGTGGGTATACAATAAAAAATGGGGTCTGGGGGGCATTTAACATTGGACCCAATGTAAAATCGGGTCTCAGGGACCATTTAACATTGAATTCAATGTAAAAATTGCGTCGACCGCATCGGGTCCATCGCATCTGATTGTATGCCTTAAGTTAAGGCATACAATCAAACAAATCGGGCGCCCAGATATTACACAAGTACCCTTTTTTTTTACACCTTAGTACAGTAAATGACTGTTGAAAATAAGGATAGGTACTTGTGTATTTTGGCGGCGCCCGTCGCGGGCATCGTGTGCCTTAACTTTAAGGCACACGACGCGACGGACGCGATTTCTCCATAGGCTTCAATGTTAAAATATTTTTAACATTGAACCCGATGGAGAAATCGGGTCCATCGCGTCGCGTCGTGTGCCTTAAAGTTAAGGCACACAACGCGACCGACGCGACCGACGCGATTTCTCCATAGGCTTCAATGTTAAAATATTTTTAACATTGAAATACTGTCGGTCGCGTCGGACTTGTGCCATTATAATGGCACAAGATCAAATGTAGTTGATAAAGTCCATCTAACATAGAAAACAATGGGAAATGGGCCAATATGGCCCATTTCTCATTGTATATGGCCCCGTCATGTCCAAATATAAATGGCCCCCATTGTCAGCGGCACCCCAGTATTGACGCCAACCCGAAGCGTGGCGAGCGTAGCGAGCCCGCGAGGGGCGGCGGTACGCGTCCTACGACCTTTTCATACCCCTACTATCCACGTCGGCGTGGAGTTGAGAATAGAATAGTGTGGCGGGCGCAGCGAGCCACCGAGCCCGAAGCGTGGCGAGGGGACGCGGATACCTTCACAGGTATCCGCGTCCCCACGCGGGCTTCACAGGTGTCCGCGTCCCCTCGCGGGGCTCGCTGCGCTCGCCACGCTTCGGGCTCGGTGGCTCGCTGCGCTCGCCACACTATTCTATTCTCAACTCCACGCCGACGTGGATAGTAGGGGTATGAAAAGGTCGGAGGACGCGCACCGCCGCCCCTCGCGGGCTCGCTGCGCTCGCCACGCTTCGGGTTGACGTCAATACTGGGGTGCCGCTCACAATGGGGGGGCAGTTATATTTGGACATGACGGGGACATATACAATGAGAAATGGGCCATATTGGCCCATTTCCCATTTTATTCCATGTAAAATGGACTTTATCAAGTCTATCTTATCTTGTGCCATTATAATGGCACAAGACCGACGCGACCGACACGATTTCAATGATTAAATATTTTAACATTGAAGCCTATGGAGAAATCGCGTCCATCGCGTCGGTCGCGTCGTGTGCCATGTTAATGCACACGACGCGACGCGATGGACGCGATGGACCCGATTTTTCACACACGATGGACGCGATCCTCATCGTGGGCGCCGCCAAAATACACAAGTACCTAAGGATATATGAAAATAATTGATCAAAGAGAAAACATAATTTATATCAGGTTGTATGATTATAATAAATATAATATAATTTAAGAATTCAAATTTAATTATTAAAATATGTATTACAAACATTTTATATAATTTATTATAAATAACTATATATATTTGGCTTAACATTTTAAAGTAAAAAATGTATTTTCATTCTGACATTAACAAAAAGAATATGTGATTTATTCTAAACACTTTAAAGTAAGGGTCATTCTACAGCTGGGGTAGCCAACTCCAGTCCTTGAGAGCTACCAACAGTTAATGTTTTCCAGATCTCCTCACAGAATCACAAGTGAAGTAATTAGCTCCACCTGTGGATCTTTTAAAATGTGTTAGTGAGTAATGAGTGCACCTGTGCAGCAGCTTGGTTGTCTGGAAAATGTGAACTGTTGGTAGCTCTTAAGGACTGGAGTTGGCTACCACTGTTCTACAGTATATACTGATGTTTACACTGAGCAGTAAAATATATTAGAATATCTATAGGTTGGGTTGGACTGGCCCTTTGGGAGTACAGGGAGCAACCCCTGGGGAGGCTCCCACCCCCTCCTCTATGGATCAGATTTTAGTGCCCTTGAATTATACATTAAAGCAGGCATTCCCAACCACAGTCCTCAAGGCACACCAACAGTGCAGGTTTTGTAGATATCCAGGCTTAAGCACAGGTGAGTGATTCTGATTAAACCATCTGTGCTGAAGCCTGGATATCACTAAAACCTGCACTGTTGGTGTGCCTTGAGGACCGTGGTTGGGAATGCCTGCATTAAAGGGTATGGTAAGCCTAAACATATGTATAAACTGGGACACAAAGGAATTATACAGGTTATGTGGCTGGCTGACTTCAAGGCCCAAATTTCACCTGGTTTTAAACGCATAAGGATTTTTTACTGTCAGTCAAAATTCATAATCATTGTTGAAATGGATGCATCTTGGGTATAAGGCACTTAAAGGGGCAATGAGACTCTCTAGAATGGATTACTTTATTCCTAATTGGATATGATAAATTTGCACCTTCTGCTAGTGCTGCACATGGTGGGTACACACAGTGAGATTCCCTTGCTATTCAACATACTGTAAAGCTGTGTACACCCGGTACAATCCAGCATGAGATTTTGACTATATAGTCAAAATCGCAAGCAGAACATAAGCAGATTGCACAGGTTTTTTACCTTGCAATCTCGATGCGTGCTCCCGTGACAGCACAAATCGAAACCCAGATAGACCCAGCAATGACTATATAGTGCAGATTGTATGTAAAAAGTACAGAGATAGCAAAGATTGTACAGCACTGAAATCTTAAGTCGAATAGCAAGGGAATCTCACCGTGTGTACACACCATAAGATTCGAGTGCTATGCAATCTTTGCTATCTCTGTACTATTTACATACCATTCATACAATCTGCATTAGATTTACACTATATAATCATTGCTGCCCTGTCTATCCGGGTTTTGATTTGTGCTGTCCCGGGAGTGCGCATCGGGATCGCAAGGTAAAAAACCTGTGGGATCTGCATGCGATTTTGACTATATAGCAGGGTTGCCGACTTTCTTATTCTCCTCTCCGGGAGAAGCCCGGAGAGGAGAGATTCAGTAGCCGCTCAGGGGGCAGGGCTTAATCGTGACATCACCAAGCCCCATTCCCATGCTTGTAAACCAGCGAATTCAGGGATCTCCGTGGAGGGGGCGGGGCTAAAATGACGCGATTATGTCATTTTAGCTCCGCCCCTCCTCTGAGACCCGAGGATTGCGGCATTTTAATGCCGCGATCCGGGGGACAGCGGGGGTCCCCCCTGAATCCGGGAGGGTTGCCCACCCTTCTGGGGGGGCCGGGAGGGGGCCCCGATTTTCGGGAGACTCCCGGAAATTCCGGGAGGGTCGGCAACCCTGCTATATAGTCAAAACTAATGTCAAATCTCACAGTGTGTACACAGCATCACTCCAAGAGACCATAAATAGTACTTAAAGAACTACAAACTCATATTTATTACCAGATTGTGTATTAAAATCAAGCCAATATATTTTGGTTAATAGCTGTTAATCTGTCTACCCATTTGTTTTTAATACAAATTTTTTTTTTTCTGAACGTCCAGAAACAAAATTTTAACTGTTTTTTTTTATTATTTTATATCTGTTGACTATTTCCTCATAATGAAGCAGCTGTATTAAGCCTGGGAGAAGAGATACACTGGAGATAAAGTGGAGATAAGGTAAAAGGAGATAAAGCACCAGCCAATCAACTCCCAACTGTCATTTTCAAACAGCTCATTGGCTGGTGCTTTATAATCTTTCACTTTATCTGCCCCTGTATCTGATATAGTAAAGAGTTTGCAGTCTGTTGTTACAGCATCTGTGGTCAAACTATACTCAGCGCCATCTAGAGGGGAGTTTGCTACAATTTTTTTTTTTTGCTGCATAAAGTTCTAGAATAGATATTGTGAGTACAATTGGCCCAGGTTAGAAGACAGCAATGGATTCAAATATATGCAATTTGTCGATAAGATATAATCCTGATAATATATATACTATGCACAACAGCTATATTATCAATCAGAGACATTAAAATATGTTTGAAAATAAACACATAAAACACATATTGCAAAGCTCTTGGTGGGTATTAAAAATGCACTTTATGGAATCCCTTAAAACTTAACAAAACATTCTGTCAGTCCGCATATTTAGAGGGCGATGAAGAACTCCCAGGGGGTCTTCTAATTCACCATCCCTTGGCACTGTTGGAGCTCCAGATGCTCGTGCCATGTGATCCTGTGGATTCCGCACTTCGATTCACAGCCGGTTGTGACTTTCTGGGACTGAAATCCAAGTGATCAGTGACTTCTTCCAGCGAAGAGATTTCAGAGTCGCTGTCATCCCACGACTAGGAAATATATCAGTGTTAGTATATCACAGAGCTGGACAATGGGCCTGATTCAGACGTGATTGCACAGCTACGAATTCGCTCAGTGGCCGGTTATTGATACACTGCACATGCGTGAGGCTATCCCAGGGTTACTGACTTTATTATTCTCCTCTCCGGGAGAAGCCCGGAGAGGAGAGTTTCAGCAGCAGCTCAGGGGGCGGGGCTTAAGTGTGATGTCACTAAGCCCCGCCCCATGATGGTAAACCAGCTAATTCAGGGATCTCCGTGGAGGGGACGGGGCTAAAATGACGCGATTGTGTCATTTTTTAGCTCCGCCCCCTCCTCTGAGACCCGAGGATTGCGGCATTTTAATGCCGCGATCCGGGGGACAGCGGGGGTCCCCCCTGAATATGGGAGGGTTGCCCACCCTTCCGGGGGGCCGGGAGGGGGAGCCGATTTTCGGGAGACTCCCGGAAATTCCGGGAGGGTCGGCAACTCTGGGCTATCCTGTAACTATTTCTATACGCACGCCATTCGCAAAGTGATTGACGGTAAGAAGGCGTCTGGGGGTGGAAACCGGCTGTGTAGTGGGAGTGCTAAGAAAAATGCAGGCGTTCCTAGGAAAATGCTGGGAGTGTCCGGGAAAATACTAAGCGTGCCTGTTTTATGGGAGGGTGTGTGACGTCAGCGCCAGCCCCAGATATGCCTTTTTCTATTGTACCAATGGGTAAGTCCAGGGCTAGGTGGCGCCTGCGATGAGTTGTGGCCAGTGTAAAAATCATTAGATGGTGAGCCTGTTACCATGGGTTTTGGATATATTCGCATGGCTGCTAACGGATGTGCAGCCGTACACATCTATTTGCACAGCCACCCCACTAATTCACAAGGAGGGATTTCACTATAGCCTGGCAGTGACTTACCTAAATACTAGTCGCTGCTAATTCGTGATTGTGCGATCAGGTCTGAATTGGGCCATATGTGTCTGAATGCTAAGGATGTATTAGACTGATTTATTATACAGGTTGAGTATACCTTATACAAATAAGATATACTGTAACTGGTACATCTGTAACTGGCACTACAGGGTACATCTGTAACTGGCACTACTGGTTACATCTGTAACTGGCACTACTGGGTACATCTTTAACGGGCACTACTGGGGACATGATATGTAACTGGTACTAAATACTGTATGTGCAAGAAAATTATAACTTGGCATTCATATTCAGTGCCTGAGATTGTACACAAACCTTTGTTTCATGTTTTATAACCTTGTTTCATGCACAAATAAAATATATTTATGTGTATTTCATGTGTTTAATGTGTTCGTACAACATAGCTACAAGATACCTCATTCAAATATAAAAATATTCCAAAATACAGCATAATCCGTTATACAAAATGCTTCTGATCCCGAGCATAACACTAAATTTAAATTCAAGAAAGAAAACTAACCAGTTCCAGTATCAAAGCCAGGAAAATGTGACCATTATCTCTTATGTGACCATTAACAATCACAGGCAATTAGGGGACTTACTGGAATCCTTTATATCATATGATCCTTATAAATTAAAAGCTGACAACCTTATTTTCTGTCTAATGTAATAATGTGATTCAATTATTGTTGAACCACATTAACCACTGCACGGGCATTACATGGCTATTACAGAATCTTATCTAGAATATGTAGTCCAACCTACTAGGCACAACTAGGCTAATACAGTTTTGGAGTTTCCAGACATGTATTGTACCTGAGATTTCCTTGCTTCAGGTGGATTTGGCGGCTTTAATAACTTAGAAGGAACAGTTTCTACTCCTCCGACTGGTTTCTCCCTCGGTCTCGACAGCTGCCTCTCTAAGGTTCGTGCCATGACCTGGACCTGAGATCCTAATCAAGGAAAATAGTAGGCATATACCATTACTAGTGGACCAAACCATTTGCGAGGAAAAACGTTGTTACAACTGATAGACATTTTATTACATAACACATAATATATAATAGTACTGTAAAAGACTACATGAATACTGCCACCAACCACAAATCAAATAATTTCAGACCAACAATTACATTTCCAATCACACTACCCACTATACATTAACAGTACATGCTTGGGAAATGCAGGGAATCAGTATATTCTCATATATATTACTATACGGCTAAACCAACATGGCTGTGCAGCTGTTTCTGACCTTGAGTTGTTGGTTCTTTAGAAAAGCTAACCACTCTGGGGCTAGGTTTCTCAGGAGAGCTCTCTGAATCAGACCAATCATCATCACTGTCCTCTACCGACGGTTTTTCTACCTTGGAGATGGCCTGAGAGCTTGGAGTCAACCTGCGGGCAGGAGAATTGTAGGGAGAGCGGTCAAACATTGACGCATCATCTTCTGAGGTAAACGGTGGAGTTCTGGAGAGTGATAAAATAATGAAATACTGAGTTCATCAGTCTCATGATCCCATGAAGGCAGCGGTAAACCTAAAGGTACAGCATCCAATGCATTCAAGAAGGAAAATAATTTAGTACTTTAACAGTGTGCTACAAAATGGAAGGCGTTACTCTTCGTGGATTATGAATATCCAACAAAATATACTCTGCCAATGTGGATTATCTGTGCTCTGTAATTCCCACTTTGATTCTTTAAGAACTACTCAGCATATCTACAATTAGGAGGTCATTCTGGTTGACCCGCAAAGCAGTGAACTTCGCTGCTTTACGAGCCAACTAACGCCGCCCTGCTGCCCACACGAACGCCGGCCCCCGCTGGACGGCGAATGTCCCTGCAGGCATGGGAATAGATGTTTTGCATAAACATTCAGTCGCAGCCTTGCGTGCAGGCCCGAAATCATTTGATGGTCTCCGACCATCGAATCATTTCTGTAGCACTTTTGCAAATCTAAGTCACTCTCTGGTGACTTGCAGTGCCCTGCTACACGAACAGTGTGGGCAGCTGAGATCCGGTGACATCAGCTGCTTGCCCAAGAAAGGCAGGAAGCCACCCCTATTTGCATGGTGACACCCAGTGTTGTCCTGGGTGCACCCAGCATTTTCGTGGGTATGCCTAGGAAACGCTGTCCGTTCGCATGTGAACACCCCCAGAACGCCTCCTGAACGCCCTCCCTGCTGCGAAAGCCTCAGAGACTAAGCAAGGCTCCTACACACAGAGGGATTTCAGGGCATTATCTAAGCGATCTGAAGGGAACCATAGAAATAGCGATGAGCAGGCCAGCATGTTGCAATCGCCCGGCGATTAATATCCAGCATGTTGGATAAATCTAGTTAGGTCAGGGCCAATGTTCTCACATGACACATCGCTGTGCGCTGAGCGATCTTGTTGAGCATTCGGATCGATCTAGCATCACTCAGAACGCTCAGAAAATCTCCCTGTGTGTAGGCCCCTTTTGACTAAACCTGAATAAATAAATACAGGCAGGACCAAAATGTTGACTTTTAAATATTTAAATTAACCCCTTCCCGACATTTGACGTACATTTACGTCATGGTCGGGATGTACTTCCCGACACATGGCATAAATGTACGTCATGACTTTAAAGTGTCACTGCGTCTAGAGACGCAGTGACAGAGGGACGATGTCTGCTGTCCCTGACAGCAGACATGTCCCTGCATGCCCAGGGGGGGCTGCGATGCCGCCCCCCCGTCGGCGATCGCTGTGATTGGCTGTTCAGTGTGAACAGCCATTCACAGCGGTTTCCTGTGTTACCAGCGAATCAGACGCTCGGTAACACAGGTGTCAATCACCGCCGGGCGTCAGGGGGCATGAGGGGGTCATCGGTGACGACGACACCTCACCCCACCTGCCCCCAAGGCTGTGATTGGTCCGTGGGACCCACGGACCAATCACAGCCAAGGCGCGACATTTAAACTAACGGTGACTGCGCTGCAGACGCCATTCCGGTCTGGAATTGCGTGCAGAGCGGTCACCGTGCCTATCTGCCGTGATACTGACCTGATCCTTGCAAATACTTACCTGATCCTTGCAAATACCTTACCTGATCACCTGATCACTGCTTGTAGCGTGCTGGATGCTTCCTGGATCTGACTTCTTGTGACTTCCTGCTGCTGCTGCAGTGTGATAGAGAGATAGAGAGAGATAGAGAGAGAGATAGAGAGAGATAGAGAGAGATAGAGAGATAGTGATAGAGAGTGCTATATTTTGTGTCTGCTACCCCCCCTTTTTGGGGCTGCAGGGTTTTTTTTATATATATAACTGTCAGTGCTGCTGCTGCAGTGTCATAGAGTGATAGATAGTGATAGATAGTGAGAGATAGAGAGATAGTGATAGAGAGTGCTATATTTTGTGTCTGCTACCCCCCCCTTTTGGGGCTGCAGGTTTTTTTTTTATATATATAACTGTCAGTGCTGCTGCTGCAGTGTCATAGAGTGATAGATAGTGATAGATAGTGAGAGATAGAGAGATAGTGATAGAGAGTGCTATATTTTGTGTCTGCTACCCCCCCTTTTTGGGGCTGCAGGTTTTTTTTTTATATATATAACTGTCAGTGCTGCTGCTGCAGTGTCATAGAGTGATAGATAGTGAGAGATAGAGAGATAGAGAGATAGTGATAGAGAGTGCTATATTTTGTGTCTGCTACCCCCCCTTTTTGGGGCTGCAGGGTTTTTTTTTTATATACAGTATACCTGTCAGTTGCTGCCAGTTGCACTGTCAGTTGCACCAAAGGTTGTGCACCTGCTGCCCCTCACTGGTAATCAGTGTCGCATCAGTGATCACCTTTTTTTTTTTTGAGGGTGCTGTGGGGTCTTTTTTTTAATTTTTTTTGATCAAATTCTTGTTGCCTTTGAGCGCTGTTCAGTGACGGACGTTACTGACCAACATCTGTGCTCAATTTTTGGCGCAGGACCTTTTTTTTTTTTTTTTCTGCACTACATACACACTACACACTACATACTACATTGAAATAAAGTTTGTACCCCCCCTACACTATACACGTGTTGAAACATTTCACTACCAGAAACACAAAAATAAAAATGGCATCCCAAATGTCATCCCAAATGTCATCCCAAATGTCATCCCAGTCATCCAGAAGAATGTATTCAGCGGAGGAGGCATATGCCATGCTTGCCTCTGACTCTGACACAGCCAGTGAGGCAAGCGGGGAATTTGAAGGATTCATCTTAAGCTCCTCTTCCTCCTCTAGTGATGAGGGACCCCCTCAAAGACGCCCCCGTAGAGCAGCTGAGACCCCCCCCCAATAATTGATCTCGTATGGACCCCACCACCAGACAATTTTGAGCCCCAGGTTCCTGAGTTTTTGGCCATCCCAGGAATCCAATTTGATTCAACAGGTCTCAGAGAAATTGACTTTTTCAAATTATTTATCTCTGATGATTTTATAAATTTAATGGTGGACCAAACTAATTTATATGCCCAGCAGTTTATTGCTCAAAACCCCACGTCATCATTTGCTAGGTGGACCCCTGTAGATGCAGTAGAGATGATGACGTTTTGGGGTCTGGTGTTTCATATGGGCATAGTAAAAAAGCCAGAAATTAGGCAATATTGGAGTACAGATGTTCTGTACAGCACCCCACTTTACCGTATGGCCATGACCCGGAATCGTTTTGAGTTAATCCTTAAATTTTTGCATTACAACGATAATGCACAGTGCCCACCCAGAGATGATCCCACCTTTGACCGGCTATTCAAAGTCAGGCCGGTCATTGATCACTTCAGTGCCAAATTTGAAGAGATGTACATCCCAGATAAATTCATTTGCATAGACGAGTCCCTTATACATTTTAAAGGAAGGGTTAAATTCCGCCAGTACCTTCCCAGTAAGAGGGCAAGGTATGGCATAAAAATGTATAAGCTGTGTGAAAGCACCTCAGGGTACACCCACAGGTTTAGGGTATATGAAGGGAAGGATTCAAGAATTGAACCGCCAGAATGCCCCCCCTCCCTCGTAGGTGTTAGTGGAAAAATTGTCTGGGATTTAGTGCACCCCTTCCTGGATAAAGGTTATCACCTCTATGTGGATAACTTTTACACCAGCATCCCCCTGTTTAAGGCCCTTGGTTCAAGAGTTACAGCAGCTTGCGGTACTGTGCGCAAGAACCAAAGAGGCCTCCCAAAAACGCACATTGCCCAAGTAATGAGAAGGGGTGAAAGCAGGGGAATATGCACCGAAAATATGTTGTTGGTCAAATATAAGGACAAGAGGGATGTCCTTATACTGACAACAATTCACGGAGACAGTACCACCTCCGTCCCTGTACGAGGTACCAGTACCCACACCTCAAAACCTAATTGTATCCTGGATTACAATAGGTACATGGGCGGAGTGGATCTTTCAGATCAGGTACTGAAGCCGTACAGTGCCCTGCGGAAAACAAAAATCTGGTACAAGAAGCTGGCCGTGTATATCATCCAGATGGCACTGTATAACGCTTACGTGCTATTCCATTCTACCAGCCAGAGGGGGACATTTATGCACTTTCAAGAGGAAGTCATAAAGGGCCTAATATTTGGGAACCAGCAGGCAGAGGGCCCCAGTACTTCTAGTACTGGCCCCCGTATTGTACCAGGGCAGCATTTTCCTGATGAAATCCCCTCCACTGGAAAAAAGGGCAGGACACAAAAAAGGTGCAAAGTTTGCTATAAAAAGGGAATAAGAAAGCAAACTATTTTCCAGTGTGACACTTGCCCCGACAAACCCGGCCTATGTATAAAGGAGTGTTTTAAAATATACCACACATCTATGGATTATTAGGTTCATCATTTTACCGTGCTTCGGGGGTCTTGCTAATGCCACATAGCACCCACCATTCATTCCACCAGAATCTGAGCCGCAAAATCCAAAAATCACTCCTTCCCTTCTGAGTCCTGCCATGCACCCAACTGGTATTTTTTGGTCACATGTGAGGCATTGCCGTACTCGGGAGAAATTGGGGCACAGATTTTGGGGTGCTTTTTCTCCTTCATACCTTATGAAAATGAAAAATTTTGAGCCAGAACTGCATTTTTGTGTAAAAAAATGTAATTTTTCATTTTCACTGCCCAGTTGTATCAAAATTGGTGAAACCCCTGGGGGTTTGAAATGTACACTATACCCCTAGATGAATTCCCTGAGGGGTGTAGTTTGCAAAATGGGGTCACTTGTGGGGGGGTTCCACTGTATTGGTGCTTCGGGGGTCTTGCTAATGCAACATAGCACCCACCAAAATTCCACCAGAATCTGAGCTGCAAAATCCAAATATCACTCCTTCCCTTCTGAGTCCTGCCATTTTTTGGTCACACATGAAGCATTGCCGTACTCGGGAAAAATTGGGGCACAGATTTTGGGGTGCTTTTTCTCCTTCATACCTTATGAAAATGAAAAATTTTGAGCCAGAACTGCATTTTTGTGTAAAAAAATGTAACTTTTCATTTTCACTGCCCAGTTGTATCAAAATTGGTGAAACCCCTGGGGGTTTGAAATGTACACTATACCCCTAGATGAATTCCCTGAGGGGTGTAGTTTGCAAAATGGGGTCACTTGTGGGGGGGTTCCACTGTATTGGTGCTTCGGGGGTCTTGCTAATGCGACATAGCACCCACCAAAATTCCACCAGAATCTGAGCTGCAAAATCCAAATATCACTCCTTCCCTTCTGAGTCCTGCCATTTTTTGGTCACACATGAAGCATTGCCGTACTCGGGAGAAATTGGGGCACAGATTTTGGGGTGCTTTTTCTCCTTCATACCTTATGAAAATGAAAAATTTTGAGCCAGAACTGCATTTTTGTGTAAAAAAATGTAACTTTTCATTTTCACTGCCCAGTTGTATCAAAATTGGTGAAACCCCTGGGGGTTTGAAATGTACACTATACCCCTAGATGAATTCCCTGAGGGGTGTAGTTTGCAAAATGGGGTCACTTGTGGGGGGGTTCCACTGTATTGGTGCTTCGGGGGTCTTGCTAATGCGATATAGCACCCACCAAAATTCCACCAGAATCTGAGCTGCAAAATCCAAAAATCACTCCTTCCCTTCTGAGTCCTGCCATGCACCCAACTGGTATTTTTTTGTCACATGTGAGGCATTGCCGTACTCGGGAGAAATTGGGGCACAGATTTTGGAGTGCTTTTTCTCCTTCATACCTTATGAAAATGAAAACTTTTGAGCCAGAACTGCATTTTTGTGTAAAAAAATGTAACTTTTCATTTTCACTGCCCAGTTGTATCAAAATTGGTGAAACCCCTGGGGGTTTGAAATGTACACTATACCCCTAGATGAATTCCCTGAGGGGTGTAGTTTGCAAAATGGGGTCACTTGTGGGGGGGTTCCACTGTATTGGTGCTTTGGGGGTCTTGCTAATGCGACATAGCACCCACCAAAATTCCACCAGAATCTGAGCTGCAAATTCCAAAAATCACTCCTTCCCTTCTGAGTCCTGCCATGCACCCAACTGGTATTTATTGGTCACATGTGAGGCATTGCCGTACTCGGGAGAAATTGGGGCACAGATTTTGGGGTGCTTTTTCTCCTTCATACCTTATGAAAATGAAAAATTTTGAGCCAGAACTGCATTTTTGTGTAAAAAAATGTAACTTTTCATTTTCACTGCCCAGTTGTATCAAAATTGGTGAAACCCCTGGGGGTTTGAAATGTACACTATACCCCTAGATGAATTCCCTGAGGGGTGTAGTTTGCAAAATGGGGTCACTTGTGGGGGGTTCCACTGTATTGGTGCTTCGGGGGTCTTGCTAATGCGACATAGCACCCACCAAAATTCCACCAGAATCTGAGCTGCAAAATCCAAATATCACTCCTTCCCTTCTGAGTCCTGCCATTTTTTGGTCACACATGAAGCATTGCCGTACTCGGGAGAAATTGGGGCACAGATTTTGGGGTGCTTTTTCTCCTTCATACCTTATGAAAATGAAAAATTTTGAGCCAGAACTGCATTTTTGTGTAAAAAAATGTAACTTTTCATTTTCACTGCCCAGTTGTATCAAAATTGGTGAAACCCCTGGGGGTTTGAAATGTACACTATACCCCTAGATAAATTCCCTGAGGGGTGTAGTTTGCAAAATGGGGTCACTTGTGGGGGGGTTCCACTGTATTGGTGCTTCGGGGGTCTTGCTAATGCGATATAGCACCCACCAAAATTCCACCAGAATCTGAGCTGCAAAATCCAAAAATCACTCCTTCCCTTCTGAGTCCTGCCATGCACCCAACTGGTATTTTTTGGTCACATGTGAGGCATTGCCGTACTCGGGAGAAATTGGGGCACAGATTTTGGAGTGCTTTTTCTCCTTCATACCTTATGAAAATGAAAAATTTTGAGCCAGAACTGCATTTTTGTGTAAAAAAATGTAACTTTTCATTTTCACTGCCCAGTTGTATCAAAATTGGTGAAACCCCTGGGGGTTTGAAATGTACACTATACCCCTAGATGAATTCCCTGAGGGGTGTAGTTTGCAAAATGGGGTCACTTGTGGGGGGGTTCCACTGTATTGGTGCTTTGGGGGTCTTGCTAATGCGACATAGCACCCACCAAAATTCCACCAGAATCTGAGCTGCAAATTCCAAAAATCACTCCTTCCCTTCTGAGTCCTGCCATGCACCCAACTGGTATTTATTGGTCACATGTGAGGCATTGCCGTACTCGGGAGAAATTGGGGCACAGATTTTGGGGTGCTTTTTCTCCTTCATACCTTATGAAAATGAAAAATTTTGAGCCAGAACTGCATTTTTGTGTAAAAAAATGTAACTTTTCATTTTCACTGCCCAGTTGTATCAAAATTGGTGAAACCCCTGGGGGTTTGAAATGTACACTATACCCCTAGATGAATTCCCTGAGGGGTGTAGTTTGCAAAATGGGGTCACTTGTGGGGGGGGGTTCCACTGTATTGGTGCTTCGGGGGTCTTGCTAATGCGACATAGCACCCACCAACATTCCACCAGAATCTGAGCTGCAAAATCCAAAAATCACTCCTTCCCTTCTGAGTCCTGCCATGCACCCAACTGGTATTTTTTGGTCACATGTGAGGCATTGCCGTACTCGGGAGAAATTGGGGCACAGATTTCGGGGTGCTTTTTCTCCTTCATACCTTATGAAAATTAAAAATTTTGAGCCAGAACTGCATTTTTGTGTAAAAAATGTAATTTTTCAGTTGCACAGCCCAGTTGTATCAAAATTGGTGAAACCCCTGGGGGTTTGAAATGTACACTATACCCCTAGATGAATTCCCTGAGGGGTGTAGTTTGCAAAATGGGGTCACTTGTGGGGGGGTTCCACTGTATTGGTGCTTCGGGGGTCTTGCTAATGCGACATAGCACCCACCAACATTCCACCAGAATCTGAGCTGCAAAATCCCAAAATCACTCCTTCCCTTCTGAGTCCTGCCATGCACCCAACTGGTATTTTTTGGTCACATGTGAGGCATTGCCGTACTCGGGAGAAATTGGGGCACAGATTTTGGGGTGCTTTTTCTCCTTCATACCTTATGAAAATGAAAAATTTTGAGCCAGAACTGCATTTTTGTGTAAAAAAATTAATTTTTCATTTTCACTGCCCAGTTGTACCACAATTGGTGAAACCCCTGGGGGTTTGAAATGTACACTATACCCCTAGATGAATTCCCTGAGGGGTGTAGTTTGCAAAATGGGGTCACTTGTGGGGGGGTTCCTAACTTTTAGCATCTTATGGTGCCTAGAAACCTACATGGTGCCTAAAAAATAATCTCATAAAAAGGAGGCTCCAAAATCAAGTAGGTGCTCCTTCTATTATGAAGCCTGTGGTTTGGTCAACGTGCACACTAGGGCCACATATAGGATATTTATGAAAACAAAAGAATTGGGGGAATCAATTTTTAGTCACATTTCTCTAGTAAAATATACTGTGTTCCTTAGAAAAATGTATTAAAATTGCAAATCTGCAAAAAAAATGAAATTTTGAAATTTCACCTACACTTTGTTTTTATTCCTGTGAAAGGGTTAACAAACTTCCAAAATGCTGTTTTGAATACTGTGAGGGGTGCAGTTTTTGAAATGGCATCATTTATGGGGGTGTCTCACATACAAGTCCCTCAAAGTCACATCAGAACTGAACTGGTCCCTAAAAAAATCAGTGTTTGAAATTTTCTTGAAAATTTGAAAATTTGCTATTCATATTGTAAGCCTCCTAGTGTCCAAAAAAATTAAAAGGAAGTTGAAATAATGATGGAAACATAAAGTAGACATATGGTCTATGTTAGTTATTAACTATTTTGAGTGGTATGATTATTTGTCTCACAAGCAGAAAATTTAACATTTTGCAAATTGCTAAATTTTCCATTTTTTTCCGACATTTTGGTATTTTTCACAAAAAAACACAGACTGTATCGACGAAAATTTACCACTAACTTGAAGTACAATGTGTCACGAAAAAACAATCTCAAAATCACTGGGATAAGTAAAAGCAAAAAAAAGTTATCCCCACTTAAGTGATACATGTCAGATTTGAAAAAAAGGGCTCTGTCAGGAAGGCAAAAACATGCTGTGTCAGGAAGGGGTTAAACAGATCGGATCTAAAGGTTTAGCCACATCTACACTCGAGGTGCCCATACATGGTGTGATGGGGAGGTGCGATGCAATGCTGCGCATACCTTTTGAACTAGGTCCCGATCGCATCGCACACAAATCACATGCAATTTGCGTAAAATGCCAAAATGCATACAAACATCTGACGCCGCTGACGCCAGGCAGCGAAACCCTGCACGGACATAAGCCATGCAGTACACAGTAGTTAATAATGGCCTCCTGGTTGCAGCTGGATGTCACCACTGGAAGGGACGGCTGCCAGGCTGTGGCCATTCCCACCATTGTACACTTCTGTGTGTGGCACGGCTTCTTGGCCCATGGGGGTTTCTAAGAATGCCTTTTGTTAATGAGTTTGCACAGTAGGTGCTATTATATTAGGTTGGAACATTATGCACAGAATATCTGAGCCTATTCCATTTGTGCTGGGTAAGCCTTAAAAGCAGTGGCGTAACAATAGCTTTGCAGGGGTTGGGTGTTTGTTTTCTTTACTGGGGGGGTGCGCTGCAGTTTTGACGGTTACGCCACTGAACAAGAGATAAATGCAAGTGTGATAAAGGGAGATAAACTTCCAGCCAATCGTCTCCTTACTGACTTTTTTCAAACACAGACGGTAACATGGCAGTTAGAAGGTGAATTTATCTGGATTAAACCCTTGGATTTATCTCTTGTTTAGGGTTAATACATCTGTCCCAAGATATCTTATAGTTGGGGGGCAATTGCTTTATTTGGACATTTAATTTCTTTGACTAAAGGCCCCCATACACTATGCGATTTGGGCACGATTTCACCCGGTTCGGACGAATTGGGCCGTGAAATCGGCCCAAATCGCACTTGCAGACACCCCGTCCGATCCGATGCGCGGTCCCGTGCGCATCGGGGTCGGGAGGTCGGACGGGCTGCACATAAGATTTGCTAAATCTTATGTGCAGCCCAGCCCCGGAGCCGTGCGGGGGATGCCGGCTATAGAGAACCGAGCAGGGGGAGGCTGCATAGGGAGCCAGGCAGGAGGCACTTGAAGCTGTTGTGGTGGGGTGACAGCGGGAGCAGGGCGCCGGGCAGGGAGGATGACGCACGCTGGCTGCCGGGCAGCGGCGCGAGCCGGGAGGAACAGATAACTTGAAAAAAAAAAAAACCATACAGATGACTAGCAAGCCATTGATTGGCTGAGACCTCTCTCAGCCAATCGCTGATTGGCTGAGAGAGGTCTCAGCCAATCAATGGCTTGCTAGTCATCTGTATGGCATCTGATGACGCAGCCAGCGTGCGTCATCCTCCCTGCCCGGCGCCCTGCTCCCACTGTCACCCCACCACAACAGCCTCCTCCTGCCCGGCTCGCTATGCAGCCTCCCCCTGCTCGGCTCTCTATTAGCCGGCATCCCCCGCCAGCTGATGTCCCCCCCATGGCTCCCTCCTCCTGCAGCTCCCCGGGGACTGCATATGATAAATCCATGCGATTTCTCATATGCAAACCTTGGCACATCAAGTGCCTAATCGTGTGTCCCCCTCCCGGGAAGCTGCAGGGTGAAATCAGGTCCGACTTGTCCCTAGGACATGTCGGACTAATGTATGGGGGGCCTTAAGAAGTGGCGCTAATCTTCAACACTGGGGGAAATTTACTAAGATGGGAGTTCTATTTCCCATGGGATGTTGCTATGGGCAACCAATCAGATACTAGTATCTTCTAGAAGGTGCAAAATAATAATAAGTAGATTCTGACTGGTCACCTCCCCGGGGGGCAGAGCTCTTCCCTCTATAATATGTAGGGGTTGATGTATTAAGCGGTGATGAGAGTGGAGAAGTGGACCAGTGGACATGTTGCCCATGGAAACCATTCAGCTCCAAGGTATCAGTTATTAAGTACCTTCTATAAAATTATAGGCAGATGCTGAATGGTTGCCAATGTGCAGCCTCCCTGAACTTACCAAAGCTGGGGAAGGGACAGAGGCTGCAACTGACTTACAGCTAAGAAGGAGGGGGAGGGTGGGAGTGCAGACTCGGGACCCTATAGCAAGCCTGGGCCCAAATAATTAGTACCCGCTCCCCTTCCCTCTCGGTGCTACTGTATCTATTTGACAATGGACAGGTGTAACTTACTTTGGTGGTGGTTGAGAAACATTAGTGATTCCAGTTGAATATTGGCTTGCCATCCCCTTGGTCCGCGGTGAAGGGACAGGAGCTTGTAAAGAACGATAGGACTCCACAGTCTGCACATTCCTAGCTCTTGGTGTAACTTCTGGTGGGGTGAAGCTTTGTGTAAATCTCGGACTTTGTCCTACTAAATATAAAGAGGGAAATGGTTTACATTAACCTAATGGGCGGGATGTGCTAACATCCGCAACCCTGTATAGCCGGACACCGAATTCTCTAACATATGCGGTCATTAATGCAAGGGACAACTCTTGCGATAAAAGCAGTCCCTTGCGATGCAGCGCCGGTGCTGGACTTCCGGGTCTGAGACCCGGGAGTCCATCTGCGCATGTGCAGAGCACTGCGCCGGCCGCAGGGCATGCTGGGAGAGATCCGTGATGGATCCCTCACACAGCGCTGCGGTAAGAAGCCCATAGGCTTCTGCATGGAATCGCCAGCTTTTGCTGGCGATTCCCTCCGCAGCGCTTCCAGGAGGAACAATAGAGCATACAGAAATGCGGTAAAAACCCCGATACCCGTGTTTTTACCGCATTTCTGTGTTAGAGAATCGCTCAGAAAATTCACAAATACTCTGCTCTGGATTGTCTGCAATCCGGTCGTTTGGTTTAGAAATTTGAATTCATTTGCATATCCGTATTTGTAATAGTAAAAAACAGTAATAGTGACACCATTTAGATTATTGCGTCTGCTAGAAATAATTAACAATATTGAGCTCTTTTTACATAGTGCACCTAACCTCTACAGAACCAGTAATGATATACATGAATTAATTAAGTGGTAAAATGAGGATCACATGGGACAAAATATAGTGGTATGATGGTTGGTTTTGCCGTTAAATAAATTGGCATTTTAAATCTAGCGACTTCTCAGAAATCTCACCCATGCCATCTAAGGCTATTACATTTTAACCATTTACCAGCACTGTTATGATAGTATAAATGTCACTTTCTAATTTACAGAAAGTATAAAAATACCTTCCTACTCTCCAGGAAGTTGCAGGAGACTCCCGATTTTCTAGGGTAGTCCCCCACAACTCTGGAAGAGAGGACACTCGTCTTGCCTACCACATGCTTCCTAGGGAAGCTGCAGTATACACAGATAATGCAGTCATTTTAGCCCAGCCCCCTCCTCAAGAATACTTGATTCATAGGATCCATGGGGGCGGGGCCTAATGATATAGCCACTAGGCTCCACCCTCTCCCAAAGCCCTGCTGCTTCACCTCTCAGGCTTCTCCTGGAGAGGTGTTTTAATAGGTAGGAAAGTATGAGTATAAGTTACCTCATGTTGAACATTTACCTTCCATGCATTTTGCTAGTATTTATCCTTTCAGAATTCACAAATGCCTGTAGAGTCAGTTCTAATGTGAATTTTGCTTACCTGAGAGCTGGGACGTTGCGGATTGTAAGGTGTCCTCACTCTTCTTGTGATTTCTCACTTGTTTCTGCAGTACTTTTCCCAACTTGGCTCTCATACTTTCAATATCTGGGAATTTCTTCATTTTCTGTTGGAACTGTTTCACCAGAAGAGCTTTCAAATCATTGTAGGTAGATGATGGGATTCCTTTTGCTCCCTTAAACAATACCAAGATATAATAAATAGAAATCTGTGTGAAGCATATTGGAAGGTTTATCATGTTTACTTACAAATAAATTCTTATTTTTATTACAAGAAAAAGGAACACCCGGAGCCGGAGCGCCCCAGGAAGGGGGTGAAGCGGGGCGGGGGGGAGGTGTGTGCGAGCGGGTGGTGGCGGGAGATGGCCGCAGCATCGGGGGGGCTGGTGAGAGAGAGGGGAAGCAGCGTCTCGCTCCAGGGGGGGTGTTGATGGCGATGGCCGCAGCGTCGCTGCACGGGGGGGGGGGGGGTGGGGTGGTGAGAGAGAGAGGGAGCCACTCACCTGATGGGGGGGGAGGGGGGCTGCTCCAAGTGGCCGCCTTCCAGTGGCTTGCGCCCTAGGCAAATGCCTAAGGCTGCCTAGTGGTGGCGCCGGCCCTGGGAACACCACATTCACAGATATACAGTAGGGTAACAGGATAATAACAAACTACATTTTGTGCTGTGAACCTATAAGCTTAAAGGAGTGAATATCTTGCTTTTAGAGGGAAAACCAGCCTTATCTGCTGCCTGCAGATCATTTATAATTCTATAGTATTACAATGCATTGAGTAGGCGAGGGGCAGCTACACTATGGCCCACCTCTTGCTGAGACCGGGCCGCCTTCTGGGATTCCTCTGCACTGTGCAGATTTCAGCAATCTATCCAGAGTCTGGATGGGTGGTGTTCGCAAATCCCACTGGGTCCAGCACCAGTGACATCACTGCACCCAGTGATAACACACAGTTACCTGATCTGTGTAATCCTTATGGTGCAACATATTTGGTATTTTATATAGAGTGCGTACCAAAAAGAAATTTAATTTAAAAGAAAAATAATTAAATCTACAAATTTGACTTTTCCTACTGATTCAGACCAGCTACTTAGTATGCTGCACTGGCAAACGCCGAATCCCCTCGGTACGATGCAAGGGGATATTCGTAGATAAAAGTAAGCTTGCACTTACTTATATCCTGGCCACACATCTCCAAATTCACGGGCGGGCTCTGACATTGTGACATTAGCCGCCTGCCCCCGGCCCCCCCCCGGGTTCCCTGGGGAACTCTGCGTTTTCATGGGGACGCACATAAAATGCTGGGCGTTCCCCTACCCGGGTCCGGTATCCGCCCCCCTCCCTCCCCTTCACGTACGAACACCTCAGCGTCTGTGATAGTACTTTGTACATTTGTACTGTGGCCCTGTACATGCGCAGAGTCGCACCCATCGGTCTCCAGCGCGAATACGCTTGCGACCTCAAACGGTAGTGAATCACCACCATAAAGAAAGAAAGTTAAAATGTGGACCACCCCTCTCTTGATTTACTACCTCCTGAGATGTCAGTTACCTTTTTCACGCCCATACTTTCAAGCTTCTCCATTAAAGTCTCCTCCAGTAATGGACGGAACTGCCTGATGAACTCTGGGTTCCTCCGTACGGCGTCAATCCTCCTCATTTTCTGGCCTAGAGATTCATCCAGCTCTGCATATTGTTTTAAAAAAACAACAAAGTTTAAACCCTTCCAGATTAATTCAGTGGGTCCCTGTCACTCATTACTGCTGCAGCTGCGCGGCGCTTCCACACTGGTCGGCACAACAGGGAAGGTAGGCCGTCTACGTTCCCCGGAAAAAGAAATGGGTTTTGGGTGGTGCGCTGTCAACAGCAGCTGGTACTGGGTTGTCAGGCCCAAAATGGTAGATAGGAAAAAAGAATGGTGTACCAGCGCTGGCTGTGCAAATATATAGACCAGACGGTTTCTCAAAAAATTAATTACAATTTATTATACATCAATATAAAAACAAATAAAATGAAAACACATTAAATGAATTGTATATAACTATAGAGCACAAGATGTTATGTCCATATAATATGGAGCTCCACAATTAGTGGCTTTACTGAATAATAATGTCAGACAGGAGCTGATTGGCTGGCTCTTTATCACTTTCCATTTTACCACTTTTGATACATCTGGCCCTAAATGCTATAAAGCCTGTCAGCGTGGCTTCTCTCCTCAGCCGCCCACCAGTATCCTCTCTCTACACTGTGCCTGTCAGCATGGCTTCTCTCCTCAGCCGCCCGCCAGTATCCTCTCTCTACACTGTGCCTGTCAGCATGGCTTCTCTCCTCAGCCGCCCGCCAGTATCCTCTCTCTACACTGTGCCTGTCAGCATGGCTTCTCTCCTCAGCCGCCCGCCAGTATCCTCTCTCTACACTGTGCCTGTCAGCATGGCTTCTCTCCTCAGTCGCCCGCCAGTATCCTCTCTCTACACTGTGCCTGTCAGCATGGCTTCTCTCCTCAGCCGCCCGCCAGTATCTTCTCTCTACACTGTGTCTGTCAGCATGGCTTCTCTCCTCAGCCGCCCGCCAGTATCCTCTCTCTACACTGTGCCTGTCAGCATGGCTTCTCTCCTCAGCTGCCCGCCAGTATGCTCTCTCTACACTGTGCCTGTCAGCAATTCTTCCGTTAGCTCAGGGAGTCTGCAGCACAGTTCTGTCCCTGTCTCCTCAGGGGAACTCCCAATGGATCACAGGGGTTCACCCTAATACAGTTTCTCTCAGGAGTACCTACTAGAGGATGTATCCTGCTCTCAGGGTATGGAACTCATCCAGCCCAACCTAAGAGCAGCTTAGTGCCATACCCTGTAGCTGCTGCAGCCGGGGAACGCAAGAGTTGACAAATGAGCATGTAATCTCCCAGATCCCACATTGTACCACACACCAGGCATCATGGTGTGTGGCACAATGTGTATTTGGCATTACGGTGTGTGACACAATGTGTAATGGCGCAGTGTGTCTAAAGGGCTCTAGGTCAGTGGTTCCCAACCTGGGGTACTAGTACCCCTGGGGGTACTCTGCAGACCAGTTGGGGGTACTTGTAAATAATATTGGTAATGGCTGAACGAGTATCCTGATGGCAGAAAAAGTCTCCCATTGCCATGGAGATGAACCACGTTGTGTAACTTCCGGTTCCATCTGCAGCATCATCAGTGAACTCAAATCAGCGATCTTCTGCTCCACGCTGACATGTGTGCAGGAATCAGCAGCATTAATCCTACAGATGTTAGTGGTACCTCTGGAGACAGTTCACAGCCTGCGGCCATACACAGAGGGACACAATTCCTGACCGCATACTCAAAAATGAAAAGCCTAATCAAGGGGTACAGGACAGAAAAAAGGTTGGGAACCACTGCTCTAGGTGATGCAGTGTATCTAAGGGGCACTACTGTGTGGTGTAATGTGAATTGGTACTATTATGTGGCCACGCCCTAAATTTTTATATTTGCTCTGGCCACATTGTAGCTCCACCCACAATATACACAATGAGGGGCGCTAAAATCTTTGTTTGTTTACCAAAATAATTAGGCTTGGGATGGCCTTGACGAAGAGGGGCACTACAGCATTTGAGGGAATGATGGTTTCAAATGTTACTGCATATATACAACTACACAGCTGTAACCAGGTGAGAAAGGGCTGCAGAAGAGTTGGGTTGTGTAAAATGTATGTACGGAACACAACTGCATCATGGCTAAAGTAAGCTCATTCCACTCACCCTCTTCACTTGACTCATCCTTTGCTGCTCCAACTGGTAAAACCAACTTTGCTGCTTGTGGCTCTGCATTATAGAAAAACACTGAATTACATAATGTGCGTAATAAACAGCATAATGTGGCTCAAATATCAAACATGAAGCCAAGAGATGGAGCACATTCCTCAATGTACTAAGAAGTCATTTACGCCATGATGCAGGCTGTACGGAAGATATTAGCTGGCAACAGGGATTTGTTGCAATAGGGATTTGCCACTGCTCATTTCCTTGAGCTCTTGCACATCTCCACTGTAACTGGCACCTTACAGTTACATAATGCTAACTGAGTGGGCCTGATTTGATATTGCATGCAAGTGCAAAAGCAGACGCAATGTGCAATTTTCTGCAGATTGCACAAAGCATTTACAATGGTAAGCAGCTCACCTTGAAATGAGTATAACCGGGCGTTACCTGTGTGGTTGCACAGAACAGATGTGTCTTGTGGTTGTGTCATGGAAGCATGGCTGAAGCTTTCTGTAGGTGTGGCCTAATCTTGGGAGGCATGACCAAACCCTATTAGAGAAGCAATGACTGTGGCGCTTCACAGTGAACAGGGGAGGAGCTCCTCAGTCAGGATCAAGTTCTAGGGCGGTAATCACCCCACCCCGTCCTCCCCCTCATAGACAGAGGAGGCTCCTGCTGCTAAGAGGAGGGCGGCTGTGGGAAATTAGAACCATCCCTCAGTAGCCATGCATGGGCGTGTTATGGAAGTGTTACTCACATTGCTTGTTTGAGGAGTATGGTTGCAGATCAGAGGCCTGTTCTGATAGAACAGCATTGGGTGCAAGTGGCAATACAAATGATGAGGGAAGCAGATGGATAAACAGCGGGTGGGGCGACCATACACATGGAGTAGCATGGATACTCGCACTTGCATTCTGTTTCTGTTAAGGCGCCTAGTGAATTATGTTGCTGTTGTTTATCTATACCACTCCTTAACTCTTACGCCTAGAAATAACTGACACGAACACCTTATCTAAAATAAGACACGGACACCAACTGCGTAAGGTTAAAAGGTCATAAATATTTATTGAAATGGTATGACCCCTATTTGTATAAGGGATGGCAAAGAAAACACTTGAGACCAGCACCAGTTCCGGGTGTTGCCATGGTAGCGACCGTAGCACCCCAATCTAGCAACACCCCTTCGCGTGGGGTACAGCCCGCGCTGTGACAGACATACCGCCCCCTTCTATTGCATGACGCGGACCTTCCAGGAAGTGTCCGACGCCCCCAGCTGGAGCATGGGGACTCGCCCGCCTTCTTGGCAAAGGGGGGGCAATACCGCACAGAGACCACCTGACACCCCACCTGACTGCTGGTCGAGAGCGCCTTCTCGCCGATTGTTAACTAAAGCTATGGCATAAGTGCCGAATTTGGTGAAATGGCGTCAGGCCAGGTAGAACAGAGGAAAAAAGGGGGTAGGGAGGGTGGGGATCCAGACTCAAAGAGGCTTACTTCCTGGCTACAATCCCTAATATACCCCTCTCTAGGCTGACGCCCCCTTACACCTTGATTGGCAGGTCTACCTGCCACTCACTGCTATTACCTATGGCTATGCACTGATGCTGCTGTTACAATGCTTCTGGACAACAAATTCCCAGGCTCTTAAATTCCCTCTGACCTATGCGGCCCTCGCTCTATCAAATCAGGCCCAGTATGTGTAAATGTCGGTCTATGTTAGCGCAATTCTGTGGGTGAAAATGTGAGGGTTTGTGTTCTGTAAAATAGAATGTGTACAATAAGGAATAATGTGGACAGTCACAGTACCTACAGTCCACGACCTGGATAAATGCAGTGAGCCTGAGGCCAGAAACATGTGGAAGATTTCTTTATAATTTCATATAACTTGCTATAAAATGGAGAATGTGTTTCCATAGTTACCTGTAGGCATTATTTATGAGACCTGTGCTCTAGAGTAGGAGCAGTATGGCTAGCAATGAAGTTTCTCTCACTGGAAAAATCGCTCAGTGAATACACAGAGCGAGTTTCTGGGTTGGGTTACCGTCAAACAGGATGGTGGCGCACTGGAATGATGCAGGAGAGCGTCACCGGTTATTACCTGGCCAATTTTGAGCTGAAAGCGTTCGGCACTTACCTGTTTGCTAGGCTGCGAATATACACAGCCTAGAGTACAGGACTGAATCAGACCCATGGTATGTCCAGATGCGCAGATAAACCCCTTTTAGATATAAACCCAGGTCATGCTTAAGTCTGAAGGATCAGACCGGGGTTGACAGTCCCAGGTCCATGACCCGCTATCAGCCAGGGTATTTCCTGGGACTTTCAACCTAGATTCAGTGCCAAAGCTGATGTCTGAATGGCACAACCCAGCTTCTTGCAGAGAAAGAGCTGATTGGTTGTTCAGGGCTGTGTGGCAGGGCCATTTGAATGCATGGGCTTACCCCAATTATAGGGGCCTTTGAGCACTGGTTTGATAGTACCTTCAGAGTTTTTTGTGAGGCTAGTAAAGATTTTTAAACTTAATTAGGGGCCCTAGTGCATTGCTTTGCCTAGGGCCCACAATGCCATTAGGAATGCCCTGCTGTCTGGGCTTGCTACTGATGAGCTAATGAGCAGCAGATGGCAGATGTCAACAGAGCCAGGGCAGACACGGCTTATGCATCAAAGAGGTCAACCTGGAAAAAACCCCAGTTCTGAGATGTGGAGTGAAAGGCGCACTGCAAGCTGGGTACCAAGTTTACATCCATATTGAAAAGCCATGTATTTTCCATGGTGAATGTCTAAAGGGGATATGATTTGCTTTTCCATGCTTTATTCCCAACTCACAATTAGCCCCCTGTAGTTAGTTATTTGAATGCCTTTCCTAGACACACAATTTAATCATACATTACTGCTTACCTTCCCTGATTTCTTTACTTGCAGCCAGTTCTCTTATCTGGGAAAATGAGTGAAATAAAGAAGAGTTTTATTGCTTTATCTAATCTTGTTAGTTTTATCACTGAAATAATCAAAGAGTAATTGTAACCTATTCTCTAGAAATAATACGATCATAAGCCCCTTCTATTGAAGTAGCACAGATTTTTAGGAATCGCAACTTATACCCCAATTACAATTACAGTGAATGAAGTACACAAGTCTCTAGTGCAGTGGTTCCCAAACTGTGTGCCGCGGCACCCTGGGGTGCCCTGGGACACTTGCAGGGGTGCCTCGGGTTGGTTGTCCAGGACCGATTCAAATTTTTTATGATCAATTATTTCTGGACAAAACCAGTGCTGGTGGCTGCCAATCATAAAATGTATACAATCAGAACCAAATCCTGCCCTTTACCACATAACTGAACCTAAGAAGCCCATATAAGCACAATCTACTTCATTTGATATATATTTTTTGGGGCCATGGGGTGCCTTGGAAACATTCTGATACTCTAGGGTGCCGTGATTAGAAAAAGATTGGGAACCCCTGCTCTAGTGAAAGAAACCTTTATACACATTGCACCACCCGTACTCCCGTGAGTTGGGGTACAATCCTTATTGATGTAAAGATACCTTTATGGGCACCAATTATCACTCACAGATGTGAATTTGGTACGCCTACAATTAACATACTGGAAGAAAGGGGGTCCTCACATTACACCCTAAAATTGTTCCTAAATATGTGTGAACTGCTTCTGTAGACATTCTACACCATTGAATATATCCGCTTCTTTTTTATACCACTGCTTGATGAGGAGGCTGGCTTGACACTGACTACTGGAAAACACCTTGGAGATTGATCTACTGACTACAATCTGTAATAAGGGGAGTTATTGTATTTTTGACATTGATGATATCTACTGGTAGCGCTTGGGTGTGTCAATCCTTTCCCATTCACATAATTTGTTATTGACCCCTCTATGGATGTTGAAACATATTAAGCACCCGCGCTTGAGGGTGATTTATTCTCCTTTTCTTGATTATTAAATTAATACCCAGTTTTTCCCGGGATCATCGACATAGATTGATTTCATATTGCCAGGGCAACCCAGGGCATGTGTTGGTGTTAGTGTTGTCGACCTGGGTTAAAATGACACAGGCGCTAACAAACCCAAGAAGAGTAACAAGGTTCACACTTTTCACACTGCAGCCTCCCCAAGTTTGTCCTGGGTTTGACCCGGATCTTGATGAAGGTGGAGGACATGGGACACACAACCTGGGTTGCCCTTCCCCACTGGCACATGACTCAGATTGCCCTGGAAATATCCTGAGTCCGAGTTGCAGTATGACGGGGTATCAGATTGCACTATTTAAGCGAGACTGTGGAATTGAATGCCAACGCTGGCCCATTTCATGCGTTCAATAGTGGGTAAAGTCTTAACCCAACAGTTCTGCCAAGTTGCTGATACAGTATTTCCCAGTTACATAGGTGAGGCTTCCCACTATGCCAACAAAAGAGTCCAAAAAGTGTCCATTTGAACACTTTTTGCAAAAGTAATCAATTCCACCCTCCAATTGCATTTTTTTATCAGAATAAATGATTACTTTTTGCTCCTTGGACTTGATCATTTTTTTCTGATTTTCGATGGTAGATTTCATGGACTGCATGGTTGACTCAAACTGTTCATCTCGTGCCCGCTGATCATTGGACAACGATGCTCTCAGTCGCTTGTTTTCATTTAAAAGCTGGTCAGTTGAAAATAAAATATATATTATTAATAAATGCTCAGAGATAAGTTCCCTGGAAACGTAAAATGTATTCTAATTGTTTGAATTATTAGGTAATTCTTCTAATAATTTTTATACAACAATTATACATTAACAAATGTTTTCCTTGCTCCCCAATGCCCAAACAGAACAGAATTTTGGCTCACCTAGAGGTAAACATGGCACCCCTCCGTTCCTACGTCATTATGATAGGACCCGGAAATTACTAATCTGTGCTATTGGAGAACATGCTCTTCACACTATCTAATATTTAGTCTGTGACTTCCCTCCTGACCGTATCAGTCTGTATATAATGGCACAGCTGCTGTCACATGCAGTCCTTTCCTCGCTACTATAGTTACATGGGTGGATAGGACACTTTCTCCTACCTGATCAGCAGATCCATCACATACAGGGGGTTATTCTGGTTTTTTGATCTGTGCATGCGCATTTCTGCGCATGTGCTGAGAGCGAGCGGCCATGGGGAACAGAGTGTTCGCCGGGCGATCGCACCCACCACTGCAGGCAGGGGGCGTTGGGCGGCGGTAGGTAGTCGCGCTCATGGGAACGCTCAACTTTTCCTGGACGTTCCCATGAAACTGCTGGGCGTTCCCATGGTAATCACCCAGTGACGTGGGTGCCGGGGTGGGCAGCTGACATCACTAGATGTCAGCTGCTCGCCATTTTCCCCTTAGGAATACAGTCAAAGCTAAGACACCTCAGAGTGTTTTAGTTTAGTGTGTTCCTTCCACATCCATTAGCAGCCGTGCATGGGAATTGGCCCTGTGAAGGGGGCAATGGCATCTGCGAATGGCGGGTGGGCGAAAACTCTCCCAAAATTTCACACTTTCTGATTCTCCCACCTATTACATTTGGCCCCTGGACTGTAATAGCAGAGTTTGGGAAACTCTGAAATATTGTATTACTATGATCATTCAGAGCTGATTGGCTACAGGCATACTCTCCAACATGACCCATTCCATTAGGTACAAAATGTTCTGCTTCTGGACTTCTTCCTTAATTAGGATTGCCTTCGCCTTTGCTGGAACACCGTTATCATTTATCACTGAACTAGTTCAACACAAGTGACTGCAATTATCAATGAAGAGGGAAGTCCAGAAACAGTGCAGTTTGTACCTAATGGAATCGGTCATGTTGGAGGGTATTCTACAGGTCATTCTAGCAGGAGAAGACTGAATACAATAAGATGCTTAGTCCTGAGTCATATACACCTTACATCAGAGCGATATTAACCATAGCCTTGCATTATAGTCAGATCTAATACTCCCAAACAATATAATTGCTGTCTTCTAAAACGATATATTGTTGGACAAGTAATGACTATGCACCTAATTCTGACTTGATCGCAGGAAAATTTGTACTCAAAATGGATAAAGCCATGTGCACTGCAGGGGGTCAGATGTAACATGTATAGAGAGAGTTAGATTTGGGTGAGTTACTGTATGTTGTTCCTGTACAGTGTAAATACAGGCTGCATTATTTTTACACTGCAATTTAGATTTAAGTTTGAACACACCCCACCCAAATCTAACTCTCTCTGCACATGTTACATCTGCCCCACTTGCAGTGCAGCACGGTTTTGCCCATGTTGAGAACAAATATGTCTGCCAATAATTCTGAATTAGGCCTTGTGTTTTGTAAATAGGTTCCCTTTTTTCCCTCCAGGTCCTAAAAATGGCCAATACTGTATCTGGATAAGAATTGTGACAAATTGTGCCCCACCTTCTATAGTACCTATTTGTTTCACTTATACCCAGTTGGTGTCCCATCAAATTTTTTTTTACGATCCCCTCATGACTAATATCTAACATACTCTGGCCCTAATTCTAATTCCTTCGGTCTTCCGCGCATTCGCACAGGGGACCGATGGGTTATGGCCTGCGCATGCACATAATTAGTTACGCGCTTGTGCAGGCCTTCTGTACGAGCGCACTTGCTGACCTGCACTGTTGGCGTGGCGCTCACACATTGGTGGTGGTGTTGGGGGGGGGGGTAAGCGGGATGCAGGCATCAGTGGGCGGATGGGGGCGGAGGTGGCAGGGGGGCATGTTTCACCTCCTGAACGACGCAGCACGTCAATCAAGAAGTTGTGAGCGATATCGCATTGTCTGTTCTGAACATTCGTAGACCACTGAACATCGGATTTGTAAGTGAACCATCAGGTTTAATTACAAACCTAAATCAGGTCCTTAATGCACTACAATATTGCGCTACAACAAAATATACATTTTTGCTTTACCTCTGATCTCTCCAAGTTATGATCCTTTTTTATTTCCTTCATCTTCTTTTTCCATTCCGTGTCCTGCAAGGACCATACAAATAAGCAACAAATCTCATTATCTATCTCATTATCATCTATAGAATGGATACTTGGAAGGCAGAGTAAATGCTACTGCAGACTTCCTTTCCACATATACACGTCTCAACCAGATGAGTAACGTGTATTACTCTTGTGCCGCCGTACACCAGGGCTGAGGTCCCGGAGATGGATTGCCGCATCTGGTTTACATTGGGTTCCATGAAGGTGGCTTACCTGTCTCTTCATCTCCTCCCTCAGACTCCGCAGCTCCTTCTGTACCTTCTGCCGCTCCTGACGTTCCTCTTCATCTAGCAGCTCACCGAGATTAGAGGACGTGGCTTTTTTAGACTCCAGGTCTTGGTATCTCTAAAGAATGATTTAGGAATAATAGAACATTGCATTCATTTCTGATACTGTACACTGGGTATAGAGGGTATTTCAGATATTCTGGTTGGCTCGGTAAGAAGTGAAATTCGCTGCTTACTGAGTGCTGAAATGCCACCGGACCGAACGCCTGCGACACCCTCCACAGCTGCATCCGAATCCCCTCTGGGATGTGCTCCCAGGGTTTTCTTGGGGAGGCCCATAAAACGCTGGGTGTTCCCTGGCTCCAGCTCGATGTCCGCCCCCACCCAGCCCTCCCTTCCTGCTGCGAACGGTCCAACGAGTGAGTAACTCGCCAAAGCCATTTGCTGCCAGGATTTGCACATGCATAAACCCTGACCAATGGGCTGGTGCCAAATTCGGATTACACCGATACTGAATCGACCCCTTAATCCTCTGTTCTGTCAGAGACTTCTACCTCTGCAGTGGACGTGATGTGGAGCTATGATCGGTGGCTCACCCACTGCCCATTCCCCAGTCTCATAGGGAACGTTACTGGAGGGGAAATCCTTTACAGCAAAACTATTGGACTTGTGGGCATCTCTGAATCTGGCCCTCTAATTAGATTATATTAATACAGATTAGTTATCTAGTGGTCCTTTAATCATAAATGTAGGTTTGGGCTGAGTTTATATACACTAAAAGCAACATTTGTGATAATACCTATACCCCTAAATCTCCCCAATTATACAGTAGATGCTAATCCATTTATATTGGATATGGGACTGTAAAGGTGGACACACATCAGAAAGATCTGCTTTCAATCATGATTGTGTCCAACTTTCCCTCCAACTCCCCGGCTGTCCTTGGCAGTTATTGGACACACAATGAACTCACAATCCGTCGTACAATCCGTCATACAATCCAACTGCTGCATGATTGTATGATTGAAGCTTCATCTAAATATGTGGCTGGCCTACTAGGATCAAATGGACAGGAGTGCAAAAAATCCTGTTTTTCTATTTATTTGTTTAATTTACAGGTTGCCATAACTACCAATCTGCTCACATCTGCTGTGTTATGCCATTATTAAATAGCCCGAATGCAGCAATCATCTGAAAACTGTGACAGAATTGAGCAAAAGGACGTCCACCGCTCTCTTCAGCCACATGCCCGTCTGCCGCTTGGAAACTTCTGAGGCTCCCAGCGTCTTCACTGCCATGGGCTGCCCGGAAGCTGCACCTCTCTTCTCTGCTAGTCAGGGAGGGAGTGTCACATGACCCCAGTTGTATGAGCCATCTAATGACAGATTGCATGTGGTTAAAAGCAAATGCAATCTGCTCCCAATCCCAACTGACTGGACGTGCAGCACGTCAGATCAGAGGACCAATCCTTCAACCCCCCCCGGGGCCGGCATTGCACGATTATCTGCACACGATGTGCACAAAATTTGCATACAATCCATCATTCATTCCTTTGAGATTGTATGATTGGGTGCAATGTCTTTCAGGTGTATGGGGGCCTTAAGACAAGCTTGGTAGCTGACAACACAATTCACATTCTGACAGTAGCAGGACACCGGTGGTCTGATTCTGAGCAGGAAGCTACAGTATTTCAGCAGCTAAAGACGCACAAAGTGGACATCTCCATCCTTACGCATTCAGATGCATGGCCAGTATCAGCATTAAGCTGCATGCGCTACAGCGGCAAGAGGCGCACACTTGGATAGGGTTGCATCTGACCCAGAATCAGGACCTGCATACGGAAAACAGTCCATCATTTTTTATATTGAATGTAACAGCACTTTCAGCACAGTCCATCATATTTGCAGTAATGTTTCTGTCCACCTATCATAGCTCAGTTCTCTAGTGTGGCAAAGTATGAACAGCCGTAACAGCCAACCTACCAAACCTAACGTTTCACTTACTGCTGCATTCTTAATGGTGATATCTTCCATCTGAGAGAGGAGCTGCTGTCTCAGTTGATCTATCTCATTTTGCAGCTTGGACCTCTCTTCTTTCTTCCATGTCTCAAAATCTCTCTTGATATCTTCCTCTCTACGTCGCGCTTCCTCCAGCTCCTGGTGTGTAAACAAGTGGGACATGTAGCATTAATATGCAAGCTTGCTACACATTCTAACAATTCATTTTAATTAATTGGGGTCAAAGTCCTCTCGTGTTTCCTTTGTCCTTGTGGGTTCCACTGCTGGGGCCCGATTCACCTGTGTTTAGATTAGCACCACATTCCACAAAGTACATTGTATATGCGCCATCTGGATGTGCAGTATGGTATCACCAACAGTCTGCTGCCATTTGGGGGTGGGATGGGGACAGCAACGGCCTTTGTTTCTTCAAATGTCCCCGCTGTTACACGGAAGGGCTGAGGCCAGGATCTCCTGGACCCTATGGGTAATACAGCCGGCCAATGGTGCCAGGGAAGATCCGATACATTTAGGATCAGTAAGTCAACAGTGGGCATAGTGTTGGCACAAGGAAATATTTATGCCATGTGAGGTGAAAGGCAAGAAAGGACGGTACAGAGCTCATCCGAAAATAATTTTTTTAAATTTTATCCAGACAATTTTATTGCAGTGTAATATATTTCTATATGAACTCAATTACAGTAAGGCATACAGCAGCATATTCTTGTACTTGGTAATGTTAATATGTAGAGGCACCTGCATCCTGCGCTGATGTTCCGTCTCCCTTTCTGCCTCCAGCTGAGCCTGAGTCTTCTGCAACTTATTCCTCAGATACTCAATTCCATCCTCCACCTGCTCTGCTTGCTTCTTCCTCTGTCTCTCTGCAACAAGCAAAGCAAACAGCCATAAATACATGAGGTCATCCTGAGCGACAGGAAAGCTGCGAAATTCACCGCTTTGTACGTCATCTAAATGCTGCCCGCACGAACGCCCGCCAGCACGCAGATTTTACCTGCATGCATGTGAATGGATGTTTTGCATAAACATCCATTTGCAGCTTGCGTGCGGGGCAGAAATGATTTCTCAAGTGCTCGCAGATCTGTCAGTCTCTGCTGCGCCCCTGTATGGGAATAGGGTGGGCGGCTGACATCCGGTGTCGTCAGCTGCCCACCTCTCGTGTCACTGATGCATGTCCATGGCGCTACCCCTGTCTGCTGCCCCGCATCCCCGTCCACTCTGCTGCATGCGAACGGGCCGGCGAATAGTCAAGAGGCTGCACATGCGCATAAATGTTTATGCTGATACGACGCAGTATCTAAACATCGGTCCCCTATGCAAACGTGCAGGGGTGCGAATGAATTAGAATAAGGGCCGATATGTATATGATATGAGCATGACTTGCAAGATTGCATTGTTACTCTTAAATATTACTGTGAGATTTGTGCCTGGGAATTATAAATAAATTGGAATATTTGATGTATTAGTTAAAATTTACTGTTCATTATAGAACGTTAATAATAATCAACGTAGGCTGGGTACACAGTTTACCGACACACTCGCCAACCAAGCGGACAGTTAACCTATACACAGATTCCCCATATATCTGGCCAGATATCACACCTGGGCTGGCATTTAAATTTGCCCGCCTAGTTATTACTATGGCCATATTATTGGTCAGATGCACCGATTTATTTGCATGATATATCGGCGTTGCCTGTGTTGCAGGGCCACATCAATATGTCTAAGAATTATGTAATTCGCAGACATATCAGCTGTACATACCAGCCAATCCCCTAGCAATATTTGGTTCATCAACTATACTGTACAAGCGATGTATCGCATAATGCAGTGGTTCCCAAACTTTTTGAATCACGGCACCCTAAAGTATCAGAATATTTTTCACGGCACCCCTAGGCCAAAAGTTGGTTACTAATTTCAAGAAAAATATTAAATTAGTTGTGATTTAAATGTTTTCCTTAGGTCCACTTATGTGGTGAGAAACATGATTCACTTCTGTTTACCCACATATTCTTAATTGGAAGCCACAAGCACTGATTTTGCCTATTTCATTGGCCATAAATAACTTGAATTGGTTCTGGACCACCAACCTGAGGCACCCCTGCAAGTGCTCCAAGGCACCCCAGGGCGCACAGTTTGGGAACCACTGGCATAATGTGTACCCAGCCTTACACTGCTTTTAAATTGTCTGTAAAATTCAATATCATTTTTTTTTAAATAAGTTATAGGGGGGATATTCAATCCTGGGTCACGACTGTCGGGCTGGACGGGGGGGGGGGGGGGGGGGGAGGGCATGGCTGCGATATGTGCCCGTAAATCGTCGAGCTGCGGCCGGGAGCTCGAGAATTCTGTTTTCGGCAGAATGGGCTGACTGTTTGTATAGTCTGGCCCGTTCTGCCGTGATCCTAGTTCAATGCTGTCGGGGTAGACAGCATTGAATAGGGCCCCGCTGCTATTTCTCCTATCGGGAATAGCGGCGGGGGATTAATTATCCTCCATAGGGGTACATTTTTTAACCTTCTTTTAAATGATTGCACATCACGCAGACTCTCTGTAAAGTCACAAGTTGTTACGTTTACTCCATAGCATTAAAATTGATGCTTAAAGGCCCATACACACTGGGCGACTTTGAGTTGAAAGTCGCTCAAAACAGCAAGTTTGAGCGGGTTTCAGCTCAAAGCCGCCCAGTGTGTACGGCCCGGCGATGAGCGGTGAGCGCTGCTGCTCGCTCCCGCAACATCGCCGGGAAAGCCGTTCATCTGCTGGTAATACCAGCAGATGAGCAGCTTTCACGCCGGCTTTGCATAGCGCTCTGCTATGCAATGTCGTCCTCCCCCCTCCGTCGGCGTCGGGCAGGGGGAAAGTCGCTCAGTGTGTATGCACTGAGCGGCTTTCCCCCAGCGATGAACGCGATCATCTCTGTTCATACACGCTGGGCATAGTCGCCCAGTTTGTATGGACCTTAAGTCATTACCTGTGAAAGACTTTTGCTAAACTTTTTTCATTATAATTCATCCCATTTGTAATAATACATTTGTTACAATCAACTTTTGTTTATGAGTTTGGACAATGAGAGGACTATTTTTAGCAATCTGGGTTTGTGTCTGATGGCTCATTTTTGTTCCCATACACTTTCCATTATACTAAATAACAGGGCTGCATTGTGTGTTACAATAAGCACAATAAAATCCAAATTCTGCAACAAGGTATCATGACATAGAAGTAACGTGTGACAGAAATACATTTCACATATCCTGTACATAAACTAAGTTATACCCAGACATACAGTAAATACTGAGCTAACCAATTTCGGTGATTTCGGGATGCCTACGTTCGACATGCCCCTGGAGGAAGGAATAGTTCATGAATGCCTTATCACATAGCTGGCACTGTAAGGAGAAGCAAAACAAAGATTGTTATACTTATGTGAAATCCTTTTCTAGAGACCATTTGGGTACAGTTGCTGATATTACAAATGGTATTGAGGGTAAAATATGCCTCTTTGCAGATGACACAAAGGTATGCAACTGGTAGACACACCAGGAAAACAAATGGTGGATGATCTAGGAGGAATGGTCAAGAGCATGGCAATTACAGTTTAATGGCAAAAAAAAATCATGCATTTGGGTCTCAAAAATCCATGGGATAAATATAGTATTATTGGCACCATATTGGAAACTGTTGAGGAGGACAGGGATCTAGAAGTCATTATTTCAGGGGACTTAAAGGCAGGTAAGCAATGTAACAAAGCAATTAAGAAGGCAAGTCAGATTCTTGGTAGCATAGGGAGAGGAATCAGCAGTAGAAAGAAAGAAGTAATAATGCCACCGTATAGGTCATTGGTCCCACATCCTCTAAAACACTGTGCCCAGTTCTGGAGGCCATATCTCCAAAAGGATAGGAATACAAAGAAGGACAACAAAAATGGTGCATGGCCTAAAGCACAAAACTTAACCAGAAAGACTAAAAATCTTAATATGTATAGTTTGAAGCAGAGAAGAGAACAAGGGGACACTATAGAAACTTTTAACTAAATCAAGGGCCACGGCTGCGAAGAGTCTGTAAACTAAATTTCTGTTTATTCTTATTGCGTTGAAACTATGTGACTGCATATGATGATTTATACATTGGAGATATACTCATGTTGCACATTTATTGTATGTCATGCTTCAATAAAGGAAAAATATTGTTTAAAAAAAGGGGATTTTGTACTTACTGTTAAATCCTTTTCTCAGACTCCATAGGTGACACTGGAGAGTTACAGTGGGGAATAGAAGGCGACCACAGGGAGCTTGGGCACTTTAGAATAAATTAACAGTGACTAACTCCTCCCCTTCTACTTCCCCTCCTAGGCAGTCTAGGTATGTGCCCGGAGGGAGCTGGAAGAAAGGAAAACAACACACTTCCGAGAGGAGGTCAAACATAACATAACAAGTCACACACACACTCACATAGAGTGAAAATATAGTTCAAAGAACAGCAGTCATAACAGAATAAACTCAATCATGAAAACTTGGTAAAACTTAGAACTTAGACTAAGTATAACAGTCTCTTTAACAGCAGGTATTTAACCCAACCTGAAAGCAAACAGTAACCAGGAGAGACAGCGTCGGGTGGGCGTCCAGTGTCACCTATGGAGTCTGAGAAAAGGATTTAACAGTAAGTACAAAATCCCCTTTTCTCTTTCCTCCACTAGGTGACACTGGAGAGTTACTTTGGGGACGTCCCAGAGCTCCCAACACGGGTGGGATGACGCTGAGAGCCCCTTAACACAGAACGGCCAAACCGCGAAGCAGCTGCTGCAAAAGTGTCAAACTTGTAAAAGCGGACAAAGGTCTTCTGACCAGACCACGTAGCCGCTCTACATAGATCCTGTATAGAAACTCCACGGGCAGCCGCCCAGGAGGTACCCACCGACCTTGTAGAATGGGCGGAAATAGAAGAAGGTGGCACCCTAGAGGAGGCCACATAAGCTTGACGAATTGTCAATCTGATCCACCTGGCCAGGGCCTGCTTGGAGGCGGGCCAACCAGGACGCAAGGAGTCATAGAGGACAAACAAGGCATCCGACTTACGTACAGACTCTGTTCTGGCCACGTAAATACGCAAGGCCCGGACCACGTCCAACGCCCTAGACTCCTGTGAGTCCTCCCGAAAGGCCGGCACCACAATAGGTTGGTTAATGTTGAATGCCGAGACCACCTTTGGGAGAAAAACACTAGAGGTGCGCAGCTCCGCTCTATCCTCGTGGAAACGTAAGAAGGGTGCCTTACAAGAAAGAGCACTGAGCTCCGACACCCTTCTAGCTGAAGCCAAAGCCAATAGTAGGACAGTCTTCCAAGTGACATATTTCAGTTCCACCTCCTCCATAGGCTCAAATACAGAGGACTGGAGAAAAGCCAGTACCACATCCAGGTCCCATGGAGCAGTAGGAGGTCTGAAGGGAGGTTGCAGCCGCAACACCCCTTGGAAGAAGGTCTGTACCTGAGGAAGAAGAGCTAGCTTCTTCTGGAAAAAAATGGAGAGGGTGGATACTTGAACCTTCAAGGACCCCAGCCGGAGTCCTGAGGCCAAGCCTTTTTGCAAGAACAGCAGCAATCTGGCCAACTTGAAGTTCACAGGAGAGACCCTCCTGGATTCGCACCAGGCCACATAGGCCCTCCAGATGCGGTGGTAATGCACCGAGGTAACCTGCTTTCTGGCTCCTATCATGGTTGGAATCACCACCTGCGGGATCCCTGCCTTCCTCAGGATGGACCTCTCAACAGCCATGCCGTCAAATGAAGATGCTGTAAGTTGGGACAGGCGTACGGACCCTGTGTTAGCAGGTCTTCGCAGAGAGGCAGAGGCCATGGCTCGTCTACTAACAGGCCTGTTAGGACCGTGTACCACGACCGGCGAGGCCAGTCTGGGGCGATGAACAGCACTGTCACCGACTCCCGTCGGATTCTCTGCAGAACCCGAGGGATGAGAGGCACTGGAGGAAAGATGTAAAGAAACTGATCCGTCCAGGGTGCCGTGAGAGCATCCACTACCACTGCCTGAGGATCTCTTGTCCGGGCGCAGTACCGGGGCAACTGGTGGTTGTGTCTGGAGGCCATCATGTCTATCTGCGGACAACCCCACCGACGGGTCAAGGTCTGGAAGACCTGAGGGTTCAGACACCACTCTCCGTGGTGGACGTCTCGGCGGCTGAGGTAGTCTGCCTCCCAGTTTTCCACGCCTGGAATGAAAATGGCAGACACGGCCCCTGCGTGCTCCTGCACCCAGCACAGAATCCTCTTCACCTCTCTCATCGCTGCACGGCTAGGGGTGCCTCCCTGCTTGTTTATGTAAGCCACAGCCGTGGCATTGTCCGACTGCACCCTGATGTCCTTGTTCCGGAGGACCACTTCTGCCTGGAGCAGGGCATAATACACTGCTCGCAGTTCCAGCACATTGATGGACATCTGTGCTTCCTCCGGGGTCCACAGTCCCTGGAAGTGGAGGCCCAGCGTGACCGCTCCCCAGCCCCTGAGGCTGGCGTCCGTGGTGAGGAGCGTCCAATTGTGTATGGCGAACCTCCGCCCCTCCTGCAGGTTGCTGGAGTTGAGCCACCACGCCAGTGATGCTCGAGCCTGATGGGAGAGAGAGATCCGCTGCTGTAGAAACAGGTGTGAGCCTGTCCACTGGCGGAGCAGACACAGGTGGAAGGGGCGAGATCGAAACCGCCCGTACTGCACCGCCTCGAGCGTGGCCACCATCCTTCCCAGCAGCCTTGTGCAAAGGAGAACTGTGACTGTTCGATGCTGCAGCACCAGTCGAACCGCTTCCTGCAGGGACAAGATCTTGTCCATGGGGAGGAACACCCTTCTCTGGACTGTGTCCAGAGTCATCCCTAGGAACAGGATCCTCTGCGATGGGGTCAGCTGTGACTTCTGGATGTTGAGCATCCAACCATGGGACTCCAGAGTCCGACGTGTCAGGTGGATGTTGTGCAGAAGAACCTCCTTGGACGGAGCCTTCAACAGAAGGTCGTCCAAGTAAGGGACAATTGTAACTCCTTGAGCCCTGAGTATTTCCATCATGACAGCCATCACTTTGGTAAACACCCGGGGCGCAGAGGAGAGGCAGAATGGGAGGGCTCGGAACTGCAGGTGACAGTTCTGGACAGCAAACCGCAAGTATGCCTGGTGAGGGGGCCAGATGGGGATATGCAGGTATGCATCTTTGATATCGATGGATACAAGAAACTCCCCTGGTTCCAGGCCTGCAATAACAGACTGCAGTGACTCCATCTTGAAGCGAGTGAACCGCAAGAAGGGATTGAGCTGCTTCAAGTTCAAGATGGGTCTTACCGAGCCGTCCGGCTTGGGAACCAGAAAAAGGCTGGAATAGAATCCATTTGCCTTTTCCTGTTCCGGGACCGGGATAACCACCCCTAGGTCCCTGAGCTTTTGAATGGCGGCCTGCAAAGCCCTGCCTTTCTCCTGTGAAGCTGGCAAACCTGTGGGAAAAAACCGTTGAGGAGGAGGCAACAAGAAATCTATCTTGTAGCCTACTGCTACCAGGTCCTTTACCCATGCATCCTGGCATGAACCGGCCCATACCTGATGATAAAACAGCAGCCGGCCTCCCACCCTGTGATCTGGACAGGAGCTGGGGGAGTCATGCCGAGGGCTTTGAGGTAACCTTTGCATCCAGGATTGGAGCACTGGCTGAACCTCTGCCTCTTCCTCGGAAGCCTCTGGAGCTAGTAGCCGCTCCCCTAGACCTACCCCTGAATCTGGGGGTGGGCCGAAATGACCGAAAGGACTGCCCTCCAGTAGTAGGAAATGACCTATGTGGGGGAGGGGCTGCAGTGGGCAGGAACTGAGACTTACCCCCTGTAGCTTGTGAAATCATTTTGTCCAGCTCAGGACCAAAGAGGGCCTTCCACCTCCTTCTTGGAGTCGGCATCTGCATTCCACTGTCTCAACCAAAGAGTACGGCGAGCAGAAACTGAGAGGGCAGAGATACGAGCCGCAAGCATACAAACATCTGAAGAGGCTTCAACCAAATAACCTGCAGCCTCCCGTATGTGTTCCACTAAGAGCAACATATCACTTGCCCCTGGGTCTAGAGAGGAGGCCACCTGGGATGCCCATACCTCCATGGCCCTATTGACCCAACAACCCACTTGTGCTGGACGTTGTAAAAGACCAGCAGCTGTATAAATATTCTTCAGAGCACTCTCTAACCGCCTATCAGACACATCCTTAAGGGTAGAGGCTCCTGGAATGGGTAACACTGTCTTTTTGGACAAGCGTGATACCGAAGAATCAACAGCAGGTGGCGTCTCACAAGACTTTCTAGCATCCTTAGGAAAAGGATAGGCAGTGAAAAATCTCTGGGACACCTGAAACTTTTTGTCTGGGTGTAACCAGGCTTTCTGCAAGTGTTCATCCAGCTCCTCTGAGGCTGGGAAATATGCAGACTGTTTCTGCTTTTTAGCAAACACTGAGGGACGCGCAGCCGGTCTCACCTCCTCTGTGACATTGAGGGTTAACCGGACTGCTTGTATTAAGTCCTCTAAACCCTGAGAAGGGACATCAGTGTCCTGTATAAGCGGAGCATCAGGCTCAGCATCAGGCTGAGCATCAGGGTCATGAAATTCACCCTCCTCTAGAGCTGGCATGTCATCATCTGTATCGTCTAACAGAGGGACCTGAGGAAACATCCTATTAGCAGAAGCCAGTCTAGGGGGAGGGGGTGTAGAGGTGTCTGCATGTAACGCTCTAGACAAACTCTCCATAGCAGAGGTTAACTCTGCCTGCTGATCCCTGGCTGCATCCCTATCTTGTCTGGCCGAAGATAACTCAGAAGCTAGCTGAGAAATCTCTACAGACAACTGGGAAGCCCATACAGGCGTATCCTGCCCCGATGTTGATGGATTGGGGGCTGGGGATGCAGCACATGAGGGACATAAAATGGCGCCCTCCGCGTGTGGCGCGAACTTATTGCTGCACTTTTGGCACGCAATCTTTTTACCAGCCATCATACACTCAGCAATCTTTCACAGAGAGGAGAGAAAGATGGAAATACCGGACAGGAGATGAGGTATAGAAAAAAGGCAGAGTCTGCCACAAGCCCGATATGCGCACTGTATATAAATATAACTTGCGCCGGCTAAGGGACCTTTTTGGACACAGTCCAAGCCGCCCTGACCTCCTATGTCCCGCTGTGACTCACTGCACCAGGGTCACCGGCACTTCAGACGCCTCGAGGGAGCCGCGGATCACGCTGCTGCTTCAATGGCTGCCGCTCCCACAAAGAAGGAGGAAGCGGAAGTACCCAGCATGCCGCGCTCTCGCTCCTCAGGAATGGCGCTGTATTTAAAAAGTGCGCTGCCGCGGCTTTTTACACTGAATCCCCCGCTAACGGGAGATCAGCGCTATACTTACCCCTGCCATGGCTGTCGGGTGCGGCGTGCTGACTGGTCCTCGAGGCGCGCTGCAAGCAGCGGCGACGGGACCTCAGGATCTGTGGATCCTGCAGCCGGGTACCGGAAGGCAAGCTGCATGCAGCTGCGACCGGACCCGCCGACAGCGCCCTCGTCGCAGGCAGGTAGGGACAGGGAGCTACCTGCCTGTCCTCTTGCTGATTGTAGCATCATTTTACAATAAAAATATATAAAGCTCAGGAGTGAGCCTTGAACGCACCCAGCTCCCGCAGGGCACATGCTAAGACTGCCTAGGAGAGGAAGTAGAAGGGGAGGAGTTAGTCACTGTTAATTTATTCTAAAGTGCCCAAGCTCCCTGTGGTCGCCTTCTATTCCCCACTGTAACTCTCCAGTGTCACCTAGTGGAGGAAAGAGAAAATAAAAATAAATCAAGGGTTTTATCAAGGTCCAGGAGAGAAAAATTCTTCAAGTGAAGGAAAGTATTAGAACACGAGGACATGCACTGACACTGGAGGGAGGTTCAGGGGAAATATGAGGAAGAATTACTTCACAGAAAGGGTAGTGGACAATGGAATAGCCTCCCATCAGAGGTGGTAGTGGCTAAGACAGTCGAACAAATTAAACATGCATGGGATAAATATAAGGACATCCTTACATAGGAATAAGGATCACATAGGGTTTATGGGTAACAATATATTTAAAAAAGGGGCAGACTAGATGGGCACAGTGGTTCTTGGGGGTTATTCTGGTTGAGTCCACCAAACCCCACCTGGCGAAAGCCGGTCCGCGACCATCGCATTATGTGGAACGTGCACACATATGTGTGCACCCTCAGGAGGAAATGGGAGGGCAGTTGACATCCAGTTTTATCAGCTGCTCGTCCCCCCACCCACGTCATGGCCTCATTAGCATAACGCCATGAAACACTGGGCATTCCCATATGGTAATGGGGCTGCCCACCGCCCCACTCCGCCCCCCGCCAGCTGTCCTAGGTGTGTGCACCCAGTGATCCCACTATTCGCAGTGGGTGCACGCACCCAGTGCATGCACATGTGCAGAAATGCTCATACGCACAGCCGACCATCGGTTGCAAAGCAACCAGAATACCCCCCCCCCCTTATCTGCTGTCAAATTCTATGTTTAGGGGGCGTGGCTTGGACGAGCTAGGAGCAGGCAGCAGTTTCCTGGAGCTTCTGGATCCCATCCTATATATTATCCTTTTTTTGATCTGATAGATGGCTCTGAAGTTGGTGCTGCTGAGAGAACACCTACCTGACCACCTGGTGCCCCTGCTAAATCTGAGCCCGAAGCGTGGCGAGGGGATACGGATTACTTTACATCTATTCCGTGCCGAGCACAGTGAGCCCCACAAGAGGATGCGCAATACATGTAAAGTAATAAGCGTCGAGAGGCAGAGGGGGCGGGTACATTTTACCTGGGCCCGGGCCTGCCAGGGGGGCCCGAGTCCGGTCACACACTTTAAAAAAAATATTTATTGGGCTGCGGGTGCGTCGGGACGACAAGGACCTGTCCGCCCGCTCGCCCATGTGACCGGCCACCCGCCCGCCCATGTGACCGGCCACCCGCCCATGTGACCGGCCACCCGCCCGTCAGCTGCGGCTGCCCCAGCCTTCCCCTGTCTGTCCCTCTCCTGCACACAGAGAGACAGACGCTAGAAGTCATAGTTCACCTCTAGCGTCTGACAGGAAGCACAGCTCTGCACTTCCTGTGCTCCCTGTCAGAGACGCTGGAAGTGAAAAATGACTTCTAGCGTCTGTCTCTCTGTGCGCAGGGGAAGGCAGGGGCAGCAGCAGCTGATGGGCGGGTGGCAGGACACACGGGCACATATTAACCCCTTGACAACGAGCTAGAACCCCTGGCAACGGAAATCCCCCTTGACAACGAGCATTAACCCCTGGCAAAAAATATTAACCCCCTGGCAACATCCAATAACCCCTGGCAACCCATATTAACCCCTTGGCAATGAGCAAGAACCCCTGGCAATGGACAATAAACCCCCCTTGGCAACGAGCAAGAACCCCTGGAAACGGACATTAACCCCCCTTGGCAATGATCATTAACCCCTGGGAACAAATATAAACCCATTGGCAACAAGCAATAACCCCTGGCAATGCATATTAATCCCTTGGCAACGAGCAAGAACCCCTGGCAACGCACATTAACCCCCCCTTGGCAACGAGCAAGAACCCCTGGCAACGGACATTAACCCCCCCTTGGCAACGGACATTAACCACCTTGGCAACGGACATTAACCCCCTTGGCAACAAGCAGGTAATTTATAATTTATTAGAAGCCTTATTGTGGGGGGCAATGTGGTGTGCCATAGTCAGTGTGTATCGACTTTTGTGTGACATCCCATTGTTTTGGGACGGTCCTGCGGGAATTAGACACTGCATGCATCTAATTAGGCAGGCAGGCAGGGAGGCTGAGGGCATGGCCAGCAGTTCACACAGCACTGGCCATGCCCTCACAGCGACAAAACGGCGCCCAAAATGTTTTGGCCTCCCACATCTTCCCACATCATACCCGACGCTGGAACCTGCTCGCCGCCGGGCCTCCCACATCCTCCCACATCATACCCTACGCCGGAACCTGCTCGCCGCCGGGCCTCCCACGTCGCACATGTCTACCCGACGCCTGCCTCTGCACTGCTGCCGCCTGCCCCCCTCCACAGCTCAGAAAAAGTAAGTCAGTGTGGGGGCACAGGGAGCAATTTTCTTTTAGGGATGCCAATCCCGGGATTGAGCATTTTTCAATCCCAGTGATATTGGTGTACCGGCCCCAAGATTTCTGTTGCCATCCCTTACATAGAAATGACCTTCTAGACCTAATTTGTCTCTGTCCCTGCGTCCCCACCATCTCTGTCCCCACCCTCTGACCCTTTGTCACCACCGTCTCTGTCCCTGCATCCCGCCATCCCGCTCTATGCACCTTTGTCCCCACCATCTCTCTCCCTGCATCCCCACCATTCCTCTCACTGTCCCTGAATTTTGCCTCAATCTGTGTGGCAAAATGTGAATTTTGGCACAATCCATGTGGAATAATGTGAATTCTACGACATTCCATGTGAATTTTGGCTCATTCTGTGTAGCATAATGTGTAAGGGGCAAGTATAAGGAGTCTACTATTGTGTTGCATAAAGGGTATATGGTGTGGTACACACCCCTATATCCTTTTAATGGCCACACCTCTTTTCTGTAGCTCGCCACTCCAGGAGGGCCCTGTGACACTGTTGTACCGGGGCCCAGGATTTCTCTTGGCAGCCCTGGCTGCGCTCGCAACACTATATAGCATCAACTCCATACGTAGTGTATAGTGGGGTTATGAACAGGTACAAAATCACATCAAATCGCATCCGATCGCATTGCATGCAGTTTATCTGCCGCCGTGAAACTAAACAAGTACCTTTAATTTTTGGGGTGTCTAAGTGTACCGCTGCGCTCGCCAAGCTTTGGGCATGGTTCCTCGCTATGCTCAGCACACTATTTTATTCCCCTCTATAACCGCTAGGATAGTAAAGTGTGAAAATGTTGGTTAAAACAAAAAAATCATGAAAAATTGTGTCGACCACGCCCTGTTGACCTGTTACTTGCATCAATCTTTTGATGTCGATGTAAACGCTTCCAGACATTTTTAGGCGTGCAACTATACGCGTTCGACCATGAGTGATTGACGATCCGTCGACCGAATATGATGTTAACTAACCCCCCAAAAGTCTTAACTCCGTCATCATAACTGACCATAATAAAACCCATACACAACTTCCATATAAACTTTCCCTAGCTATACCAATTACTGTGCATGAACAATATAAAATGGCGAATGCGCATGTGCCAGAGCTCACTTATACTAATTGATGGAGATCGCCCCTGACAATGGATCTGTAGAGCCCAGTCAGGTGGGGAGCAAGGTGCAGTATAACTAATAATGTACACTACAGGTAAAAGCCTATTCCCCTGCACTATTCTGGTTCATTCCATCTTATCTTTTTGTAACAAAGAGATGAGGAGTATTGTCACAAATACAGTAATTATGACTCTTTTATTAAAGAACTTCTTTATTCAAGGAAAGATCATCTCAAGCATAACCAAGGTGGACAAATATACACAGCTTCTACAATTACATTATCTCCAATAATAAACCTCACGCCACATCTGTGCTCTCAGTCTGTTACCTCCAGGACCAACTGCTGCTCGCTACCTGCTGTCTCTGCTCTTATAGCCTGACACTGCTCATGTGACATGCTCCTGCAGAGGCTGCTGGGAATTGTAGCCTGCCTGAGTAATCACATGCGCTGTAGTGTGATGCACAGTGCCAGATATAGTACCTTGCAAAGTGGGGTACTGCAGATTGATGTAGGGGAAGATTATAAGACAGACGTCATCATATATTGGAGATACACAAATTACTTGAACCCCTTTCCTTTGTAGCATTTTCGGAGCCCTTGTCATAGAACAGAAAAGCAGGAGTGAATATTGCAAGGGACTGATCTCCTAGAAATGCGTCTGAATCTCTTATGCAATGGTGTACTCTGTGGTTTAGGTTTACCCAATATGCCATCATGTTGACATCTATGGCAATTCTCAAATATTTTCTGCACAAGGGGACCAAATACTGGGATTTCGAGTATTCCTGCCCAAAAAGTGCACATGCCTAAGAGAGGCAAATCCCACCAGCCAGGAGAATTGAATGTGACAAGTACAGGATCCTTTTATGTCCAAGTGCAGCATTGCTAGGCCAAAGCCAGTTAATCCCTGTCATGTCCCCAACAAAGCCATGTGCTGGAATGGTTTCCATTCTGCCCCTGACCTGACCCCTGGCCCCCTCAAGAAGCATATGCCCAGCACCTATTCCCTGGCAAAGTGTGTGCCAAGATGCACGCTAGCTGCTGTTACTGCCGATAGTAAAACAAATAATAAAAATAAAGTGAATGAATAATTAAAAGAACTATTAGGCAGACAGGAGTGGTAGGCAGAAGGGATGGTATTCATGCAGGGTGGTGGTAGACAGACAGGAGTGGTATGCAGACAGAGGATGGTATGCAGGCAGGAGATGGTATGCAGGCAGGGGGGAGTATGCAGACAGGGGGGTATGCAGGTAGGGGGTGGTATACAGGCAGGGGGTGGTATGCAGGTGGGGGGGAGTATGCAGGTAGAGGGTGGTATGCAGGTAGGGAGTTATGCAGGTAGGGGGTGGTATGCAGGTAGGCGGTGGTATGCAGGCAGGGAAAGTATGTAGGCAGGGGGTGGTATGCAGGGAGGGGGTGGTATGCAGGTGGGGTGGTACTCGGGTAGGGGCAATATGCAGGCAGAGAGTGGTATGTAGACAGGGGGGGGAGTATGCAGGCGGGGGTGGTATGCAGGTAGGGGGAGTATGCAATCAGGGGGTGGTATGCAGGTAGGGGCTGATATGCAGACAGGGAGTGGTATGTAGACGGGGGGAGTATGCATACAGGGGTGGTATGCAAGTAGGAGGAGTATGCAATCAGGGGGTGGTATGCAGGCAGGGTGTGGTATGCAGGCAGGGTGTGGTATGCAGGTAGGGGGAGTATGCAGGCAGTGGGCGGTATGGAGGAGGGGGTGGTATGCAGGTAGGGGGTGCTTTGCAGTGGGGTGGGTGGTGGTAAGCATGTAGGGGGTGGTATGACCTCCGTCTACATTTGCATTGCTAAGATCACATATGTTAATCTACTGTTTTCCCCCATTATGACCTTTATACCAGTTCATACCTTATGATAACTATTAGCACCAGCCTGGAGCAGCATCTGCTGAGTACCAATCAGCTTTTTCCTCCTCTTGTTCTCATCCTTCAGTTTCTTTATTTCCTCTTCCAGTTTTATTATCTCGTGCTTAGTTTGCTGACGGTCACTTGCTGATTCTTGTAGCCGCTCCTCCAGCTGTGCGACAGTGTTGCTTAGGTATTCTTGGCACTGTAGGAGGTACTCGATGGTCAACTGTGCCAATTTAAGGATTTTTAGCAACACGGGATCCACTGGTTGCTGACAATATGGACATCTCTCATTATCTAGATTACAGAAGGTGACTGAATTTATACTCTCTTGCAGTGTTGCGATGTCTAATTCCCGAGCCACCTTTTCCACATCAATGGCACTAAAACGCCTAAAGTCAATGCTATCTCTGCGTGGCTGGAACCTAAACGCTTGAATGAAGCTGCCTTTTGGTGAGAGAGCGGCAAAGGACAGAGACGGGTATTGTACTGGAGTCGGGATGTATCCTGGCATCTTTGGTGGAGATGTGGGTGATGGCAGAGATGACAAAGGGTAATATATATTGTTGAGAAAAGGCTGCAAAAGAAAACCAAACAAATTACTGATAGCATGACGCCATAGAGCAGTAACAATTCATATAGTCATACATAATTCATACAATTCATATAGTTAGCTGTTTAAACATCTATGAAAAATACATCTAAGACCTTTTTTTTTTTACTTAAAAGCTGCATAACCAAAAAAAGGGCAAACACAATGGGCCTTATTCTGGTCGTTGCGGTTATATCCGTGTGCGTTCGGCCCGCCGATGTTTTGTGTCTGCGCATGTGCAGAGGCGTCTCTGCGCATGTGCGAGCGGGGCGTACGGCCAAATCCCGCATGATATGTGAACACTCAGAACAGGGGGTGGAGAGGGGCGTGAAGGGCTATTTGGGCTCATTACCATATGCATACGCCCCGCGTTTCATGGGCGTTCCCATGCAAACGCTGGGCGTACGTATGGTAATGCGGCTGTGACGCACGTGTAGGGGGCGGACATATGACATCGCCGAATGTCAGCTGCCCGCCCAGATCCCTGCTTTTGCACGGAAAAATGTCCGTGTGGTCTGAGGTTGCGGGAGCTGGTGGAGCACTCGGTCCTGCATTCGATGGTCTGCGACTATCGAATGATGGGGGAGGTTCCCTGAGATGGAGGAGGCGTATTCCGTGAAAAATACATGTGCGGTCCGTTCGGCTAGCTTCTTACCGCGTACGGACGGAGTTGGCGATCCGTATGGAAGGCGGGGTTTCGCACGCACGGTCCTGGCCGCATATTCGGATCCGGCCGCACCGATCAGAATAAGGGCCAATGTTCTAGAAATTAGACCCAATATAAGGCACACTTAGAAGTGGCAAACAATATTGTGTGTGTGACGGCTACAAATGAAGACTTGAAACATTTGTGGCTATTTCCATAAAGTATGAATCACCACAATAATATACAGGTTGAGTATCCCTTATCCAAATATCCGTTATCCAAATTATTCCTAAAACCATACATTCCAGAAAGTGAAAAAAATAGTTTATTTTTTTTTTTGCTAAAAACCTACTCGGGACATCTGTCAAGGTGCCCATACACGCACCGATTTTCCCGATGCGATCCTATGCGATGAGATGCGCGCTCCCGCGACATCTCATCGCACAGTACAAAAAGTATGTGCTGTACATTTAGCACAAAAAGTACCGGGTAATCGGTACATGTATGGGCACCTTAAAAGCACTACTGGGGACATGATCTGTAACTGGCACTACTGGGGACATGATCTGTAACTGGCACTACTGGGGACATGATATGTAACTGTCACTACTGGGGACATGATCTGTAACTGGCACTACTGGGGACATGATATGTAACTGGCACTACTGGGGACATGATCTGTAACTGGCACTACTGGGGACATGATCTGTAATTGGCACTACTGGGGACATGATCTGTAACTGGCACTACTGGGGGCATGATCTGTAACTGGCACTACTGAGGACATGATCTGTAACTGGCACTACTGGGGACATGATCTGTAACAGGCACTACTGAGGACATGATATGTAACTGGCACTACTGGGGACATGATCTGTAACTGGCACTACTGGGGACATGATCTGTAACTGGCACTACTGGGGACATGATATGTAACTGTCACTACTGGGGACATGATCTGTAACTGGCACTACTGGGGACATGATATGTAACTGGCACTACTGGGGACATGATCTGTAACTGGCACTACTGGGGACATGATCTGTAATTGGCACTACTGGGGACATGATCTGTAACTGGCACTACTGGGGGCATGATCTGTAACTGGCACTACTGAGGACATGATATGTAACTGGCACTACTGGGGACATGATCTGTAACAGGCACTACTGAGGACATGATATGTAACTGGCACTACTGGGGACATGATCTGTAATTGGCACTACTGGGGGCATGATCTGTAACTGGCACTACTGAGGACATGATATGTAACTGGCACTACTGGGGACATGATCTGTAACAGGCACTACTGAGGACATGATATGTAACTGGCACTACTGGGGACATGATCTGTAACTGGCACTACTGAGGACATGATCTGTAACTGGCACTACTGGGGACATGATCTGTAACTGGCACTACTGAGGACATGATCTGTAACTGGCACTAAATATCTTCAAGAAAATGATTGCTTGGCATTCACATTCAGTATCTGAGATAGTACACAAACTTTGTTTCATGTTTTGAAACCTTGTTTTATGCACATTTGTGTGTATTTGATGTGTTTGATGTGTTTATACAACATAAATGCAAGATACCTCAAGATACATCGTTGAAATATTAAAATATTCTGAAATACGGAATAATCCGTTACCCAAAATTCTCCTGGTCCTGAGCATTTTGGATAAGGGATACTCCACCTGTATAATGCTAAATATTATAATAAAAAAATAACAACATAATGATAATGAGTGCTGGCTGTTTATCACTCTCCATTTGATCACTTTTGAAGTTTAGAGAATCTAGCCCTCTATCTTTTATCTTCTAGAATGTGCTAAATAAATAAGGAGTAGATTCTGATTGGTTGCCTATAGCAAGATGCCATGTGAAACACAAGCCCCATCTTAGTAAATAAACCCCTCAGAGATTTATAGGGCCCGATTCAGAGGTGGACATAATAACAAAGTTTGTGTAATTCACTGGTTATTTATGTACTGGGCAATGTCAGTATCGCACTGTGCACATTAGCATTTAGTGAGAGGTAGTGAGCAGGGGCTCAGAGAGGAGTGAAAGTGGGATGGGACGAGGCTATGTGTCAGGGGGTGGGACAAGGCTGACCTCACTAAGCCCTGCCCCAGTGACAGGCAGCCGCGGCAATTTGCGGGTTTGCGGATTGGGGAGGGGCTTAAATTATGCAATATTATGTGATTTGCGCCAATTTAGCCCCACCCCCTCCCCATGAGCCTGCAAAATTCAGAATTTTATGCAGCAGGGAAGGGGGCTGTGGGGACGATGGGGGAGACTTGCCCACCTTCCCGGGGGGGGGGGGGGGGCCAGGAGGGAGACCCGATTTGCGGGAGCCTCCCGGATATTCCGGGAGGGAATACAAGTATGTTTCAGAGTAGTGCGGCACTGCCTACCTGAATCAGGCCCATAAGTGGAATAGAAGTTGCCCATTACAACCACCCAGTAGCCAGCTATAATTTTTCTAGCACAATCTATAAAATGACCCTTACAAGCTGATTGGTTGCTATGGGAAACCTATCTACTCTATTTCTATTTAAGGCCTGATAAAAGACCATAATGTCCCTGAAAATCAATACAAATATGTGACAACACATAACTTGTAACCTCCATTACAAACAGCCATGAATATACAGTAGTTAGCCATCCTTTGATAAAGCCGTTCCTACCATTAGGCCTTGCAGTACATGAAATGTCCACCTAGTGTCAGTATTACCCCAGTAACTGCTGAGGCTTCATGTAGACTTGGTATATTTAGCATAAATTGTACAGTACAGAAATATATGTATACTTACACTCCCCCCGCATCAATAACGACCCCCGTACATGCAGCTCAATTCTGACTATCTAGAACAGGGGTCCTCAAACTATTGCGCTCTGGGACCCCATCAGGCAATAAAAATAATTACCGGACCCCAGCAAGTTACTGCAGAAGGTCATCACATCACATGTGTAGTCAGCAGACAGCACATACATGGCAGCATTGTGGAGGCACAAAGGGTGAGATGTACTAAAAGTGATAAAATGGAGAGTGATAAACCACCAACCAATCAGCTCCTACCTGTTGTTTTTCAAATACAGCCTGTGACATGACAGGTTGGAGCTGATTGGCTGGTGGTTTATCACTCTCCATTTTATCACTTTTCAAGGCTTAGTTCATCTCACTCCTTGAATCACTGACTGAAATTAGAATAGTCATCTAATGGTCAGCAACATGGAGTCACGACCCATGCTGCTCAGGACCCACAGTTTGAGAACTGGTGATCTAGAAGAAGGAAATAAGGTGAGGAGAGGTTACTGGCAGGCTGAATACAAATACGGGTGAGGAGGGGGCTGTTGGGAGTCCCCCCTGTCGGCTACTGAGCAGCGGTGAATAAACGCACAGCGTCTATTCCCGCAGCCAGGGGGCTGGGGGGCATGGCTAGAGGCTCGCAGAGCCTCTGGGTCATGCCCCCATAGCGGCAAAACGGGGGTGTGGCCTCAGGGGAGAGCCACAAGTATAGACCACGCCCCAAAATTAGGCCACGCCCCAGAAAATTATGGCGCGCAACATTCTGTCCCTCATCCGTCTCCCTGAAACTTGGGAGGTATGCTACATAGCTACAAAAAAAGTCATTACTGTATATCTAATCTACAAGGTGAATAAAACAATAACTATTGTAACATCAAACATTAGACTCCCATTATAACCACACAAACAGACATTCAGAGATTATTTATTATTTCATTCAGTTATTTGTAAATGTCTATTATTATTCATTATAAAACAAATACAGCTTTCACTGCAATGCTAGAAAGCATTCAGATAAATTAACAGCTTTCATTAATATTTTAATTGTTTTACATATGACAAAACCACAACATACCTGATTCTTTTTAGTAAATGAATGGTTTGGGACGTACAGTATTACATTACATGGTCCTATAGCAAACATTTTGCAGGGGAAAACATTTTGAGTTTCAATGCAATTTTAGATTTGATTCTCTCCATACATACCATGTCTGCTTACATTTAAGCGTCTTCAGGATCTGTTTGATAATTTGGTAACCAGGTGTGTACAGAAGTAACCTGACTCCACAAGTCTTTCAACAGTATCCTGTATAACACTGCATGCAATCCAGCCATGCTGGTTTGTTTACCCACAGACTGTTACTGTACTGTAAAACATCTCCCCTATAACTGCTAAAGGGGTTTGTAAAATAGTCGTAAAAAGTTCTGTTTTTACAATGTTCTAAAATTGCGTCTAATACGCAAGTGCGTCTCAGTAATTACTGCGGCAGGGTACGGCAACCACTTCAGGGAGACGGTCAGGGTTAGGAGTTCGGTCGCGCGTGCGTTTCATGCACAAAGGGGGGTGCAGGCGCAAGTGCGTCTCATACACAATAAAGCACGCATTTGCCAGTGCTCCATGTTACATACTGGCAAATGCCTCCATTTCAAACCCCTACTATCCACATCAGCCCGAAGCGTAGCGAGCACAGCGAGCCCCGCAAGGGGATGCGGTACGCGTCCTTCCGACCTGTTCCGACCTGTTCATACCCCACTATCTACGTCGGCATGGAGATTATTCTATAAAGTGTGGCGAGCCTGATGCGTGGCTTGATTTCTGCATCCCCTCGCGGAGCTCGCTGTGCTTGCCACTCTTTGGGCACGGTGGCTCGCTACGCTCGTCACACTTTATAAATTCAGTCCACGCCTACGTGGATAGTGGGGGTATGAACAGGTCGGGAGGACGCATACTGCGTCCCCTCACGGGGCTCGCCCCGCTTCGGGCTGATGTGGATAGTAGGCGTGTTTCAGGAACACATTCACACCTGTAATAAGCGGTAACACAATGCGGACTGACTACTCTAACTGCGTAACGTAAGGCTGACTGTATACGCTAACTGCGTAATGCTGACTGACTACGTAAGCGCTGGTTAGCCAGGAACATGCACACAGTTGCAGATACAAGCTGATTACGGGATTACGCAGGCTGCGGGAACACGACACTGATGCTGACAGGGACACTATGCTGACTACGTAATTGCCGCCATGAAACTACACAATTACCAAAAAATCTAATAAAAAAATATATAAAATGGGGAAAAATATATATTTTTTATTATAGTAAGAAGTAAGTATGATTTATCTGAATAGCAAAATGTTTTTGGTACTTGTGTATTATCACGGCACCCCCGATATGTCATTGCGCAATATTTAATCGCATCGCATGCCATACACCTGATGCACTGCGATGCGATGCGATTTTAGCCCCCTATGCGATGAAAAATTGTATAAGCACCCTAATGGGTGCTTACAATGTTAAATGCACCCCCACGCCACCCCCCCAGTATAAACGTGAACCCGAAGCGTGGCGAGCGCAGCAGTGGTATGCGTCCTACGACCTTTTCATACCCCCACTATCCACGTCGGCGTGGAGCTGATTTTATAAAGTGTGGCGAGCGCAGCGAGCCCCACGAGGAGACGCGTATACCTGTGAATTTATGCGCGTCCCCTTGCCACGCTTCGGGCTCGGTGGCTCGCTGCGCTCGCCACACTTTGTAAAATCAACTCCACGCCGACGTGGATAGTAGGGGTATGAAAAGATCGTAGGACGCGTACCGCTGCCCCTCGCGGGCTCGCTGCGCTCGCCATGCTTCAGATTCACGTTTATACTGGGGGGGGGTGGTGTGGGGTGCATTTAACATTGTAAGCACCCATTAGGGTGCTTATACAAGTTATAATCGCATCCCATCGCATTGTATGGCATTGTATGCCATATACAATGCCATACAATTTTAAAATTGTATAACATTGTCCAACATCGCGCGATATCGCATCGCATACCATCGCATGCATTATGCACAGCACAAACCCCTCTGCACTGCACAACACCCGTCTACACACTGCACAAAACAAAACCCCTCTAGTCTGCACTGCACAACACCCCTCTGCAGGCTTCACTGTGCAACACCCCTCTGTCTGCTCTGCACTGCACAGCACCCCTCTACACACTGCACAAAACAAGACCCGTCTAGCAGGGGCGTAACTAGATATCAGTAGGCCCCATAGCAAAAGATTGTAAGGGCCCCCCATTTACCAACTGATGGTGATAAATCTATGTAAAACATATTACTTAGACAGTAAAGATGGGCCCCCCTCAGCTCTGGGCCCCATAGCAGCTGCACCCCTTGCACCAATGGTAGTTACGCCCCTGCCGTCTAGTCTGCACTGAACAACACCCCTCTGAGTCTGCACAGCACAAACCCCTCTGCAGTCTGCACTGTGCAACACCCCACTGCACAGCACCCCTCTGCACAACACCCCTCTGCACACTAATGATTGATGTGACAAGTGATTGTGATCCACCGGCCACGAGCAGAGCAGTGCGCAGCTGTCTGTGAAATGGCGCAGAATTCTCGGAACGCCGAGCTTTTATAGACTCAGCGTCTTGCGAGAATCCAAGGCCAGATTCCAACGTTCAGCTGCGCTCGGGTTTCCGAACAATGCCGGAAACTCACGAGTGCTGCTCGCAGACATTGAGCCAGGCTGTGTTCTGAGATTGACAGAATTCTAATAAACATACATAGGGGTATGTTCAATGTCGGGGGCTAGCTGTGACAGCGAGCAGGGCTGGCTGCTCACTGTCACAGCTAACCCTGTCAGTATTCAACTGACCCCCCGCTCACCCCGCGTCTGAATGCAGGGGGCTCCCTGCATTAGTCGCGAGCCTCGCTGTTTGGGGGAATCCTCGCTGTCATGTGCGGCCAGCGCGGGGGTTAAACAGTAAGGATTGCTGCTTTTCTGCGATCCCCGCTGTTTATCCCCCTCGCCGGCAGCATTGAATACTGCACATAGTGGTATCAGGCTGAAATGGCTTTTCCACTCCTGTATTTAAGAAGTTTTGTAATAACATAATTTCTCAAAAACAGGGCTTTGGCGGGTCCCTCTTCAGTAAGGGCCCTTCCTTATAACAAGAGACCTAAGCATGGTCAAATGTGATTGGCAAAATGTTTTCCAATGCTGGGACCCTGCTACTCTACATAGAGCACATGGGCCCTAAATCAGGTATGGTGGGAGTTGCTGTGAGTGCTTCTTCCTTGGAAGCAGCATTAATAGCCCAGTATGTCGATAAAGCAGCAGAAGGCATCTGTTGTGAGTAGTCGCCTGCTACCGCAGTAGATAGTGATCTGCGCTACATACTAGGGCACAGCATCGGATGGTGGTAACAACAATGGACGGATTGTGGCACCCATCCCTGCTCTTTAACTAACTTGTCCATGCACCAATCATTGCTGTGGGTATGGATCATTTGGGCAACAGTGTCTAGGTAGACAGTCAAAAGGTCAACCACTATTGGTCGACAGTCAAAAAGTCGACACATGGAAAAGGCCAACATACATTCGGTCGACATGGTCAAAAGGCCGACACAAGCAAAATGACAACATGAAAAAGGTTGGCGTGGGAAAAGGTCAACATGAGTTTTTCACTTTTTAGGTGTCTATGTCGTTTTTTAAATAAAAAAAAAATGTCACCTTTTTCTATGCCGAACTTTTCATGTGTCGACCTAGACACTGTCATCCTAATTACCGCATTCCCATGACCAGCGGATCGGCAGAACTACGCTCAGTGTCCTGACACTTAAAAAAAAAAATGAATGCAGTTCTGCTGTGCCATTGGTGGAGGGAAACCATCTGGTTCTGCTCCATCGATGGCAAAAGAATTCAACATTGGCCATAAACCATTTAGGATTATGAATCATTGGTGGTCGATGGCCAAACCTAGCAGCAGCGACCAGACCGTAATGAGGTCTCTGGTGGTGTGTATCGGTACGCACCAGACTGCTATCAATAGAAGGGGAGAGGGTTGGGGGAACAGCCATACAACGTGGAAAACCCTTTATAAGAAGTCACAAGGTTAACAATATCCGGTCACCTTTACCCAAACACAGCCCAGAACAATCATACACAGCACATACTGACAGCAACAAAGTGACAACTTACTGTACTGTAACTAAACTACTGTACTAGCAGCGATCATGGACATCAGCTGTACAATACTGTATATGGATAGAGAATCATAGGCAATCAATCTCATGGAGGTCACATCATATGGTAATACATAGAGCGAGTAACGTACAGGGTACCTGAGCTTTCCCTGAATAGCAGGTACTGTAGTAGATCAGCTGGAAGCCGTCCCCATGCTGCCCAGAGAGATGAATGACTACAAGCTGGGAAGGATCAGTGTCACTCTCTGCACTGTTACACTACACCAGCAGCAGCACAGCAGGAAGGCGGCTCTGTAACCAGGGAAGCTACATGATCAGTAGATGACAAACAGCCAGAGCCCGGCCTTAGCTGTGCAGCAACTGCCATCCTGTACCTGCCTCAATACACCTGTCTGACTACACTGTGTTAAGCTGGCCATACATCAGAAAGATCGATCTTAATATTGATAGTGCTCATGATTGTGTACAATTTCCCTTGAAATCCCCGGCAGTCCTTGGTGGTTTTTGTACACACAATCTACACCCAATCCATCATACAATCAGTCATACAATCCATCTGCTGCATGATTGTGTATACAAGATGTGCACACAATCTGCATACAATCCATCTTACAATCAGTCATACAATCCATCTGATGATTGATTGTATGATTGTGTACACAAGATGTGCACACAATCTGCATACAATCCATCTTACAATCAATTGAGATTGTATGATTGGGTACAATATCTTTTTGATGTATGGCCACCTTAAGCTTGTATGTACACACTGCACTGCCACCACAGCTCCTCAGTAATATACAGTACTGTATACAATAGTGGGGTTACTTGTTAGCTTACATGTTTTATGTGCAAATCTGACAGAAGTATCACACAACAGCCAATGTGACATTATTAACCCCTTCACTGGCACTCCTGAGAATTTACCGGCTCTGCTAAAGTGCCCAGACTGGCAATCCCGGAAAATTCTCGGGATTGCCACTGTCTGTCTCTTAGTGCCGGGCAATGCCGCTGAGCAATCCCCCCGGCTGTGTGCCGTATGACTTGCTAACATCCCGTTGCACACTGGGTTGCCGGTGGCAGCGGACGATGTAGTGCTCAGCGGCGCTGCCCGGCTCCTGGGAGAGACAGTGGTGGGGTTTTTTTAGGGAGCACTCCCAAAAAAACCTCACCCATTGGGTAGCGCTCCCTATTAAACCAGACCACTGAAGGAGTTAAACTCAACGTGTGCATGTATGTGTTTGGGTATGGGTCTTGGATCAATCAGTAAAGGTCGACATGGCTTAGGACAAAACATGGAATAGGTTGAATAAGGTCGATAGGGTTGGAAGGTGGACACAAGAATTAGGTCAACGATGGAAAGGTCGACAGTCAAAAGGTTGACATCGTTTTTCACAGTTATTTTTCAACACTGGACACTGATGCTGCGCGCGGCACACTATTCTATTCTCCCACCACACCGCAGTGCATGGTAGGGCATGAAATACTACCTGTCGGCACATGTCGGCTAAAAAAACAGTGAAAAACTCATGTCGACCTTGCTTGTGTCGATCTTAGCCGTGTCAACCTATTTCATGTGTCGACCTAACCATGTCGACCTTCAGTGGTCGATCCACAGTGCATGTCGACCTAAATAGGATCGACCCAATGACCGTATCCCATTGTGCTGCAGTGCTGTGCCCGGCTACCGCTCATATGGACAGAGTACTATATAATGGACTTGTACTGGCTGGGATGGAATGAAAAGGAAAGTATTACCGGCCATTCAGAATGGAACTCTCAGCAGTGATAAAGAAGTGAGGAGAAGTGATAAAGTGCCTGGTACTTTATCACCGGCCAATCAGCTCCTGACTGTTAAGTTACAGGCTGGGTTTAAAAAGGAACAGTTAGGAGCTGATTGGCCGGTGATAAAGTACCAGACACTTAATCACTTCTCCCTCATCACTTATCAAAACCACTTTGGCAAAATCTTCAGTGCATCTAGTCAAAATTGCTTAGTCAGAATTGTCCATTAGCCTATATCTCACCGTGTGTACGGGGTTTAAGATCTTGTGTTGACATCTCATCACTCTTTCTGGTCTCCTTTATTGGTATCATTGAGCACCCAGAGATGGTCAGCTAAAGTGCCCCAAATGTGTTTGCTTGTAGGGATAACTGTAAAGCCAATACCATTTTTCCAGACCAGTGGTTCTCAAACTGTGGGTCCTGACCCTAAAGTGAGTCCTGACCTTCTCAGTATGGGGTCGCGACTCTATGTTGCTGACCATTAGGCTGATGACTTCTCTAATCTCAGTCAGTGCTTCAAGGAGTCTGATACTGTAGATCTGTTGAATTGTCTGCTATTTTAGACTCCTCCCATCGGGTTGGGACCATTTGGTCTACAGCATGATGGTTGACAGCCATTAGGTCGACACCATTAGGTTGACATGGGAAAATTTTAACATGTGTCTAGGTCGAAATGGGAAAAGGTTGACATGGTTCTAGGTCAAAAGGTCATTAGTTCGACAGGTCGTTAGTTCAACAGGTCATTAGTTCGTCAATATCTAGGTCGACAGTCAAAAGGTCGACATGGAGTTTTTCACTGTTTTTTTACACAGTCGACATGGACACAGTTTAAAGTGCACAGCATCCCCTCGCATCGCTCGCTGCGCTCGCAATGTGTCGAGCACTATTTTATTCTCCCACCACGCCCTAGTGGATGGTGGGGAATGAAATACCGCCTGTCGGCACATGTCAGCTCAAAAAACAGTGAAAACTCCCATGTCGACCTTTTGACTGTCGACATAGACACTGTCGAACTAATGACCTGTCAAACTAATGAACTGTCGAACTAGTGACCTTTCGACCTAGAACATGTTGTCCTTTTCCCATGTCGACCTTTTCCCATGTCGACCTAATGGTGTCAACCTAATGAGTGTCGACCATCATGCTGTAGACCAAATCAGAGCCGGCCTTAGGCATAGGCAAACCAAGCAATTGCCTAGGGCATTTGGAATGCCTAGGGGCACCAGCAGCTTCTGCTGATTAAAATGATATGCATCATGCCTATATTCTGTGTGAGAGTGAGGCTGTATCTGCATATGAAATAGTGTATTCATGGAAATCACTGTAACATAGCATTCCGTACGCAGGTACAGCCACAGTCGCACACAGAAATTAGGCTGCCATATATTTTAATCATCAGAAGCTCCTTTGGGGGCATTATGGTTATAAGGACATTAATAATGTGTAAGGGGCAATACTGTGTGGTATTATCAGGGGTGCCGAGAGAAAGGGGTAGGGGGTACAAATTACCCAGGCCAAAGTCTGATGGAAGGGCCCAGTGGGGGCCCGGGGCCCCCTCCTCTTAAGTGACAGCAGCAGCTGCAGCTCTTCTCCTCTGCATAGCACACACTGCTTTGTGCTGGGTTGCAGTGTGGCCATGGAGGTGCTTAAAATACAATATTTTCTCTGGATTTTTAAGGGTATAATTTGATTAATGTGAGAAGTAATGTACATAAGGTAAAGTGGTACTACAGTGTGATGTAACGTTAATAAGGGACACCATCGCATGATATAATGTGAATAAAGTTGCACTACTGTGTGGCATTATTTGAATTGGGGGTGCTTTTGTGTGGCCATGCCCCTTCCCAGCAAGAACACACCCCTGTTTGGGCTGCGCACCGAATGTGTGCACTGTTTCTATTTAAAATATTGCGGGTAGGAGCACCAAAATGATGACTGCTATGAGGGTTGATGGTGCTGGGAAAGGGGAGCAGGGTCAGAGGCGGAACTAGTGGCGGTGCTAGGGTTGCACCAGCCAAAATCTTGCCTAGGGCTTCATTTAGGATAGGGCCGGCTCTGGACCAAATGACCACATCCCTCCCATCATGTAGTGCCTCCACAATGCTGCCATGTATGTGCTGTCTGCTGACCACACATGTGATGTGATGACCTTCTGCAGTAACTTGCTGGGGTCCTGTAATTATTTTTATTGTCTGATGTGGTCCCAGAGCAAAATAGTTTGAGGACCCCTGTAAATACCTTACATCTTATAGTGTGTACACACGGTGCGATTCTGGCTCATGGGCAATTTTGACTATGAGGTTTTGACGATCTTGAATTTTGACTATGTGCTATTTGGCCGGTATACGGTCGTTAGGTCGAAACATATAAGATCGACATGCATTGGTGTCGACCACTTAAGATTGACATGGCTTAGGTCGACACGTGAATTAGGTCAACAGGGTTCTCCCAGGGTACACTCTGCTGTTGATCACATGCTATTGTAATGAGGATGGGCACAAGGCCTATCAGAGCAGGGGGGAGGGTTTAGACAGGGTAGGAATGATCACGAGTTTAGAGTGACCACCCTCTGTTTAAGAAGCCCCACCCACCCTTCCCTATTTCTCTTCCTCTTCGGCGGCGGTAAAGAACGGTCATTCTTTAAGAACTCTGTATGTGTGTAGGTAGTGGGGGTGCACTCTCCCTCGACATTGATTGTCATGGGCCATGCTTCTGTCCGGGGGATGGCCGTCACCACCAGGCCTGGTGGCTGACCAGGGAGAGTGGTCACCCAGCGTTGTATGTATGATTAAGTGATCTTTAACCCCACCTTTCCTATAGTGACCGTTCTTTAGTGCCGCCACCATTCATAGTCTTAGTTAATTGTCAAAATAAATTTGACATTCTTTTTGAAACGCCAGCACTTTGTGTCATGTCTTTATTTTAAGTTAAGTTATATAAGGTTTAGAGTTAAGTTTGTATTTAGGTGTATCAACCGTCGGGGTGGGCCAGGGGGATACCCGATGGTGAGTTTATGGTGTTTGTCCTTTACTACTGTATATGGGGTTTCCTATGGACTGTTTACAGTTATATTCTTGCTTTCAGATGAGATGAAAATACTGGATATGCGGTAGCAATAATTCTGCATAAAATCACGAAACAAGCAAAAGGTTGACATATTAAAATATTGACACAAGTTTTACATTTTTCTGCGTGTCGGAGTTGACACCTGAGAGCGTGGATCCCCAGTTACTGCACCACTTCCCTCGCCATGCTTCATTCAGGCGCCGTTTGTCATCCACATGGATGGTAAAGTATGGCAGCGTTAATAATAAAAAATCATGTTGCTCGTTTCATGCGTCGACCGATGGAATGTTAACCTTTTTGCTTGTGTCGACCTTTTTATAAAGCCTGAAGACTCAGCCATTCGGATACCACAAAGTGTGTATACTCTACTGTCTCGTAAATGAAGCTGCAATCATCCATAAAATCTATGGCTATAACTTTCAACAGTTTAATTTCATGGAGGTCAGTCACATAAGTCACATAAAATGAAGAGTTACAGAAGCGCAGCAACAAGTCACACATCCACAGAGTATACACTATCCCTCAGAGACACCTATGGTAATACATAGAGCGAGTAACATACAGGGTACCTGAGCTTTCCCTGAATAGCAGGTACTGTAGTAGATCAGCTGGAAGCCGTCCCCATGCTGCACAGAGAGATGAATGACTACAAGCTGGAAAGGATCAGTGTCACTCTCTGCACTGTTACACTACACCAGCAGCAGCACAGCAGGAAGGCGGCTCTGTAACCAGGGAAGCTACATGATCAGTAGATGACAAACAGCCAGAGCCCGGCCTTAGCTGTGCAGCAACTGCCATCCTGTACCGGCCTAAATACACCTGTCTGACTACACTGTGTAATAGGACGTACACACGGTTCAATGTAGTCCATACTTGCCTACCCTCCTGCATTCTACAGGATACTCCCTGAAATAGCAGCAATCTCCCTCTCTCCCTCATTAGTCTAGCAATCTCCCTCATTTCACCTAGCACATTACACTGTTACATTTTTGGGGAAAAGGTATGAGAGATAGATACATTTACATTGAATCATCAGCACCATTTTCCAGCACTTTACCAAACTACCTTTACTAACTGCTTAGGGGCTCATCTACATTTGGATAGAAGTCATTTTAAAAGATTCCTCTCAGATGCAGCAGTACACACCCACTTCTAGGTGCCACGTTCATAATCTCATTTCACAATCTCTCCATATATGGAACTAGACACGCCCTGTTGGTGGAACATGACACGCCCCCTGAATGGGGCCCTTTACAAAATTCTACTACCAACTATTATCTCCCTGAAACTAGTTTTCAAAAGTAGGTAAGTATGATGTAGTCTATTTCTCTATTCGATTTTACTTATATAACCAAAATTGAATCGTAATCTAACTGAAATCGAACGGATCTCGAACACATTCTTTATAAACATATTCTAAATCGAATGTGTACACGACACAGTGCAATTCGTTCCCGGTTCAATCAGGGTCAAATCGGGATTGAATAGAAAGTAAATCGCACCGTGTGGATACTACTCAAGCTTGTATTTGCCCACCTCCGTCCCCAAACTGGCCGGAAGGCTCACGAAAATAGGCTACACACCGACATCACGCACACATTACACAGCATTCAATACTAGCATGCTGCTGTTACTTTTATCAGACTTGCTGTTAACTGTTTAAATGGTTGCCCAGCGACCACTCTGTTGTAAGTCCGTTATTATAAAGCAATTCAATAATCTAAAAGATTTGTATATTTTAGGATTTTTTTTATACTGTACATTTATTATTTATTTGCAGTTTCTTATATAGCGCAGCAGATTCCGTTGCGCTTACATATAGAGACCTTTGTTAGATTACCCTTTTGTTAATTTGTTAACATAATATAAATAATAGATTTCCAAGTTAAGATCTCCAGAAAAGCAAAGAGTTAATAAATCAGGAACGCCCAGTAACTATAACTTAATCCATGCTGAACTCAGATGGTTGCCCAGCAGCAAATCTTCGCATACTGTGCATGTTTACAAGCTCATGCAAATGAGATAACTACTATTTCATTCAAGGACTAGCCACTGTTTAGATAAAGAAAGCATACACTCCAACAGTTGAAGGGCAGAAATCGGTACACATTTAGGGAGGGGGCGTGGTCACTGGTAAAGTGGGCATGGCCTTTATGAATTAATGTGTACTGGGCAGTGGGTAGTTTTTTAATGTACAGGGGGAGCAGCATTTAATGTCACATACAGGGGGAGCGGCCTGTGGTGTGTCCTATTATACAGTGTGAGCAGCATGTACTGTCCTATCATACATGGGGAACACTGGTGGCAGGTGTGTAGGGGGGGGGGGTGCACTGCTGCCGGGTGTGTGGGGGAAAGGGTGCACTGCCGCAGGTTGTGTGGGGGGGGGGGGAAGGGTGCTCTGCCGCTGGGTGTGTACCCCCTGGAATGTGTACCTGCTACTGCTGTCAAACTGAGCCAGCGTGCTTCTTCTGCACCTTCAGAGTCCTGCAGGCTGCAGCTGCAGTAGGAAAAATGTGCTCCGTGCTGACTCCTCCCCCTGATGAGGACAGTGGGTCACATGGGTGGTGACTTCACCAAAGATCCTCCTTTCCACAAAGGGATAGTAGCTGCTACCTTGATCTTATCGCCTGTCATGCCGCATAACCCCTGAAAACCGGTAAAATTGGTACAATTTTTTTTACTCGGTACAGACCGTTAAAAAAAACGGTACTTTAACGACTAAATCGGTACAGTTGGAGGGTATGAAAAAGCTTGATCACACTAGAGAAGCCCCAAACCGGCATGAGTTGTCTATGGGGCCCATTTATTATTCAATATTTGTGGCTAAATCCCACAAAACACCCATTTTGGGGGTTAGTTACAATTATTAAGTATCACCCGAATGTATCAGGAGGGACCGCAGCAGTAGGGATGCCAATCCCGGGGCATTTTTTAAATCCCGGGAATCGGGATTGAAAAATGCTCAATCCCGGGATTCCCGGGATTGGCATCCCTAATAGAATATTTCCGCTGTACCGCCACACAACTTACTTTTTTGGAGCTGTGGAGGGGGGCAGGCGGCAGTGGTGCGGGGGCAGGCATCTGAGGTGCGGGGGCAGGCGGCAGTGGTGCGGGGGCAGGCGTCGGGAATGACGTGGCGGCTGGGAGGCTGGTATAGGCCCGCCGGCGAGCGTCTTCCGGGTGCTGGGGATGCCACGCTGCGGCCTGCGCAGCGTGACCTATGACCGAATCACGCTGCCCAGGCCACACACCGGGTCGGGAAAAGCCGGGCATTAGACTGCGCATGCGCAGCGATTGGCTGAGAGAGGTCTCAGCCAATCAATGGCTTGCTAGTCATTCTGTATGGGCTTTTTTTTTTTTTTTCAAGTTATCTCTGTTCCTCCCGGCTCCCGCCACTGCCCGGCAGCCAGCGTCATCCTCCCTGCCCGGCGCGCTGCTCCCGCTGTCACCCTCCTCTTGCCCGGCTCCCTATGCAGCCTCCCCCTGCTCGGCTCTTTATTAGCCGGCATCCCCCGCCCGCTGATGACCCCCGCACGGCTCCGGGGCTGGGCTGCACATAAGATTTAGCAAATCTTATGTGCAGCCCGTCCGACCTCCCGACCCCGATCCGATGCGCACGGGACCGCGCATCGGATCGGACGGGGTGTCTGCAAGTGCGATTTGGGCCGATTTCACGGCCCGATTCATCCGAATCGGGTGAAATCGTGCCCAAATCGCATAGTGTTTGGGTCCTTTACAGTCTCCTCTCCGGGAGAAGTCCGGAGAGGAGACTGTCAGCAGAACTGCCGGGGAGGGGCCTGATATCGGCATCATTAAGCCCCGCTCCCCAGTACGGCAAATACCAGGATTTGTGTGTCTCCGAGGAGGCCTTTTCCTTTCTCTATGTTCCTATTTTAACCACCTACTTAATTTATTGTTTATTTCATGTGTCTACTCGACTTTAGTTATTGAATGATATTTATTTATTGACTGGACCAAGATTGCCTTGTTAAAGCAGGGTTGCCTACCCTCCCGGATTGGCCTGGAGGATCCCAAAAATTGCCGTACTGGGGGGCGGGGCTTAATGATGCCGATATCAGGCCCCTCCCCGGCAGTTCTGCTGACAGTCTCCTCTCCGGACTTCTCCCGGAGAGGAGACTGTAAAGGACCCAAACACTATGCCATTTGGGCACGATTTCACCCGATTTGCATGAATCGGGCCGTGAAATCGGCCCAAATCGCACTTGCAGACACCCCGTCCGATCCGATGCGCGGTCCCGTGCGCATCGGATCGGGGTCGGGAGGTCGGACGGGCTGCACATAAGATTTGCTAAATCTTATGTGCAGCCCAGCCCCGGAGCCGTGCGGGGGATGACAGCGGGCGGGGGATGCCGGCTATAGAGAGCCGAGCAGGGGGAGGCTGCATAGGGAGCCGGGCAGGAGGAGGGTGACAGCGGGAGCAGCGCGCCGGGCAGGCAGGATGACGCTGGCTGCCGGGCAGTGGCGGGAGCCGGGAGGAACAGAGATAACTTGAAAAAAAAAAAAAAGCCCATACAGATGACTAGCAAGCCATTGATTGGCTGAGACCTCTCTCCCCCTGCCCGCTGATGACCCCCCCGCACGGCTCCCTCCTCCTGCAGCTCCCCGGGGACCGCATATGATAAATCCATGCGATTTATCATATGCAAACCTTGGCACATCAAGTGCCTAATCGTGTGTCCCCCTCCCGGGGAGCTGCAGGGTGAAATCAGGTCCGACTTGTCCTACTAATGTATGGGGGCCTTAACAGTAGGCAGCCCTGATGTAAGAATAAATTTGTTACTCTGGAGAAGGGGCTGTTGGCAAATGCATGCTCCATTGCAGGGTGCTAAAAGTAAAATGTTTATGGTGTATTCTACTAAATGTTTATAGCGGCCACCTGTCAAGTATACTATATATTATAATCAGCAGAAAGCAATGATTCAATAATAATAATTCATCCTGACCACTGTTTCAAGTTTCCTTATGTAAATGCAATGGGGACTCTCTCCGCAATACAGTAATATATTAGAGAGCCCTGTTAATATATAGCTTGGTTTTCCCTTTATCTATAATGTGGTACTAGAGGCTGCTGCAGACTTCTGACTCCTTCCTCTCCTGTGCTCAGCAGCCTGTGGAATCTATGCCAAGCTTGCATTCCTTGGTTAATACATTAATGTTGCTCAGTAACCAGACCTGTGCACTCACCTGACCATCTGCTTTATACTGTACTTGGAAAGGGGGGAAGACAAAGGAGCACAACACATAGATTACAGCTTGGTATATTGAATACCACACAACTGTCCTCATTTCTCATTTCATTCGGAGATGTTACATCTGCCCCACCTGCAGTGCACATGGTTTTGTCCATTTACTAAAAAAAAAAACAGCTTTGCGATCAAGTCTGAATATCCCCCTCAATAATACTGCTTTCACATTACAGAAATGGGTAATGACACGGTATTCTTAAATGGGACTTTAAAATGGGTCTGAGCCTTGAGACCTTTCACATTGCAGGTGAAAACCGTTTTAAAAATCATTTAATACCATTCAAACATTCAACCAGTTTAACCCCCAAGGGACACGTTTTAAGCCATTGAAATAGAGCTGTTCAAACTGCCAAAAAAACGGCTTTAAAACGTGTAGGAATCTGCTTTTTAACTGTGTTGAAATACCGGTTAACTTTAACCGGTAAATCAACTCTGGCACTTTCACATTGCAGCCTTAAGGCGCCCAAGGGATTATGTTGGTTGCCTTGTGTTGTTACCTCTACCTTAAATGCCTATAAATAATTCACACGGACACCTTACCTAAAAATAAGACTCAGACAACCATGGCATAAGTTTAAAATGGTCAAGTTATTTATTTAGGTGGTATGACCCTTGTTTGTCTATCAAAGGGATGGCCAAAAAAGCACTTGAGACCAGCACCAGTCAGAGGTGTATGCCAATGGCAGCGACTGCATCGCTCCAATCTAACAAACACACCCCTTACGTAAGGTACAGCCTGCACCGTGACGGCTCCCCGCCCCCTCTAAGGAAGGGCGCGGACACCTCAAGGAAGTGCCCACCGTCCCCGCTCAAATCGGGACTCGCCCACCGTCCTGGCAAGGGGGGGGTAATACCGCACGGAGACCACCTGACACCTCACCCGACTGCTGGTCGAGAGCGCCTTCTCGCCACTGCCGAGGTTCCCAAGACACTAACACAAGGTCGCCCGGGACCGAGGCCCGCCACCCCTCAAACTAGACCAACATGCCTGCCCTATTGCTGAGTTAGACGAGAAAAGATGTCCCCCAGGAAAACCTCCATGCCCGCGTCAGACAGGTGAACCCCGTCTGACCTGAACAAATGGGCCGACTCCCTGACTATCGTGGGGTGCCGTACTGCTCTACCTCCCCTGGCGTGTACCCTACGAGAAACAGCATGGTTAACCTTTCGCCTTGCCCTATCCATGGCAACTGCATTCCTGCAGCCCCGCCAATGAAAACGGGGGACAATGTCGGACCACACTATCTGCAACCATGGCCAAAGAGCCGCAATACGCTCTAGGTCTGCTGTTGTGTTGCAAATGAGGGAGAGCCCCGTAGTCTTAACCAGGTCGTTGCCCCCTAGGTGTATGATCAGCGTGTCGGGGCGCCCTGAGCTGCGGGCCTTGGTGACCAGGAGGTTGTAAAGCCCACCCCATTGGAGTCCCCTAACCCCAAACCACTGAACTGAGTCGGCTCGCAGGAGGCCTGAAGCCTTGGCGGCCATGGGATGCCTGGCCACCCAAAAAATATAGGAGTGACCCACGAACCAAACTATCCCCCGAGGCGGTGAGGAAAGGGAAGGGGCTGAAAAAGAAGAAACCTAACGTTAACATCATTATAAACTATACTGTAAACACAACCAGAATGCAAAAATACAGCCCAAGTGAAGGTGAAAAACTTAAAAAACCTCCGGTGAACTTTGGTGACAGCCGAATTGAATTAGTTCTACCTCGAAGGAAAAAGTAAAAAATTCACTTCACACCGTCGATTCCAGAACGCTAGCCGTTCCAGAACCGATTGTAAACTGACGTTTTTGGGCTGGCGCAACAGGCGCATACTACAACTTATCTACCTTATCTATCTTATCTAATCTTACATATTTTTTATAAGCCGAGGACTTCCACCTCCCGACTCTCTGTATGGCAGAAGGCGGAAGCCCCGCTGCTGCTGCGCATGTTGCCGATTCTATGATCTGCCATACAAGATTTGGACACCTAAGCCCCAGGGGTGACGCTTCAGGAGCCAGTTCCCGAAACTTCGAGAACTGAAACCTAGACAGGGCATCCGCTACGGTGTTCTCTACGCCGGGGACATGTCTAGCTCGGAAATGAATGTTGTTCCTCAGGCAATGGAGCACGAGGTAACGCAGTAGCCTAAGTGCCTCCGGGGAAGACGCCCTCTGATTGTTAATGGCGTGAACCACCCCCAGGTTGTCACACCAGAACACTATGTTCCGATTCGCCAATCGTGTGGCCCATAGCTCTACCGATACTACAATGGGAAACAGCTCTAACAGTAAAAGATTGACCGTGAAACCCCGGTCTATCCATGACTGCGGCCACCGCGAGACGCACCATTCCCCTTGGAAATAAGCCCCGAATCCCGTGGAGCCAGCGGTGTCTGTGAAGAGCTGTAGCTCTTTGCTGGATTCTGGTTCTGTGGGCCATATAAGCTCTCTGTTGAATTGCCCTAGAAATGCAGACCACACTTTCAGGTCGTCCCGCATTTCCCGTGACAGCCTGACCGTGTGGTGGGGGTCCCGCACCCCCGCCGTGGCCCTCTCAAGTTTGCGGCAGAACACCCTACCCATGGGTATAATGCGGCAAGCAAAATTGAAGGATCCTAGCAGGGACTGCAGTAGTCTCAGCTGTATCCTCCTCCTTTGCAAGCACTCCGCAATTAACCCCTGGAGCTTTGTCACCTTATCTTCAGGGAGGCGGCAGCACCCCGCACCCGAGTCGATTTCTATACCTAAGTAAGATAGGACCCTGGTGGGGCCCTCCGTCTTGTCCGCGGCTATGGGGACCCCCAATTCCCCCAGCAGGGCAACTGCCCGGGACAATATGTTTGCGCATGTGCCATCGTCTCCTGGCCCTACAAAGAGAAAATCGTCCAGGTAATGGGCTACGCCCACACATCCAGTACTGTTCTGGATGCACCAGTGCAGAAACGTACTGAATTTCTCGAAGTAGGAGCAGGAGACAGAAGAGCCCATCGGGAGGCACTTGTCAATGTAAGAGCCCCCATCTAACCTGAAACCCATAAATCTGAAGGAGCTGGGGTGCAAGGGGAGGAGCCGAAACGCGGACTCGATGTCCAGTTTGGCCATAAGGGCTCCCTGGCCGAAACCCCGGACTATGCCTAGCACCTCATCAAATAATTGGTATTGCACACTACAAAACTCGTCTGGGATGGCGTCGTTTATAGACTCGCCGTGGGGGTGCGACAGGTGCTGTATCAACCTGTATTTTCCCGGGGTCTTCTTAGAACTACCCCGAGAGGGGAAAAACACATGTCTGGAAGGGGGTCCCCCTGGAAAGGGCCGCCATCCTGCCCAGGGCCACCTCAGCCTGTACCTTCTGGCGGACCACTTCGGGGAAATCCCTTGCGGACTTGAGATTCCTGTTAGAGGAAAATCTGACACCCTCGGGGATGGGGAGGGGGAAACCGAAACTAAAACCATCTAGTAAAAACTTTGCGTCTGCCCTGTTGGGGTAGCCCATTAACTTGCGGGCAAGCACTTCTACCACAATTGGGGACGGGGCCTTACTTTCCGCCAGCGTCGGCGTCACCCTGGTCACCGCCCTTGCTGGCCGACCTGCAAGATTTGGACGAGTGTCCCCCCCCGCAGTTACTGCATTCGTGACGGAAGCGGCACTTGGCGCCCCTGTCACATTTGCCCTCATTGAAAGCAAAGCACTTCCCTTTGCCGCCGGTCTTGGAACCGGGTTTTGACGCTGGAAATGGCTTCCTGCCTGAGCTGTCGGAGCTATGTTGCCCCTTCCCAATGACTTCGAGCCAGATCTCCACGTGCTTACAGCCCATGGGCATGACCCTGGACCCCGCGTGGGCGAGGCGGAATTTCTCATCATAATTCCGCCACGCATTACTCTTATAGTCCATGAACGTCTCGTTCACCAGAAACAGGTAACGCAAGACGTTCACGTGCTCGCCTGGCCGTGTACTTAAGTAACAGGAGGAGAAGACCAGGAAACCCTTAAGCCAATTGTGGAAGCCTTTGAAGGCCGCCTCACTACTGCTCCCCGCCTTCTTGGCTGCCTCAAAATCTTTTTTCATGTTGACCGTTAGCGTGAAAAAGTCGACAAACTTTCCCCTCTTGATTTTGTCTTTCACCCCCTTATGCAGGCCCCGTGACACGGCGGTATTGGTGCAATGGACCATATCGCCTGCCGGGGGAACTATTTCCTGCTCCGCATCCTTCCTAGCGCGCTTAGTGCCCCCCACTTTCTTAGCCACCGCACGCGCAACCATTTTTGCAAATTTGCGCGGACGCTTGGGGGACCCGGACTCGTCACTGCTAGCCGACGAGTGGGAGGAGGAGGAGGATGCACACTCAGAAGAATCATCCTTTTCACCGTCTCCTGAAGCCTCGCCTTGAACCACGGGGTCTGCCCACGGTGTGGCCACCGGCCTTGCAGAAGTAGATGCTTCTGGCCTGGACGTAGAAGCCGGGTGCTCGTCCCTCGAGGCAGCAGGTGCTGACCCCCTGCCTGGGGCTGGTGTCGCCACTGGGGTTGCTGGCCGAGATTCTGCCGCCCTCCTGGACCGGTCTGTGTCGTCCTCTTGAGACGACCCTCCGAACACGACACTCGCCCCACCAGCTGTGGATACCTTGGGAGACAAATGGGCAACGTTAGGACCAGATCCTGAACCTGTCACCCTCCCCGTCTCCCCTGCTGCTGTACCAGGACTCCCCGGGCCCCCAGTCGCGTAAACCTGATTGACCTGGTGAGCCTGATGGTACATGCTGGGGTGTGTATAAGCCCCCCCCTGAAACGATTGCTGTTGCCCTCCCGGGACCTGTTGATTGGGGGCACTAGCACCCTGCCATGTCCCCCCGAAATACCCCCGGGAAACCCCCCCGCAGGCCCTGCTGCTTGGGGGAAATAAGGGAAAAGGGCTGGCTGACTCCCCGCGTAGGGCCCATACTGTGGGTTAGGCATGGGATACCCAGGGTACCCCCCTGTATTTGGGGCGGGAAATGCCCACTGCTGCTGCTGCTGCTGCTGGAAGGGGGCGTGCATATAGGCTTGCGGGCCCGCCCCGAACCCGGCATGGCCGAACCCTTGGGCCCCCCCGTGACCCGCCGGAGCCCCGGCGAAGCCCTGAGGGGCCGTATGGAAGGGCTGCTGGCCCTGATGCCATTGCTGCTGCGGGGCCTGCCAATCCTGAAAGAGGGCGGCACCCCCATCGACCCGGCCGCCGACGAAAGCGCCCGCGCGGCCACCGTCCCAGCCTAAGGGAAGGAGCGACTCCCCTACCGGGGCCATGATGGTTGCCAGGGATGCCAGAGCCCCTTGACCTGTGCCGCGCTGACCCCCCGTGGCCACTGGCAGAGGGCTCCATGCGGGGCCCCCGGTGATGACCTGTAGCGGGCTACCCTGCCCCTGTGTCAGCGGGGTACTGGTCCTCGGAGGCATCCCCCCCACTGCGTGATGTACCACTAGCACTCACCCCGCTGCCTGAAGCGCGCAGGGTGACATCAATATTGCCATCCGCCTGCACCGCCGGCGGTACGCCAGCAGATGGCGCCAAAGTGCTGTCCCCAGCCGCGCTGCTCGCGGCTGGGCACACGCTGTGTGCGGAGGAAACTGCTTGCTCCCCGCCCGCAGCAGAGCCGTGCCGAGCCGGGGAGCTGCCTCCGGGAGCAGGGGAACCCTGTCCCCCGTGCACTATGCCAGCAGGAGACGGCGCGCGCACCCGCGATGACGCGGTCGCGGCCGTCCTGCTAGCTCCCCTCCCGCCGCCGCGCGCTGGCACTGTGACCAGCGGGCGGGAGGCGTCTGCCAACCACCGGGGAGGTGGCGCGGATCTCTTGGGGCGGCCGGACATGATGAAGGCTGCTAAGGGGATAACTACACTAATGAGGTACTTAGCTTCGGTCCCTGCAGGCTTCTCGCTCAGATCCGGATTCCAAGAGGAAGTTCCTACCCCCAGAGCTGGACCCTAAATACCCTGCTTAAGCTGCCTCCCCTTTTGCTGCTGATTGGCCCAGCTACCCCACATGCTAACCTGCCTGTGAATCATCACACTGCACGGTGCTGCATTGCTTCTATGTTTAACCCCCAAATCCCCGGGCTCTTAACTGCACTCTGGCCTATGCTGCCCTCGTTTTGCCTAAACGTTTTAAAATGGAAAAAAAACGGCAATATACCATTTTAAAAGTGCGATGTGAAAGGGGTATGAGTAACAGCAGGATGCAGAGATGCTGAAGGTGGTAATCTCAGTCCTAGCACTGTCAGGATCAGGCTACTACATATGCATATTATCGCAGATGGGACACCGGCAATATACACAAGAGTGGGCAGAGAAGTGCCCGCATCTGAATCATGACCGAAATGTTAAATAAAAAAGGCCCCTCAGAGAGTGTATTAGCTCACATCCATTTTAGCACAGTCAGTTACCCAATCTCTCATCTGTATGGAATATTAGGACATCCAGCAGATACTACCGGAATTTTCTTATCTTAAACCAACAAGGTTTTGTACACAGGAGAGTGATAGAGACACAGACCTCTTTGTATTACAGGAGAGGATCGCTGTCCCAAACACACAAAGTAGGGTTACCAACATCCAAGGACACTAGCACTAAAATGACAAGGTGGGAAAAAGTGAACAATGAGTGTGTGAAATGGGTTCAGAGTAAAAGGCTAGTTGGTATGCATGGGAGGAGGGAAATTCCACTGTCCCAGCTATGGTTGGACTGTGGGGAGGAAGGGATAGAGGTAGGCACTTAGAAGGGAGGGTTAAGATTTACCAGCTGGTCAGGAGGGTTAGGTTTAGGCAGATGGGTATTGAGGTTAGGGTTAGCCCCCCCTCTTTTCTCGTTGCCAAGATGCAGCCACTGCCTACTTGTATGTCTGCTTGTCAGCAGAGACTGTGCACTGGCTCTGCCATATTGGTGTGTGACACACAGAGCCGTGACTGCCTAATCTGGAGCACGGCCATTTTAACGTATGAGATTGAAGGGAAGTTGCCCAAGGGCCCCAAAACACTAGGGGCCCAAAGCCTAACACCGTTGGCAAGGCCCGATCTCACCTTCCCCTGATCGCACCCTGGGTCACAGTGCACCTGGCACTCCCCACCTTGCTAGCAGTTCACGACACCAATGTCCGCCCTCCGCCCGCAGTCTGCAGGCCAATCCATGGAACATCACTAGGAGTCTGCTGGGAGGAGGCGGCGGCTGCACACACCAATGACCTGCTTCCACTCTCTGCAATGTGGTGCCATGTAGGGATGGCCAATGATGAGTCAAAATCATTGATGGTTTATGGCCAATGTCGAATACTTTTGCCATCGATGCATTACTGCCTGTTTTCTCCACTATTGCTCAAGGTAATTCAGGTGGATATGCTTTGACTTCCACCTTGAGGTTGAAGATATCTTCTCCGCCTGTTATTTTTCCTGTATGGCTCACCCCTTGATCTCCTGCTGGCATGTCCAAACTATGGCCTTCCGGCTGTTGTGAAACTACAAGTCCCATCATGCCTTGCCACAGTTTTGCTATTAGGGAATGCTAAAACTATTGCAATGCATGCTGGGATGCGTAGTTTTACAACAGCTGGAGGGCCATAGTTTGAACATGCCTGATCTACTGGGATGCCATGGCCAAATGGTTGGTGTGATATACACACAAGGTGTGAAGATGTGCTTCTTATTGGGCTTACTAGTGCTGTGACACAATTTTAGACCTTTAGCGCAGATAGGAGGGCACTAGGCATTGTTCAGGGGTTACTCCACCCCCCCCAAGGGAATAAGGTAATCTGGGTACTTGGCCCCGGATCACTGAATGTGGCCAAGTAGACAGGCCAAGCGACCGGATCCCTTTACATAGGTGGCCAATACAGAGGGTTGTTTGCTGTCTTAGCTTCTGGTTAAGGTAGGGCCAGCTGGCCAGGTACGGGTCATAGGGTCGACTACAAGAAGGTCGACAGTCATTAGGTTGACCACTATTGGTCGACAGGGCATAGGTCAAAACATTATAAAGGTCAACATGGCTTAGGTCAAAAGGTCAACACATGGACTATGACTACTTGGATAATGGTGACTTTTTTGGTGTTTATGTTGACATAAATCAACGTGGACACTGTATAAGGGTACCTTGTTCGCTCACAATGCCTCGGGCATGGCGCCCTGCTACGCTCGGCACACTATTATATTCTCCATCTATGTGCACTTTTTAATTTTTTTTTGAAGAACTCATGTCGACCTTTCTTAGCTCTACCTATTCTATGTGTCGACCTTTTGACCATGTCGACCTAAGGTTTTTATGTGTTGACCTATGGTGTGTCGACCAATAGTGGTCAACCTATTGACTGTAAATCGATTTATTGTCGAGCTGCCAACCGCATCCCCCAGGTACAGGACCAAGTAGAAGCCAAAGCAGGCAGGAAAAGAAAAGGGCGGGAACTAGTTTGTATTACTGTACTGTGTCGGTGTTTGTGGTTGCCAGTCCAGGCCACAGGTAATTAGTACTGTTTTTGTTAAAGGTTGTGCCTCACTACACACACAGTGATCAGTTGAGGGGGATACCATTGTGTTCAGTGTAGTTGTCAGATCTAGCAGTATAAGGCGACATTTAACCTTAACTTAACTCTATATTACTCCTAGAAATAAGTCACGCCGACACATCTTATACTAAAAATAATGTCACGGACAACAACTGCAAAAGTTACAAGGTCATGGATATTTATTTAATTGGTATTGTAATGGGATGGCCAGAAAAGTGCTTGAGACCAGCTCCGGTCAAAAGGTTACTCATGGCGGCGACTATGACGCCCCAACTTATAACCTGTGCGATGAAACGCCCCCATCTATTTAAGGTGCAGCCCACACTGTGACGATCTTACTGCCCGTTCTATGGCATGGCGAGGACATTTCCAGGAAGTGGTCAACGTCCCCCCACGGAGGCAGGACTCACCAGCCGTCCTGTCAAAGGGGGGTAATACTGCACAGTGACCACCTGTACCTCAAAATGATTGCTTGTCGAGAACGCCTTCCCGCCTAAAGATTTTATGAAGCCAAATTAAGTGATGGCCAATCGGCCGGGTAGCAATTAAGAGAGCAAGGGAAGGGAGGGTGGGATTTCAGACTCAAAGGGGAAGCAGCATCATCTAACTTCTCCTAATATACCCCTGCACCATAGTTACCTCCCCTCATGCATTTTGCAGGAGACTCCCTGAAATAGCAGCAATCTCCCTCTCTCCCTCATTAGTCTAGCAATCTACCTCATTTCACTTAGCCCACATTGCACTGTTACATTTTTGGGAATAAAGGAATGAGAGATAGATACATTTACATTGAATCATCAGCACCATTTCCCAGCACTTTACCAAGTATCGCAGCTCTTACTAACTGCTCTGTGGCTCATCCACATTTGGATATGTCATTTAAAAAGATTCCTTTCAGATGTAGCAGTACACACCCGCGCTTCTAGGTGCCACATTCACAATCTCTTTTCACGTTGTCTCCATATATGGGACTAGCCACGCCCTTTGGGTGGAGCATGAAACGCCCCCTCAATAGGGTGCTGTGCAAAATACTGCTACCAACTATAATCTCTCTGAAACTAGTTTTCAAAAGTAGGTAAGTATGCCCCTGCACAAGCTACCACCCCTTGGCTACCTAATTGGCTGAACCATCTATCAATCACACATCTAAACCTCTATGGGTAATATATATATCTACAACAACTTTATTGAGACAATCACAAACTTCACAGGCTCTTAAATGCCCTCATGCCTCTGCAGCCCTCGCTTAATCTAGTCAGTGCATTTGGTTCATAACTGTTTCTTTATGTAATAAAAAGTAAGGCAGGCTTTTATATTTAGTGCTATCAGGTTCTCCAAACGCCCTAAACACCTGCTATCCTTATTATGAAGTATTGAACATTTTACTATCAACATTGCTGTGTTCATACCATACTAATTACAACAACATCAGCCACTGGAGAATACACGGACGTCTAATGATCCTCAGGCACCCTGTGTGACGCAAGCATAAATTCCCCAGTTACCCTGATGTTCAGTGGCTCATGTGCTGTGTGCATTAATTGGTAGCATGTTACCATCAGATAAATGAGGGAGGAGCAAATATTACAATACTTGCTCTGTATCAAAAAATCAAAAATAATTTTAAACCTTTACCGGTTTACTATTTATCCCTATCTTCATAATGCAGTCTGCGGCCAGTCCCAGCACAGAGATCGACTGGTCAGATAATCACCATCATCAGTTCTCCTGGTGCATAAAAATAAGAAAATAGAGAAACAAGTCTCCACATTATTAGTGCATACCTCTGACCTGTCCCGATTTTCACGGGACCATCTCGCCCGGGACCAGCAGTGTCTTGCTGTGAGGGGGGGGGGGGGGGGGGGGGGACCAAATATGACCTGAGGATGAGAATCGAGAAAATGAATTTTAAGGGACATATATGAGTAACATATATATTGAGTAACAAAATATGGCTGCCAATAACCCAGGATACCTGTACTAAGGATTGCCAACATACAATTTATTTAAATTAAAAAAATCCCTAGTATTTTTAAAAAATCCATCAAATTCTCTAGCATTTAATGAAATATGGTTATATCTCAGCGTTTTAAATGCCATATTTGCATACCTCCCAACTGTCCCGCTTATCGCAGGAACGTCCCAATATTTTGGGACATTCCCGTGTCCCTCCCGCCGCCAGCAGTGTCCCGCGGCCGGGGGGGGGCAGGGGGTGTGGCGGCAGTTGGGAGTCCCCCCCTGTCATTCGTGAATACATTGAATAGACGTTGTGCGCATGCGCAAAGTGTCTATTCTTGCAGGCAGAGGGGCTGGGGGCTGGCCAGAGCTGCTGGGCATGCCCCCACCGTGGTGAAAAATGGGGACGTGGCCTTGTGGCAGCACCGCGAGTATAGACCACGCCCCTTTCTGATAGGCCACGCCCCAAAAATTCAGCGCGCACCTCGTCCCGACCCCAGTGACTACAAATGTTGGGAGGTATGTATTCGTATTTCCCATGCTTGAATAAACTAGAAATTACTGTTTGTTTTGGAAGCATTTTTACCGTTGGCTAGTGTTGGTATTCCGGTTGTTAGGTCAACAATGTCTAGGTTCACACTCAATAGGTCAACCAATATTGGTCTACATGCGCTAGATCGCCACTGACAAAAGATCAACACAAGCAAAAGGTCGACATGCCAATGGTCAACACATTAAGAGAGCAACATGAGTTTTTCACGATTTTTTTCTTTTAACCAACTTATTCATACTGTATGATCCACGTGCACTACAATCGGGAATGGTAAAGTGTGCCTAGCAAAGTGAGCAATGTGACATTATCACCACAAACCGTGAAAAACTCATGTCAATGTGGTAACCAAGCTCCAATGGGGAATCTTTCCCTTACCTTGAATCTCAGGTGAAGATCACGTCCTTTTGGGTTTTTGAAATCCGGTGGGCGGGAGGTAAGTATCTCAATGAAAGGCATTGGCGTAACTATAGCACCACAGCCCCCGCCACTGCGGGGGGGCGCTGTGCATGTGGGGGCGCCGGTGGCTGCGGTGCTATAGTTACACCCCCCCAATCCCCTGCAGACTTACGTATCTCACTGGTCCCAGCGGCCAATCATATACACAGTTCTCTGAAACTGTCTGCTGAATAGGGGCGACCATTTTGTGGTGGTCCTCAGCAGAAGAACGGAGCCGCCGGGACCAGCGAGATAGGTAAGGCTGCGGGGGATTGGGGGGGGGAGGGTTTGAATGGGCGGCGGGGCGGGGGGTGCTTGGCAGGGTGGTGGCGGGGGGGGGGTGTGCTTGGCAGGGTGGCTGCGGGGGGGGGGGGGGGGGGGCGCTACGCCACTGATGAAAGGGACACTGGTTGGTTAAGTAAATCGGATTTGTTGAGGGTGCGGCAGGAACGGGGTTGGTGTGCTGCCTCACCACTGACCCCCTTGACTAAATAGTGAATGCAAGATAATGCACTTTAGTTAAACATCAGTCAACAACAAGGGACTATATTGGCACTTAGTGGATGTAAGGCACAATAACAAATAACCAAATTAACTTTCACCATTAAACGTATTTGCACTTATGGATATATACTAACTATCAGTGACAATAACGAATCAGAATATAAATGATCCACACGAGTCCACTAGGATGACGGTCTCTTCTAGTGTTCAAGGTACCGTACGGCCCACTCTGGGTCAAACACCCCCGCTTTACTTCTACCACTGGATTAACTTGAGTAGCAACGGTACCACTAACACTGGAGGCCACACATTCTATATTCACACATCAACTTTCAAATGAGCATGTAATATTAAACATCTGTACCATTATACAACGACTGTAACCTCTGGTGCACCAGTAATATCCCCTAAAGGGCTCCCTGGGGTGACGTCACCTTTAAATGAAACTCAGTCCCGAAAAACCTGTGCAAAGGGGTTTTCGATCTTTGTTAATCCTGCAAGGATATCAATAGTCCCGGTTAATATCTGTTGTGCTTTTGAGAAGAGGCGTTTTACCTACTGTATAAATGGGCCCAGCCCAGATGATGGGAAGAAATGCGTATTCTAGCAACAAACAAGGGGATTATTCAGTCCAGCCACAAGATGGTGCTGTTTCCTCACAAGTCAATAGGTCTATTAGGGTATGGACCCTGCAATAGGAGTTATAGTACTACAGACTTCCAAGGGTTAACAGGGCGACAAAGTCTCTATGCTCACTTTCTCTTGCAGGGGGTCTCCTGGAATAGGGAATATAGGAGTACTGATTTCAGGCCCCTTTTGTCCCCTGTACTGGACACAGGGCAGCTATGTTGGCTGTGGGGAACGTTCAGCTTTACCTGAGGGGTGGTCTGGTGGTCAGTGGTGGGGTAGAGTTCCCTTGTGCGGCTGTCCCTTGGTCTGTGGCCCTCGCTGGGTTTCTCTGGGGCTTGGGTTGAGGTGCGGCAGTGCTGCAGGCAGCCACCTGGCTCCTCCTCTCTGCTCGGCGGCGGCGGCTCTTGGTGGTCTCATTTTGCGGCCGCTGCCCCTTCTCCCTCTGGGGTAGATTTATTAAGCTCGGTGAAGTGATAAACTATCTGGTTTTTATCACCAGCCAATCAGCTCCTACCTGTCATTTTTCAAACCAAGCCTGTAACTTCACAGGTAGGAGCTGATTGGCCGGTGATAAAAACCAGACAGTTTATCACTTCACCGAGCTTAATAAATCTACCCCTCTGTGCGGCAGAGCTCCAGTGGTGCTCCATAGCCGCTGACATCACCTGGCGCCCGACAGCGCTAGTCACTGCCCTGCGTGCTTGACCGCTGCGCTCCCCGACTCTGGCGCCTCTTCCTGCTTGTCTGCCGGTCTCTGGTGCGGCCGCGGGTCTGCTACCACTCGCCGCTCACTGCGCTCTCCTCTTCCATGTGAGTCTCCTCTTTCTCCTGCATGTGTCCTCTCTCTCTCCTCTCTTCTCCTTCCGCCCTGTGGCCCATCCAGCCAATCCGAGTCATCCTCTGCTGCCTCAGGGTACCACATTAACATTTTCACAAGTTGACCATTTCCACGTAGACCTTTTCTTTGTGTCGACATTTTGTCAACATCATCCTAATGCACATCGACCTTTTACCTGTACGCCGCACCACCCCGTACCGCCATACTTGCACCCCTGACAATACCACCTGTGTATTCACAGCGGCGCTGTCCATCACCACTCACTGCCACCCACAAACCCAACACAAGGGACTGCTGGAGCCGCCTCCTGTGTATTGACGGCACTGCCGCTGCCCGGCCTGCTGGCTTCTGGCAGTGGCAACGCCGGGCCCGCAGTGGAAGGCTGTGGAGGCTTTTTCACTCACCCGGATTCTGGGAGAATCCCAGAATCTAGGAGACTATAAAAGCCTCCTGGAGGGTTGCCACCAAATCCAGGAGAATCCAGGAGAGGTGAGGGGAGGGGGCTGTGTATAATGTACATGGTGTAATATGAGGGAGGGTGGGGGGGGGGGGGTCTGGTGTAATGTACTGTAATATGTAGCTGGGTGTAATATGGGGGGGGGGGGCGGTGTATAATTTACTGAGTATACATGGGGTAGGGAGGGGGTCTGTGTATAATGTAATGTAATATGTAGCTGTGTGTACTGGATCCTATATGGGGAGAGGGCTGTGTATAATATAATGTGCTAAAGTTCTGTGTGAAGATGTGGTTACAATGCCAGCAATTGGTATGCCTGCAGCCAAAAACCTGGTTTTGGAATCCCAGCTGGCGGCCACAACACTGGCATTGGAATCCCGACCCCCCTGAGGGACAATGGGTAGAGCTAGACTCGCCCCTCAACGGCTCTGTGCAGCGCATTCTGCTACCACCTACAGTGTAGTATCTCCCTGAAACTAGTTAGGAGTTATATACCTAAAAACTGAGAGACATGGGATGAGAAAGATATAGCACCAACTGTTGGGAAGTCAAAACTTTAGGGGTGTTAGGGGTGGGCTGTCAGGATGCAGCCAGTATGGGTGGATAAGCGGGTTCAGTATACCGACAACGGAATTCCGACCGCCAGTATGTTGATAGGGGAGCGCAAAAAAGTCCCTTGTGTATGTGGCACCCCAGAACTTGGTGGTACCCCGTTTAAGCCCCATTGCAAGCCCCATCAGGGGTCTGCTGCATTTTAACATTGGTGGCCAGTGCTGCCCTAAACTAAAATGGTGGACATGTTCCCAGCCTGGGGTTGCCAGGCAACCAACCCGACCAGGAGAACTGACCTTTACCCCGGCGAGCAGGGAGGAGAAATCCGCAGGGATTGGAGGCCGGGAGGGCGGGAACCCAAGAAGGTGGAGCGGGTGCTGGGTGCGAAGAGTCCAGTGGTGGTCCGCCCCAGAGAGAGACAGCAGTGTGTCCGGAGCGGGAGAAGAGAGGGCGCGCGGTGCAGGAGCCAGCTGCTCTGAAGAAAGACGCGCTGGAAGGAGAGTCGCGCTGCCCGGCGGTGATTGACAGCGGGGACCGGCAGTGGCGCAGTGACCCGGTGGCGCAGAAGCCGCAGGAATCGAGCGCGACCCCCCCCCCAGGGCAGAGAGTGACAAGGGGGCAGAGAGAGGACCGGAGCCGTGGCGCACAAGCGGCACAGCGAGGACCTGCCTGAGGGAGAACCTGCAGCCTGGCCTACAGATCCCAGCAAGTCCTGACACCCTGCAGCACGAGGAGCCGTGACAGACAGCGCACCCAGCTTAAAAGGGGAGGTGCAGGCGGTGCGACTCCCTGATGACCCCAACCGTGACTGGCAGGAGCTGGCAGCTTGTTGCTGGAAACAGGTACTTTGCACCCCTCACCCCGCAGTGGCACGGACACCCTTAGACTGCATCCACACAGTGAGCCTCTGAACCTCCCCTGCCTGTCCTAGGGATTGCCCCCCCCCCCTACTGCGCCCGCAGTGAGAGCCATCAGTCCTTTTAAGTTACTCTGCTAGTGTTCACAAACTAACCGCTGCCTTAGGTTAGTGACTGGAAGCCTAAGTGACCGTCACCTACCAGTATTGGCAGGGAGCCAAGACACCGGACATACTTACCTTGGATTACAAATTCCTTCATTACTTGTTCTTCTAAATCACGGTGCACCTGGGCCAAAGGGTACCCTATTGCTCTAGAGAACTGCGCAGTTCAGGGACTCACTAATAAGTTGCATCTGGACACTTGTTATTATTTATACTAAATGTGAATTGCTGCCTACAGTATTACTACCGTTTGTTGAGTTGGAAAAGCCTTGGTGGGAATTTTGATGTTTGAATCTCTTTGCACTGTGAGTTAACTGCATAGCGGTACTGTTGACGGAGTGTATCGTGTGAATTGTGGCCTGTCAGTATGCCCGACGGCCCCATCGCGCACGATATCTCCCTTTATAGGGTCTTTTATTATTCTGACTTTTTCACGTAAAGTTATTTGTTGAAACGGTGTATTGCATTTACTGCAGTGGTGTTGTGCGAGGTGCGGCCTATGGTGCCCCCAGTGACCCCATTGCGCACAGCATCACTTAGGTGGAACTTCCTTTAAAATCTTTATTCAAAAATGTCAACTGTCTTTATCTCTTTGATAACAATTGCGTTTCTTTGTTATTGTATTGCTGCATCATTCTTTATATAGCGGTGATCCACGATCTTCTTTGTGGAAAAATAAAACCTTTGATCACCGTCCTAACATGTGGTGACCGTTCTGTGGGGTTGTCTTGGGGTACTGTCGTCCCGGGGTGCCTTTGTCCCTCTGCCCTCTGAACTGCAGGTGAGCGAAACCGGCAGGTCGTGGACCAGCAGTGCCGAAGAGGGGAACCGGAACACCAGGTAACGAAGATACACCTACACGCAGTCTGACGACATCACATGTACTTGCTGCACTCACCATACTGCAGGTTCTTGCAGCCAGCCAATCAGCTCCTAAATTCCATTTTACAGGTAAGGTTTGAAAAATTACCCGTAAAAGCTGATTGGCTGGCCCTCTCCTCTTTTATCACTTTTTGAAGCTTGATACATCTGGCTTTATGCGAGGGTTGAGGACCCCCACGAGGGAGAATAGCCTCTGTTGGTCGGGATCGTGACTGATGGGCAGTTGAACAGTTAGGATTTCGACATCGGGATCCTGACTGTCGGTGGGTCATCCGAAAACCTAAGTGAGCTGTGCTAGCATGCAGTCACAGGTTTCCATCTCCCACTCGCTCACAGTGACTTCAGCCTGGACCCAGGAATATGAATTGCATAAAACAACAAATAGACAATCCAGATAGGAGGAGTTGCAGCCTAATAGGACACTACTGGTGGTGGAGGCGGGGCTACACATGTGCCAAATAGCTGTGTCACTTATGCAAAGTAAATGTCAGTGTACAGCCTATAAACTTTCTATTGGTAGATGTGTGTTGTGTGACATCATTACATAATATTCTTATCACTAATTAACTATTATAACTAGAAATAACCACACGGACAACTGAAGTGCCTTTTAACATTGGTCAACCAGAATTTATTTAAATCTTTAAACTAAATATGGTGGCAATAAGAAAGAACGGCCAGACCCACAGTGACACTACGACTTAACGCAGACACTTATGTCAACGACATGGTATTCTTTAATTTATTGGCAACGCCAACAAATGCCGGGTCTCTAACTCTCTCCCCAATACACCGTAATAGAGCCGGCCAGACAGCTAAACCCCAATGACCTCCGGTAGGAAAGCCACTTTATACAATGTATTGGGCAAAGAGCGCACACTAAAAACAGCAGCGCAATAGCCACTGTTACTGCCGTTCTTTCCAGCCACAAATATAGGTTGACAAACACCAACCGGCAAAGAAAAAAAAGACGGGTGGGGACAAAAAGGTGACTTGGGAAGGGAGGGTGGGAAAATTGGAATCTTCTAGTGCATATCACAAAATGTCCGATTAACCCCTCCCTGACACTCCCTTATTTAAATTACCTACATGTCTAGCCTGTTAACTATTTCACTACCTAACTGAACTATGCAAAGCTCACAGAACCCCTCAACCAGGGCCGCCACTAGTAATGTTGTGGCCCGGGACTGACCTTCAGCCCGGGCCCCCAGCGGCACCCCCCCCTCCTTGCGCGCGCCGCCACCCCGCCTCCCCCACCCCAATTACTTACCAGTGGTGGTGTCGGCGGCGTAGCAGCATCTTCTCCCGGGACTCTGGGCTCGGAGCACTCACTGCACAGTGCAGCCTGCAGAGTGCCGAGCCCCTCTGTATCCTAGGCTCGGCGCTCTGCAGACCGCACTGTGTATTGTGCGAGCCTGGCCGCCGGCGCCCGGTAGGGGCATTTGTGCGGGCGGCTCGCTGTGCTCACCAGGTTTGGGCACAGTGCCTTGCTGCGATTGGAACACTATTATAATCTAAGTCTATGCCCACTTGGGTAAAGTATGAACCAAGTCGGTTTAAAAAAAAAATCTCAAAAAACTTTTGCCCACCATGTTAATGTCTACCTTCTGTCAGTGTTGACCAAGGGTATGTCAACCATTGAAGGTCGACCTAGTGACTAGGACCGGATACCACCTGAATAAGAATGGATCTGCTCCCCAGTTCCATTAACTCTCAGCAGTTGCTATAGCATTTAAAAAGATTGGCGCTTTAAAAATGTGGCCTATTATAAAAGGCCAAATGAAGGGAACAGATGAGTGTAGCAGAAGATCTTTAGCAAAAAAAACAAAATAAATTAGTAAATAGTTTTGAGCCATAGATCTCCCCCCAAAAATTAGTAGCAGAGTCCCTTTTAAGATCTATTACTCCTGATTTTAAGTGACACCAAAAAACCCCATCAGGAACTACATTAGCAACATGAGGTTAAAGTGTTTTTACTTCAATAGATCTACTATCATGTGTGTACTGACATCTTGTGGTTAAAGAGGATATGACATCAATTTATTTATAGCGTTCAATGTGGATTATTCACACCCGATCACAAAGCTGCTATTTTTTTTTCAAATGGAGACAAAACCATATGCACTTCAGGTGGGACAGATGTAACATGTGCATAGAGAGTTAGATTTGGGTGTGGTGTGTTGAAACTGAAATGTAAATTGCAGTGTAAAAATAAAGCAGCCAGTATTTACCCTGCACAGAAACAAAATACCTCACCCAAATCTAAAATTCCCTGCACATGTTACATTGGTCCCACCTGCATTGCAATATGGGGTTGTCCATTTGAGAAAAAAAGCAGCTTTGCGATCAGGTCTGAATAATCCCCAATGTTATTAGTAAAATTTGCTTGTTTAAACTTTGACCTAAGTCAAAACTTCTACTTATGATAAGGTGTTCCTACAAATTCTGATTTGATACCCTGATCTCCTGACCCGACAGCACGGGTGTGGTGTGGGACTCCGACAGTCGGGATCCCGACAGTTATTATCCCGACGTCGGGATCCCGACTGCCCGGAGTCAGACAGCATGGTGAGCGCAGAAAAGCCCCTTGCGGGCTCGCTGCGCTCGCCACGCTGCGGGCGCGGTGGCTCGCTACGTGAGCCACCTATTCTATTCTCCCTCTATGGGGGTCCTGGACCCCCACGAGGGAAAATAGCGGGTGGCCGTCGGGCACCCGGCTGTCGGCATTTTGACAGTCGGGATCCCGGCGTCGGGTAAACGACTGTCGGGATCCCAACTGTCTGGAACCCGTCCGGCACCCGACAGCACTACTGTCCCGCTGAAAGGAATGCGCTGAAATTTATGATCGTGTATCCATAGGGTAAATTAAGCATATTACAAAGTGCTGATTCATCGATCCACTCCAGGATCAGGGATCGGGATCTTTACACAAGTTTAATATCCCCGATCTCCTGGCACATGCGTCTGGTGAATAGGGGATTGCCCCAATATACCACTGGAGTAAGAACACGTTTTAGATAAGAGACTAAAAGTAACTAAACACATTAATATACAAATATGGGTCTTTTATTAACCATACCTTCCAACATGACCCATTCCAGGAGGGACACACTGCTCTGTTTACGGACTTCCCTCTTAATGTATGATTGACATCACCTGTTCTAAACAGATTATTGATAAGAAAGACGTTTCACCACAGGTGATGGTAATCATACATTAATAGGGAAGTCCAGGAACAGAGCATTGTGTCCATAGGCGTGCGCAGCCCATTTTTTTAGGGGGTGCACCATTGGAGGGGCGTGTCCATCGCCGCCTACTGGGCGTGTCCATCACGACCTAATGGGCATAAATGCAAAATAAATAGGTGACTTATTTATGTATATGCACTTTAGAGTGAATCATCCCCCCCCCCCACCCCCTCATATAGTATAAACAGGGACAGTGTGCACCTAAGGAGTGCTGCAAAAATTTAAAGTATAATGACAGGGCCGTAACTAGGGGGGGGGCTGGGGGGTCACGCGCACCGGGCGCTGGAGGTGAGGGGCGCTGTGAGGTCCGGTGACAGGTATGTCCGTCCATCTCCTACTAGCGCGGCTGCAGGAAGCGCTGATGACTTCGAAAAGACTTGCCGGACGCTGATTGGCTGAATTCAGCCAATCGGCGTCCGGCAAGTCTTTTTGAAGTCATCAGCGCTTCCCGCCGCAGCGCTAGTAGGAGATGGACGGACCGACATACCTGCGGCTTCAACGGTGAGAGGACTGTGCGGGGAGGGGGGGGTCTCCGGCGCCAGGGACAAGGCGTCATTTGGTCGGTCCCCCCTGTCAGCTGCTAACTAAGCAGCGGGGAATAAACGCTGTGCGCATGCGCACAGCGTCTATTCCCGCAGCCAGGGGGCTGGGGGCATGGCTAGAGGCTCACAGAGACTCTGGGTCATGCCCCCATAGCGGCAAAATGGGGGCGTGGCCTCGCGGGAGAGCAGCGATTATAGGCCACGCCCCCAAATTAGGCCACGCCCCCGAAAATTTCGGCGCGCCTCCAGCGCGCAGCAGCATCACTAGGGGGGGGGGGGGGGCACCAAAAGACTGCCTTGCCCCGGGCGCCGGAAACCCTAGTTACGGCCCTGATAATGACCATTACACATAATTCCGCACACTGTAATGGCCATTACATATAATGCCACACACCATAATGCCATTACACATTATGCCAGGACTTGACAATAGCGACAGTGCGCGCCAAAGGCATGCGCCAAAAATTTACACCATAATGCCTATTGCACATCACACAGCCATTACATAGTATACCATATGCCTTACACATTATACCACACATTGTAATGCCCATTACACGTTGCGCCCCACACTGTAATGTCCATTACATGTTACGCCTCACACTGTTATGCCAATTTTGCTTCACACCATAATGCCAATTACATATTAGGCCACATAAAGGTACCATAATACCAATTACATATTAAGCCACACACTGTTATGCCAATTACCTATTACATCCCACACCATAATGCCCATGACATATTACGCCCACACCGAATTGCCTATTACACATTATACCATATGCTGTAATGCTCATTACACATTATTCCACACACAGCAATGCCCATTACACAGTATGCCACACACCAAATTACCCATTACACCACACTTATATGGTGTATAAGTGTATACATTACATATTATGACACACACCATAATGCCCATTACTTATTATGCCATATAAGTGCGCTTACCTACATGCTCGTTGTCAGGAGTTACATGTTCGATGCCAGGGTTTACATGCTCCATGCCAGGGGGTTACATGCCCCTTCACATGGGGGGGGGGGTTGCATGCTCATTGCCATAGGAACTACATGCCTGTTGCCCAAGGGGCAAGGGGATATATGCTCATTGTCTGGGGGGGATTACATGCTCGTTACCCACATATAATGCCCCCCTTAGAATACATTATGCCCCGCATAGTGCCACATGCATAATGCCCCTGTAGTGCCACACACAATGCCCCAATAGTGCCACATACATACTGCCCCCATAGTGCCACACATATAATGGCCCTGTAGTGCCACATACTTAATGCCCCCTGTAGTTACATACACATATAATGCCCCATTGTGCTAGAGTATATATGCAGTGTCATGTATAAATGACAGAGCAGCCTGGAGCCTGTGGAGGAAGGCGAGAGCTAGCTGCCACTGCAGCAGTGTGTGGGCCGGGGACAAAGCTGCTGCTGCCAGGCAGATGAGGGGAGGGGGCGCCGGGGGAAGGAACTTGGCTGATGAGGAGGGAGCGTTGCTGCAGCCTGCAGGTGACCCCCGTGTCAGATGGTGCTCCTGGTTAGTAAGCGGGGAGGAGGACTCGTAGTGAGGAGCGCTGCCGCAGGTGACCCCCGTCTCCCTGCTTAAGGAGCCGCTGGCTGTGGGGCCGGAGCGCATAGATGCAGGTCCTGGCGCCGGAAACTGCTTCCGGCGACAGGCAGCCGCCGGGCAGCTCCACACTGCTGCTGGCAGGGGAGGACAGTGCTGCGTTCGTGCGGGGGGGGTGCCGGTCATTAGGAGGTGCCTGTGCACCCCTGGCACCCCCCGTGCGCACGCCTATGATTGTGTCCCTCCTGGAGAGGGTCCTGTTTGAATGTTCGTATTAACCCTCTTTCACTTTGCAAAATTGCCAGATTGTAAAAACTACTGTACATTGAGGACCGGGAACATGCATTGCATAAAACATCTCAGCAACCAATACTTTGGACAGATTGACATTTTAAGATTTGTAAGTAAAGCAAAAAAGCAAGTTACTTTGTGCCAGGAACAAACCATGTTGCCATGCAAAGGCTGCAAATACATACTGTATATATTTTTTCGGTGTAGGGTAAATATGTAGGCCACAAATCTTTATTTTTCCACTGCAAGTTGGATTTCAGTTTAAACACCCCACACCCAAATGTAGTTCTATGTGCCATCAGAGAACTTGCGCCGGAACATGAAAAGGATCAAGATGCCGATGCCGGAATACTGACAGCCGACATCCCGATCAGTAAGTATGCAGAGCGGGTTATGGTCAGGTTGAGATTAGCATTAGCCACTACGGGGGGGATTTAAGTTAACGCTAAAGGGGAGTTTACAGTAGGTTAGTTTAGGCAGCTGGGGGGGGGGGGGTGGTTAGGATAATGCATCAGCAAGGAGGGTTATGGGCAGGCTGAGGGGGGGGAGGTTGGGTTAGGGTGCTGGAAGAAAGGGCTGTGGGGATGGTGGGGGGTAAGTATACTTACCTAACCCCTATTCAGATTCCCTCCTTCGGGGTGCCGCTGTTGGTATTCTGGTCGCCTGCACCCTGACTGCTGGTCTTCCATATGTATTCCAGTAGTGCAGCATGAATTTGCCCAGGTGCTTCCTTTTTTGCTTTCCTGGCCAATCAGAATCAGTCCATTTATGCACAAGATAAATGGGGCATACACATCAGAACATATATAGCAATGCATTTAAAATGTAAATATCTTTACAAAATAATACTTTTTTCTAAAAGTACAGTCCTCAAGTGCAAATTCTGTTTTGATATTATTTGCAGTTATATCATGAACTAATGCTTATATTGCTTCTCAGTTGAAGGCAGCAGTGGAAATGACCCCAACCCATGGTTGGATTAGGCCTATGGGGGGCATAGAGCACGTAAGACAGAGGCCCACCTGTCTGGGCCTCCTCCCCAGGATGCTGGCGTTCAGTATACAGGGGGGGGGGGGGGGGGGATGGTGCTCACCCGATCCGGTTGGGGTAATGCGGCCGCCGCTATGCTCCATTGGCGGGGGGTTTGGTGGAGGGAGATGCGGCTGCATCTGTCTCCAGGCGGGGGTGCAATTACAGATGCGGCAATGGCCGCAGCTCCAGGGGGGTCAGTGCGGGCTCCAGGGGCAGGGGTAGCTTTCCTCCTGCTCTCCTCGGCGCCAGCGAAGTCGGGACTCTTCCTGCTGCTGCTGCTCCTCCAGGCAGCTCATTACTGCCCTCCAGTGGCCGGCGCCCTAGGCAAATGCCTAGAGCTGCCTAGTGGTGGCGCCGGCCCTGCGGAGATCTCAGCAACACCAAAAGACCTGGAAGACCACGGAAAACATCTGTGGTGTATGACAGAAGAATTACTTCCCTGGTGTAGAAAAACCCCTTCACAGTTGGCCAGATCAAGAACAGGAGGTAGGTGTATATATTTTAATCAACAATCAAGAGAAGACTTCACAAGAGTGAAAATGGAGGGTTCACCACCTCAACCATTGGTGAGCCTCAAAAACAGGAAGACCAGATTCGAGTTTGCCAAACAATATCTAAAAAAGCCTTTACAGTTCTGGAACAACATCCTATGGACAGATGAGCCAAAGATCAACTTGTACCAGAGTGATGGGAAGTGAAGATCATGGAGCAGGAAAGGAACTGCTCATGATACAAAACATACCACCTCATCAGTGAACCATGGTGGCGGTAGTGTCATGGCATGGGCATGTACTGTAAAACTGAAGGGGAGATGCCCCAAGAACAAGCAAGAACTGAAAATATGTGTAGTAGAGACCTGGCAGAGCATCAACAGGGATGAAACCCAGCGTCTGGTGATGTCTATGCGTTCCAGGCTTCAGGCTGTAATTGACTACAAAGGATTTGCAACAAAGTATTAAAAAGTGAAAGATTGATTATGATTGTTTAGTTTGTCCCTTAAAAAGTGTGAGGCACATATAGAAACAGTTATAATTCCTACACCATTGACCTGATTTGGATGTAAATACCCTCAAATTAAAGCTGAAAGTCTGCAATTAAAGCGCATCTTGTTTGGTTCATTTCAAACCCATTGTGGTGGTGTATAGAGCCCAAAATTGTGTCCCAATATTTATGGACTTGACTGTATATCCCCAATATTCCAATACACGCTATATATTTTTAGAACATAAACAGATACTGAGAGGCAGCCCAACCACTGTGTTCCCCAGAGGTATAGTGTTATGGCATAAAATTCAGGTATAAGGGGTTTGACCGCAGATCGCCAGATGCGATTCAATGTCCCAATTCGCGATTGGCGAAAAGGGGGGCATGTCCGCATAAACGCCCATGGATTGTTGATATTCGGCTGCGTTTGCGACAATTCATGTCCGAAATCGACAAAACGGGCCCGACCGCTTTTAAAGTCGGGCCCATTCTGTTGATCTCCCTCTTCAATGCTGTCGGGAAAGACAGCATTGAATAGGCGGTTGCCGCTTTTTGCCCCATCGCAAATTTTGGCCGGGATTGAATACCCCCTTAATGTTCAAACTCCGGTGAAGTAGAGAAAACGTGTTCATCCAAAAAATGTATTTGATCGTTCAGTAGGTTGATATAGGATATACAGCAGATGGTACTTGTGTATTATCACGGCGCCCACTACGGCATAGTGGGCTATTCAGGGTAGTGAAATCTGATCGCAATTCGCAACGCATTCCATTATTGTATGACATGCGATGTGATTTTCCTATGTAATGTATTCACTGCTCTCTGTCAGTGAATACATTACAAAAATCGGGTCCATGTATGGCATGCGATGCGATCAGATATCGGTACCGATTTCACATATAAAAATGGCATTTAATGTGCTACACAATTAAATGCCATATAATGTCATTTATTTAGGCCCCCCCCCTCCACTATCCACATCATCCCGAAGTGTGGCGAGCACAGCTGAACGCGTCCGCCCGACCTTTTCATACCCCCACTATCCACGTCGGCGTGGAGTTGATTTTATATGGTGTGTCGAGCGCAGCGAGCCACCGAGCCCGAAGCGTGGTGAGCGGAGCGAGTCCCGCGAGGGAACGCGTAATACATGTAACATAATACGCATCCCCTTTCGGGGCTCTCTGCGCTCACCACGCACCACACTATATAAGCTCAACTCCACGCTGACATGGATAGTGGGGGTATGAAAAGGTCGGCCGAACGCGTTCCGCCATCGCTCGCCACGCTTCGGGATGACGTGGATACTGGGGGGGGGTGCGTAAAAAAATTACATTACATGTCATTTAATGGTATAGTACATTAAATGTTATTATAAGAGGTGAAATAATGGCATGCGATGCGATTTCACTACGTTTCTGTACATTCTGTACGTAGTACAGAACATAAAAAAACAACGCATTTCATCTATACAGACTTCATCAGGGGTTTAATAATATATCTACAAATGTAGACATTGTATCAGTACAGAATATAAAATAACATTTCACATACTTCACAGTAGAACAAATTACAAAAGAAATAAAAGAAAATAAGACTAGGAGGGAAGCAGAAAAAGGAAAGATGGTGGTGAGCTGATCGTGAACAATGTGATGTAGCCTCTATCACTCCCGAAAGAGCTGCGAATGCGGGTATGTGACCGGTAAAGGGAGGGGGTGCGGGGCATGATACGGGGGCCCCACTAAATGTGAAAGACTTAGCTTCCCTTCTGGGGGCTGGGAGGGGGACCCAATTTTTTTTTTAAAGTATGAGTAAAACCATTTCTGCTTTCAGCTCACCAAACACGCCACCACTGCAATGTCTCAGCAACCTCCAACTCTATGCATTAGCAGGCTTCTTTAGTGTCCTGCTCACCTACCATACATGGGGCATATAGTCCCACAGTAGGATTGGCATAGCAACTATCAGTCTCTACCTATGACACATTGTTGCATGCAGGCTATCACAATTATAATAATCTTGCTTGCATAGTAATTGAATGTTAAACATTGCATGCCTGTAGTACAGGACAGGGTAAATGTAAGTCTTTATTTGCAGAAATATTCTAATTATAATTCTAAAGCTCAGGTATATCTCGCAGTGTTTTGAAGTAAGGTTGCATGTTGCTTAGATTATTGGTCACCAGAATATAAAAGGCATTATAGTGAAGGGAGTAATCAGTGTAACTAAAGGTCATATAAGCACACCCAAGCTCGTGTTCAAAAAAAGGCTTGTGTTGACACTCTCATATACCTTTCATATCTTTAAAGTTTAACTGGCATTGCAGTTTAAAGTTCATACAGTGAATAACACAGCGCACAACCAGGAAGCAGGATACAGCCCATTCCATCCTGACTTCACAACTACCATGGTGGTACCACACAAGAGCCTCAGTCTGTGGCAGAAGATATTGCTGGGAATCCTCTGCTTTCCACTTCTCCCAGTCTACCTGTGTGTGTACTATCTGTGTGAGTACTCCGTCCTCCCTCTGTTACATAACCCAGCTTGACAGTAGAAATGTTTTGTCTGTTTGGAAAAACAACTAGGACCCCACACAGTTCACGGTTTCAGGTCACCCAGCAGGTGCACAGGTGCATTTATTACCCATTGACTCATTTTAAAAGATCCACAGGTGGAGCTAATTATTTCATTTGCAATTCTGTGAGGAGACCTGCAAAACACGCACTGTGTGGGGTCCTGAGGACAGAGTTTGAGAACCTGTGATCTAGAGAAAAGCGTGTGGTTGTTACCTTCTTATTTTTGTTTTGGGAGAAGATTAAACTTTGGGGGTTATTCTAGTTCATTCTTTCTGACAAAATCCTTCTTAGATGGACAAAACCATGTGCACTGCGGGTGGGGCAGATGTAACTTGTGCAGAGAGAATTCGTTTTGGGTGGGGTTTTTCTTCAAAGTGAGATCTATATTGCAGTGTAAAATAAAGCAGTCAGTATTTTCCCTGCACAGAAACAAAATAACTCACCCAAATCTAATTCTATCTGCACATGTTACATCTGCCCCCCTGCAGTGCACATGGTTTTGTCCATCTAAGAAGGATTTTGTCAGAAAGAATGAACTAGAATAAACCCCTAAATTCTATTCTGTGCTAAAGGAATCTTTCCCCAGAAATCCATCATACACATCTGAATGCCCTTGACTGTTCAGGGACATTAGTGTAAAAGTGGGACGGCAGTGTACACCTGTAGTAATCCGTGCATGACTGATGTAATGGGGTTTGCTTATGTTCACTATATTGATAAACAGCTCCCCACAAGGTGATTTAACCCCTTCCCGACATTTGACGTACATTTACGTCATGGCCGGGATGTACTTCCCGACACATGGCATAAATGTACGTCATGACTTTAAACTGTCACTGCGTCTAGAGACGCAGTGACAGAGGGACGATGTCTGCTGTCCCTGACAGCAGACATGTCCCTGCATGCCCAGGGGGGGCTGCGATGCCGCCCCCCCGTCGGCGATCGCTGTGATTGGCTGTTCAGTGTGAACAGCCATTCACAGCGTTTTCCTGTGTTACCAGCGAATCAGACGCTCGGTAACACAGGTGTCAATCACCGCCGGGCGTCAGGGGGCATGAGGGGGTCATCGGTGACGACGACACCTCACCCCACCTGCCCCCAAGGCTGTGATTGGTCCGTGGGACCCACGGACCAATCACAGCCAAGGCGCGACATTTAAACTAACGGTGACTGCGCTGCAGACGCCATTCCGGTCTGGAATTGCGTGCAGAGCGGTCACCGTGCCTATCTGCCGTGATACTGACCTGATCCTTGCAAATACTTACCTGATCCTTGCAAATACCTTACCTGATCACCTGATCACTGCTTGTAGCGTGCTGGATGCTTCATGGATCTGACTTCTTGTGACTTCCTGCTGCTGCTGCAGTGTGATAGAGAGATAGAGAGTGATAGATAGTGATAGATAGTGAGAGATAGAGAGATAGAGAGATAGTGATAGAGAGTGCTATATTTTGTGTCTGCTACCCCCCCTTTTTGGGGCTGCAGGTTTTTTTTTTATATATATATAACTGTCAGTGCTGCTGCTGCAGTGTCATAGAGTGATAGATAGTGATAGATAGTGAGAGATAGAGAGATAGAGAGATAGTGATAGAGAGTGCTATATTTTGTGTCTGCTACCCCCCCTTTTTGGGGCTGCAGGTTTTTTTTTATATATATATATAACTGTCAGTGCTGCTGCTGCAGTGTCATAGAGTGATAGATAGTGATAGATAGTGAGAGATAGAGAGATAGAGAGATAGTGATAGAGAGTGCTATATTTTGTGTCTGCTACCCCCCCTTTTTGGGGTTGCAGGGTTTTTTTTTATATATATAACTGTCAGTGCTGCTGCTGCAGTGTCATAGAGTGATAGATAGTGATAGATAGTGAGAGATAGAGAGATAGAGAGATAGTGATAGAGAGTGCTATATTTTGTGTCTGCTACCCCCCCTTTTTGGGGCTGCAGGTTTTTTTTTTATATATATAACTGTCAGTGCTGCTGCTGCAGTGTCATAGAGTGATAGATAGTGAGAGATAGAGAGATAGTGATAGAGAGTGCTATATTTTGTGTCTGCTACCCCCCCTTTTTGGGGCTGCAGGGTTTTTTTTTTTATATATACCTGCCAGTTGCACTGTCAGTTGCACCAAAGGTTGTGCACCTGCTGCCCCTCACTGGTAATCAGTGTCGCATCACTGATCACCTTTTTTTTTTTTTTTGAGGGTGCTGTGGGGTCTTTTTTTAATTTTTTTTGATCAAATTTTTTTGATCAAATTCCTGTTGCCTTTGAGCGCTGTTCAGTGACGGACGTTACTGACCAACATCTGTGCTCAATTTTTGGCGCAGGACCTTTTTTTTTTTTTTTTTTTTCTGCACTACATACACACTACACACTACATACTACATTGAAATAAAGTTTGTACCCCCCCTACACTATACACGTGTTGAAACATTTCACTACCAGAAACACAAAAATAAAAATGGCATTCCAAATGTCATCCCAAATGTCATCCCAAATGTCATCCCAGTCATCCAGAAGAATGTATTCAGCGGAGGAGGCATATGCCATGCTTGCCTCTGACTCTGACACAGCCAGTGAGGCAAGCGGGGAATTTGAAGGATTCATCTTAAGCTCCTCTTCCTCCTCTAGTGATGAGGGACCCCCTCAAAGACGCCCCCGTAGAGCAGCTGAGACCCCCCCCCAATAATTGATCTCGTATGGACCCCACCACCAGACAATTTTGAGCCCCAGGTTCCTGAGTTTTTGGCCATCCCAGGAATCCAATTTGATTCCACAGGTCTCAGAGAAATTGACTTTTTCAAATTATTTTTCTCTGATGATTTTATAAATTTAATGGTGGACCAAACTAATTTATATGCCCAGCAGTTTATTGCTCAAAACCCCACGTCATCATTTGCTAGGTGGACCCCTGTAGATGCAGTAGAGATGATGACGTTTTGGGGTCTGGTGTTTCATATGGGCATAGTAAAAAAGCCAGAAATTAGGCAATATTGGAGTACAGATGTTCTGTACAGCACCCCACTTTACCGTATGGCCATGACCCGGAATCGTTTTGAGTTAATCCTTAAATTTTTGCATTACAACGATAATGCACAGTGCCCACCCAGAGATGATCCCACCTTTGACCGGCTATTCAAAGTCAGGCCGGTCATTGATCACTTCAGTGCCAAATTTGAAGAGATGTACATCCCAGATAAATTCATTTGCATAGACGAGTCCCTTATACATTTTAAAGGAAGGGTTAAATTCCGCCAGTACCTTCCCAGTAAGAGGGCAAGGTATGGCATAAAAATGTATAAGATGTGTGAAAGCACCTCAGGGTACACCCACAGGTTTAGGGTATATGAAGGGAAGGATTCAAGAATTGAACCGCCAGAATGCCCCCCCTCCCTCGTAGGTGTTAGTGGAAAAATTGTCTGGGATTTAGTGCACCCCTTCCTGGATAAAGGTTATCACCTCTATGTGGATAACTTTTACACCAGCATCCCCCTGTTTAAGGCCCTTGGTTCAAGAGGTACAGCAGCTTGCGGTACTGTGCGCAAGAACCAAAGAGGCCTCCCAAAAACGCACATTGCCCAAGTAATGAGAAGGGGTGAAAGCAGGGGAATATGCACCGAAAATATGTTGTTGGTCAAATATAAGGACAAGAGGGATGTCCTTATACTGACAACAATTCACGGAGACAGTACCACCTCCGTCCCTGTACGAGGTACCAGTACCCACACCTCAAAACCTAATTGTATCCTGGATTACAATAGGTACATGGGCGGAGTGGATCTTTCAGATCAGGTACTGAAGCCGTACAGTGCCCTGCGGAAAACAAAAATCTGGTACAAGAAGCTGGCCGTGTATATCATCCAGATGGCACTGTATAACGCTTACGTGCTATTCCGTTCTACCGGCCAGAGGGGGACATTTATGCACTTTCAAGAGGAAGTCATAAAGGGCCTAATATTTGGGAACCAGCAGGCAGAGGGCCCCAGTACTTCTAGTACTGGCCCCCGTATTGTACCAGGGCAGCATTTTCCTGATGAAATCCCCTCCACTGGAAAAAAGGGCAGGACACAAAAAAGGTGCAAAGTTTGCTATAAAAAGGGAATAAGAAAGCAAACTATTTTCCAGTGTGACACTTGCCCCGACAAACCCGGCCTATGTATAAAGGAGTGTTTTAAAATATACCACACATCTATGGATTTTTAGGTTCATCATTTCACCGTGCTTCGGGGGTCTTGCTAATGCCACATAGCACCCACCATTCATTCCACCAGAATCTGAGCCGCAAAATCCAAAAATCACTCCTTCCCTTCTGAGTCCTGCCATGCACCCAACTGGTATTTTTTGGTCACATGTGAGGCATTGCCGTACTCGGGAGAAATTGGGGCACAGATTTTGGGGTGCTTTTTCTCCTTCATACCTTATGAAAATGAAAAATTTTGAGCCAGAACTGCATTTTTGTGTAAAAAAATGTAATTTTTCATTTTCACTGCCCAGTTGTATCAAAATTGGTGAAACCCCTGGGGGTTTGAAATGTACACTATACCCCTAGATGAATTCCCTGAGGGGTGTAGTTTGCAAAATGGGGTCACTTGTGGGGGGGGTTCCACTGTATTGGTGCTTCGGGGGTCTTGCTAATGCAACATAGCACCCACCAAAATTCCACCAGAATCTGAGCTGCAAAATCCAAATATCACTCCTTTCCTTCTGAGTCCTGCCATTTTTTGGTCACACATGAAGCATTGCCGTACTCGGGAGAAATTGGGGCACAGATTTTGGGGTGCTTTTTCTCCTTCATACCTTCTGAAAATGAAAAATTTTGAGCCAGAACTGCATTTTTGTGTAAAAAATTAAATTTTTCATTTTCACTGCCCAGTTGTATCAAAATTGGTGAAACCCCTGGGGGTTTGAAATGTACATTATACCCCTATATGAATTCCCAGAGGGGTGTAGTTTGCAAAATAGGGTCACTTGTGGGGGGCTTCCACTGTATTGGTGCTTCGGGGGTCTTGCTAATGCGACATAGCACCCACCAACATTCCACCAGAATCTGAGCTGCAAAATCCAAAAATCACTCCTTCCCTTCTGAGTCCTGCCATGCACCCAACTGGTATTTTTTGGTCACATGTGAGGCATTGCCGTACTCGGGAGAAATTGGGGCACAGATTTTGGGGTGCTTTGTCTCCTTCATTCCTTGTGAAAATGACAAATTTGGAGCCAGAACTGCATTTTTGTGTAAAAAAAATAATTTTTCATTTTCACTGCCCAGTTGTACCACAATTGGTGAAACCCCTGGGGGTTTGAAATGTACACTATACCCCTAGATGAATTCCCTGAGGGGTGTAGTTTGCAAAATGGGGTCACTTGTGGGGGGGTTCCACTGTATTGGTGCTTTGGGGGTCTTGCTAATGCGACATAGCACCCACCAACATTCCACCACCAAAAATCACTCCTTCCCTTCTGAGTCCTGCCATGCACCCAACTGGTATTTTTTGGTCACATATGAGGCATTGCCATACTCGGGAGAAATTGGGGCACAGATTTTGGGGTGCTTTTTCTCCTTCATACCTTATGAAAATGAAAAATTTTGAGCCAGAACTGCATTTTTGTGTAAAAAAATGTAATTTTTCATTTTCACTGCCCAGTTGTATCAAAATTGGTGAAACCCCTGGGGGTTTGAAATGTACACTATACCCCTAGATGAATTCCCTGAGGGGTGTAGTTTGCAAAATGGGGTCACTTGTGGGGGGGTTCCACTGTATTGGTGCTTTGGGGGTCTTGCTAATGCGACATAGCACCCACCAACATTCCACCAGAATCTGAGCTGCAAAATCCAAAAATCACTCCTTCCCTTCTGAGTCCTGCCATGCACCCAACTGGTATTTTTGGTCACATGTGAGGCATTGCCATACTCGGGAGAAATTGGGGCACAGATTTTGGGGTGCTTTGTCTCCTTCATTCCTTGTGAAAATGAAAAATTTTGAGCCAGAACTGCATTTTTGTGTAAAAAATGTAATTTTTCAGTTGCACAGCCCAGTTGTATCAAAATTGGTGAAACCCCTGGGGGTTTGAAATGTACATTATACCCCTAGATGAATTCCCAGAGGGGTGTAGTTTGCAAAATGGGGTCACTTGTGGGGGGCTTCCACTGTATTGGTGCTTCGGGGGTCTTGCTAATGCGACATAGCACCCACCAACATTCCACCAGAATCTGAGCTGCAAAATCCAAAAATCACTCCTTCCCTTCTGAGTCCTGCCATGCACCCAACTGGTATTTTTTGGTCACATGTGAGGCATTGCCGTACTCGGGAGAAATTGGGGCACAGATTTTGGGGTGCTTTGTCTCCTTCATTCCTTGTTATAATGACAAATTTGGAGCCAGAACTGCATTTTTGTGTAAAAAAATGTAATTTTTCATTTTCACTGCCCAGTTGTATCAAAATTGGTGAAACCCCTGGGGGTTTGAAATGTACACTATACCCCTAGATGAATTCCCTAAGGGGTGTAGTTTGCAAAATGGGGTCACTTGTGGGGGGGTTCCACTGTATTGGTGCTTTGGGGGTCTTGCTAATGCGACATAGCACCCACCAACATTCCACCACCAAAAATCACTCCTTCCCTTCTGAGTCCTGCCATGCACCCAACTGGTATTTTTTGGTCACATATGAGGCATTGCCATACTCGGGAGAAATTGGGGCACAGATTTTGGGGTGCTTTTTCTCCTTCATACCTTATGAAAATGAAAAATTTTGAGCCAGAACTGCATTTTTGTGTAAAAAAATGTAATTTTTCATTTTCACTGCCCAGTTGTATCAAAATTGGTGAAACCCCTGGGGGTTTGAAATGTACACTATACCCCTAGATGAATTCCCTGAGGGGTGTAGTTTGCAAAATGGGGTCACTTGTGGGGGGGTTCCACTGTATTGGTGCTTTGGGGGTCTTGCTAATGCGACATAGCACCCACCAACATTCCACCAGAATCTGTGCTGCAAAATCCAAATATCACTCCTTCCCTTCTGAGTCCTGCCATGCACCCAACTGGTATTTTTTGGTCACATGTGAGGCATTGCCATACTCGGGAGAAATTGGGGCACAGATTTTGGGGTGCTATGTCACCTTCATTCCTTGTGAAAATGAAAAATTTTGAGCCAGAACTGCATTTTTGTGTAAAAAATTTAATTTTTCATTTGCACAGCCCAGTTGTATCAAAATTGGTGAAACCCCTGGGGGTTTGAAATGTACACTATACCCCTAGATGAATTCCCTGAGGGGTGTAGTTTGCAAAATGGGGTCACTTGTGGGGGGTTTCCACTGTATTGGTGCTTCGGGGGTCTTGCTAATGCGACATAGCACCCACCAACATTCCACCAGAATCTGAGCTGCAAAATCCAAAAATCACTCCTTCCCTTCTGAGTCCTGCCATGCACCCAACTGGTATTTTTTGGTCACATGTGAGGCATTGCCGTACTCGGGAGAAATTGGGGCACAGATTTTGGGGTGCTTTGTCTCCTTCATTCCTTGTTATAATGACAAATTTGGAGCCAGAACTGCATTTTTGTGTAAAAAAATTTAATTTTTCATTTTCACTGCCCAGTTGTATCAAAATTGGTGAAACCCCTGGGGGTTTGAAATGTACACTATACCCCTAGATGAATTCCCTAAGGGGTGTAGTTTGCAAAATGGGGTCACTTGTGGGGGGGTTCCACTGTATTGGTGCTTTGGGGGTCTTGCTAATGCGACATAGCACCCACCAACATTCCACCACCAAAAATCACTCCTTCCCTTCTGAGTCCTGCCATGCACCCAACTGGTATTTTTTGGTCACATATGAGGCATTGCCATACTCGGGAGAAATTGGGGCACAGATTTTGGGGTGCTTTTTCTCCTTCATACCTTATGAAAATGAAAAATTTTGAGCCAGAACTGCATTTTTGTGTAAAAAAATGTAATTTTTCATTTTCACTGCCCAGTTGTATCAAAATTGGTGAAACCCCTGGGGGTTTGAAATGTACACTATACCCCTAGATGAATTCCCTGAGGGGTGTAGTTTGCAAAATGGGGTCACTTGTGGGGGGGTTCCACTGTATTGGTGCTTTGGGGGTCTTGCTAATGCGACATAGCACCCACCAACATTCCACCAGAATCTGTGCTGCAAAATCCAAATATCACTCCTTCCCTTCTGAGTCCTGCCATGCACCCAACTGGTATTTTTTGGTCACATGTGAGGCATTGCCATACTCGGGAGAAATTGGGGCACAGATTTTGGGGTGCTATGTCACCTTCATTCCTTGTGAAAATGAAAAATTTTGAGCCAGAACTGCATTTTTGTGTAAAAAATGTAATTTTTCATTTGCACAGCCCAGTTGTATCAAAATTGGTGAAACCCCTGGGGGTTTGAAATGTACACTATACCCCTAGATGAATTCCCTGAGGGGTGTAGTTTGCAAAATGGGGTCACTTGTGGGGGGTTTCCACTGTATTGGTGCTTCGGGGGTCTTGCTAATGCGACATAGCACCCACCAACATTCCACCAGAATCTGAGCTGCAAAATCCAAAAATCACTCCTTCCCTTCTGAGTCCTGCCATGCACCCAACTGGTATTTTTTGGTCACATGTGAGGCATTGCCGTACTCGGGAGAAATTGGGGCACAGATTTTGGGGTGCTTTGTCTCCTTCATTCCTTGTGAAAATGACAAATTTGGAGCCAGAACTGCATTTTTGTGTAAAAAAATTAATTTTTCATTTTCACTGCCCAGTTGTACCACAATTGGTGAAACCCCTGGGGGTTTGAAATGTACACTATACCCCTAGATGAATTCCCTGAGGGGTGTAGTTTGCAAAATGGGGTCACTTGTGGGGGGGTTCCTAACTTTTAGCATCTTATGGTGCCTAGAAACCTACATGGTGCCTAAAAAATAATCTCATAAAAAGGAGGCTCCAAAATCAAGTAGGTGCTCCTTCTATTATGAAGCCTGTGGTTTGGTCAACGTGCAGACTAGGGCCACATATAGGATATTTATGAAAACAAAAGAATTGGGGGAATCAATTTTTAGTCACATTTCTCTAGTAAAATGTACTGTGTTCCTTAGAAAAATGTATTAAAATTGCAAATCTGCAAAAAAAATGAAATTTTGAAATTTCACCTACACTTTGTTTTAATTCCTGTGAAACACCTAAAGGGTTAACAAACTTCCAAAATGCTGTTTTGAATACTGTGAGGGGTGCAGTTTTTGAAATGGCATCATTTATGGGGGTGTCTCACATACAAGTCCCTCAAAGTCACATCAGAACTGAACTGGTCCCTAAAAAAATCAGTGTTTGAAATTTTCTTGAAAATTTGAAAATTTGCTATTCATATTGTAAGCCTCCTAGTGTCCAAAAAAATTAAAAGGAAGTTGAAATAATGATGGAAACATAAAGTAGACATATGGTCTATGTTAGTTATTAACTATTTTGAGTGGTATGATTATTTGTCTCACAAGCAGAAAATTTAACATTTTGCAAATTGCTAAATTTTCCATTTTTTTCCGACATTTTGGTATTTTTCACAAAAAAACACAGACTGTATCGATGAAAATTTACCACTAACTTGAAGTACAATGTGTCACGAAAAAACAATCTCAAAATCACTGGGATAAGTAAAAGCAAAAAAAAGTTATCCCCACTTAAGTGATACATGTCAGATTTGAAAAAAAGGGCTCTGTCAGGAAGGCAAAAACATGCTGTGTCAGGAAGGGGTTAAGTGCACGTCTGTAAAGTCATACATGTACTTCAGTAGAGTATGTACGTATTTGCAGACCAAAACAAATATGATGGTGTAAGTGTATGTTGTTGGACTCTGCTTTGGCACTGCTAATTACTACCTATTTATGTAATACTAGTTAAAAGCCCGTCAAAATGACAGCTCAGTCCCTATCTGCTCCTCCCTCCAATCCCTGTTTTCACAGCTCCCTCTCTCCATATCCAGCCAGTTTGAAACAGATAATTTTTCTTTCACTTTCTGTTACGGAGTAATTTGTTCCATCGATAGGCCTCTAGTGGTCACTGGCGGTATTTCGCCTCAAAAAGGTGAGGAGTAGTTAGGCTTTTATATATGTAAATTTGCTCCCTCCATTAACGGAGCCTTCTCTTTGTATAAAAAGGCACTCTGCCTGCGTCCTTAAGGTGCATACACACTGGGAACTTGTATGGACAGAGATGATGATGAAAATCTCTTGGCTGAATATTGCTCAGTGCATACACTGAGCAATTACACAGCAGGACGCTATAGAAAGCCATCCACTCGCCTGGTAATACCAGCAGATGGACAGCGATGATGCATACAGCTGAAAGCAGCTCATGACACCAAAAGTGAGCTGTTTTCAGCTCAAAATTGCCCAGTGTGTATGGGCCTTTCGACTTAGGGCTGTTTTATCACCATCTGCAATGGTAACATTGCCACAATCCGCAATGCAATAACTGATTAGATCACATGGACACAGCTGGCCCTAACCAATTTTATGCCCTAGGCAAGATTTTGGCTGGTGCTTCCTTGTACCCAGTGGCGGAAGTCCCGGATGCAATGGAGTCATTTGCCACTCCAGCCCCTGCGTACCAGCAAGAATACTTTATGATGAGAGCAGTGCTGCAGTGATTAGCAGCGCTGCTCCAGGAGCTCAGTGAGAGGAGGAGACGGGACTTCCCGTCACATGCAGAGCCCCTGTCTCCTCCTGACAGCCCTGCAGCCCGTCCAGCTCTCCACTTCCTACGATCTTCTGGCTAATGAAATAGATAGATGCCTCTTTAAGAGGTGAGAGGGGGCAGTTGTAGTGTGTGTTTATCTATATAGGGCTGTGTTTATATACATGTGTTGCTTTGTGTGCATGTTAGGGCTGATTGTGCATATGTGGCTGTGTTTACAGAGGTGTGTGTATATATACATGTGGATGTATGTGCATATGTAGTTGTGTGTATACATATGTGTATGTTGCTGTGTGTATACATGTGGGTGTATGTGCATGCATATGTAGCTGTGTTTATACATGTGTGTGTTGTTGTGTGTGTATACATATGTGTATGATGCTGTGTGTAATGTGTATACATGTGGGTGTATGTGCATATGTAGCTGTGTGTATACATGTGTTTGTGTGTGTATAATTGTGGGTGTATGTGCATATGTAGCTACTGTATGTGCATACATGTGTGTATGTGGCAGTGTGTATACATGTGGGTGTATGTGCATATGTAGCTGTGTGTATACATGTTTTTGTGTGTGCAAGTGGCAGTTTATAATTGTGGGTGTATGTGCATATGTAGCTACTGTTATGTGTATACATGTGATGTATGTGGCAGTGTGTATACATGTGGCTTTATGTGTGTGTGTGTGTGTGGCTGTGTGTGTGTGCCTATGTGGCATAGTCTTATAGTCTTAAGAAATACTGGGTTTTTCGTGTGTGTGTGTGTGTGTGGGGGGGGGGGGGGAGGCAACATCACACTTTCGCCTCCGGGCCTCTGTTATAAACTTACGCCACTGCTTGTACCACTGATTGTTCCGCCTCTGAGCCATCACCCAGCAGTACAAATCAGCAGCAGCCAGCAAATCCGCTCAACCATAACAATCCACACTTTGGTGCCCTATGTCAGCGAGAGCATTGGTGCCCCTACCCAAAATAGGGATTCTGTGTGCCGAAGGCACGTGGGCCGAGAAGGGGCTTGCTTTTGCTGGGAAGGGGCAGGGCCGGCGCCACCACTAGGCAAATCTAGGCATTTGCCTAGGGCGCCGGCCACTGGAGGGCGGCATTTCGCCCCCCCCTTCCCCTTCTGTGCCGTGGGGGTACCTGTCCTGCGGCTGTGTATATAAAGCTTGCGGCGGCAGCGGGGGGGTCCCTGCAGTCAAGAAATAAGCGTGCGCCGTGTGCAGTGTTTTCACAACAGAAGCGCTTCCGCGTAGCCAGGCGGATAGCGCTCGTTATTTCTTGACTGCAGGGACCCCCCGCTTCCGCCGCAAGCTTTATATACACAGCCGCAGGACAGGTACACCCCCCCCCCCCGGCACCGGGGCGCCCCCACCCCGACTCGCCTGGGGTGCTCCGGTGCCTTGCACCGGCCCTGGGAAGGGGTGTGGCCACACAATAGTACCCACAATTCAAATTACACCACACACTAATGTAACGTTCTTCACATTATATCACACGTCAGTGTCCGTCATTCATGTTATGTCACACTGTATTGCTCCTTGGTAACATTATATGCCTCAGTAGTGCCCTTTATACACGGTATGCCACACTATAATAATGCCCTTACACATAACACACATTAATGGCCCTTATATATGTAGCCCATATTAGTAATACCCTCATACACATAATGCGGTACTTGTTTAGTTTCACGGCGGCAGATGCGATATCGCATGCGGTGCAATTTGGTACCTGTCCATAACCCCACTATCCACTACGCATGGAGTTGATTTTATATAGTGTGGCCAGCCCCGCGAGGGGCCGCGGATTCCTTTACATGTATTCCGTATCCCCTTGCGGGGCTCGCTGCGCTCGCCGCGGAATACATGTAAAGTAATCCACGTCCGCTCGCCAAGCTTCGGGCTCGGTGGCTCGCTGCGCTCACCACACTATATAAAATCAACTCGTGTGTAGTGCGTAGTGCGTACTGGGGTTATGGACAGGTACCAAATCGCATCGAATCGCATGCAATTGCATGCAACATCTGCCGCCGTGAAACTAAACAATTACCCATAATACCACACAATAATACACAATACACATATGCCCCACATTAGTAATGCCCCCACACATAATAACACACAATAGTAGTGCCTCTATCAGTATCACCTTCTTCTGTGTACCCTTTTTTGACTCTGTGCCACATTCTGCCTCTTTCTGTACCCAGCTGCTTCTCTGTGCCTCAACATTTCTGCCATTTTTACCTTTCTATTATTATTACATTTTATTTATAGGGTGGTACAAGTGGTTCGCAGTGCTGTACATAGTGGTTTGCAGCGCTGAAATATGCTCTTAATAATTTCACTACCTCTGTTTTCTCTCCCAGCCATCGTTTCATATTCCGGTGTTCTCTCCCAGGGCGGGATGTATTAATATACATCGCCGCCCTTCGCATGGCAGCCGCCGCGATGCTGCCGCATATGTACTAACATATGTGGCCAGCATCGGGTTGCGGTGACGGAGACCCCCGCGATACCTGTGATGTGGGCTGCGAGGGTCTCCGTCACCTCCCGGCGGCTGCCAGCATCCCCCTACGTCTCCTCCTCCCCCCTGAAGCCGGATGTCCTCCCGGCTGTGACACCAGGAGGAGATCAAGGAGGACGGAAGGGGGGAGGGCGCGCGCGGACGGCGGGCGGCGAAAGAAGCCCATAGGCTTCTATAGGGTATCGCCACCCAGAGGGTGGCGATACCCTGCCTTGCGAAAACGGGGCGGACAGGTATTGATACATAGGAAAATGCGGTAAAACGGGGGTTTTACCGCATTTTCCCTTTAGTACATCTCGCCCCCAGTCACTGTGTCACCCCCCCTACCCATGTTCTCTCCCAGTTACTGTGCTGCCGCCCCCTCCCAGTCACTGTGTCATACCCTCATGTTCTCTCACAGCCATCTGTGCTGAGTCATGGATATTCGTAAAACCTGGAACGCTAGGGTGCCTTGAGGACAGAGTTTGGATACATGCTCGCTGGGCTCCGAGCACTAGCAGCCCAGAAAGCAGGTATGAATTGGGGGCCTATGTCCCCATCTGTATAAGTAAAAAACCAAATCGATGTTGGGTTTCGGGGGCTAAAACACACATTTTATAAATGGTAAAAATTTATATTAAAAAACAAATCATGTTTTAGTAATCGTGCCCCTGACAGCCAACATGGATTTAGATACATTTTCATCAATTTGAAATAGATAAAAATCAATAGCAATAGACCTTTAGTAAACAAAACACCTGATGTAAAATGTGGACTGATGAAGAGGCTGATCAGCGACTTGTTCTATAGGGCTGATTGCATCTTAATCCTTTCAATGTAAGCTAAAACTACAGTACAGTTATGTGATTTCAGCCATTAGTATTATTACAGTGATATTTGCTATCGGTCCTTAACCCTTTGAGTGCCAAGTGAATTTGTCAAAATAGGTGTCAAAATTGGCAAGCAAAAATTTGTATTCGTCATAATGACCTGTAATGTTTACCTTATATAGGAAATATGATCTTTTTTACACAACATTTTTTTTTTAATTTATATAACAAATGTGAGGGACACCAGCATTTGTAGCGGTATTTTGAACACACAGAGGTGATGGCATTGAAAGGGTTAATAAAAAAGCGGACGTCCATTTGATGCTTTTAAAGAGGAAGGTGTGTATGCTGATTTCGAAATTAGTGTTTTCATTTTTGTTTAAAGTATGTGTCTAACAACCAGAGATGTATGCAGTCCCAGAGGCATCCCTTACCCCTGTAATTACACTATGGCCCTTATTCACATTGGCGCGTACGCATGCGAATTCGCACGTGCATGTGCAATCTAATAAAAAAGTACTCGCAAGCAAACTTTCGCGTAGATTTCTCCGTGCGAACGAGTGCATAGGTAGTAGGCGTGCAGTGGGCGTTAGCATGGGCGCGACCATTATAATGAGCAAAACTGGGCGTACACATGGGCGTACACATGGGCGTTCACTATAAGTGGTGGGTGTGCTTTCGCATGAGTGCAAGAGGGATTGTTCCCCTCAAACGCAAAACTTTTCGCAAGCTCAAAGCAGGTTTTTAGTTTCGCACACCTTGCTTCTTGTAATGTGCTCATTCGTACGGAGCAAACACACGCACGAAATGGATAAATCAATGGGTAAATCAATGGCACCTGCACACTATTGACACCAATACATGGTTGATTTCATGAGACAATTAACTCAGCACAACTTCTGATTGCATACCACCAGCAATCAAGTGTTAGCAGATACAAACTTCTTCTGTTGCTAAAGTTATTTTGACCAAACCAATGCGCCACAACCAAACAAATCCCACCGTTAGCAGACTGAGGTGAGTGTGCGTACGAAAATGTGTGGGTACGAGCGACCAGTTACACGTACGCGCAATGATAGTCCACCCCCCTTTTAAGTATGGTTGCGTGCGAATGATTTTGCAAGCACTATAGGCGTGCCTTCGCCCGATGCGTGCGTGTGGGTTTTTTTGTAAGAGTGCTTGCGAATGTGCATGCGAGCGCATGAACCTGAATGAGGCCCAATGTGCGGTTATGAGTGATGTATACATGAACCAAATGCGTGTGCTAAGAATAAGGGGCGTGGCTTCGTGGGAGGCAATGTGGATTTGTGGGAAGGGGCGTGGCCTTGTGGTATTAACCCCTGTTTTCAGAATCCTGGGGGCTTGGTAGATGTTGTCTGTCATTGGAGTGCTTTGGCTACAATGCTGGCTCCTGTCACTGAGCAGGAGCTGGCATTATGGTGCCACCTCTCAGCAAGGGTCACACCCTCAATGGGTCACACCTGAGTGTGGATTGCACCCCCCTGTTATGCCACTCTCTTGTTTTGCACACATACCTAAATGAAGTCCTTCATGCAGAGCTCCACAGAGAATAAATATGTTTAACATTTGCCTTAACCCACACTAGACGATAAATCAAACAATAATATTTAGAAGGGTCTTTCGAGCGATATCTTTTAAGAAAACGTTGAGTGTGTGCACTCAATATCATTAACAATGCACACTGCTGGTAAACGATATTGTTAAGTGACATCACCGGAACTCGTTAAACATTCAGGTCAACTAATAAGTCAATGACCCGCATGTTCAGCGGGTCCCGGTGATGTCACTAAACAATATTGTTTACTGATTCTGTTCAGTGTGTACACTCAATTTCTTTTGACCAGCAGCACTTCCAATATCAGCTAACTATATCGCCAGTCATCTAGTGCGGTGGTTCCCAACCCTGGTCCTCAAGTACCCCCAACAGTGCATGTTTTGCAGGTCTCCACACAGAATCACAAGTGCTGTAATTAGCTCCACTTGTGGATCTTTTCAAATGTGCCTGAATAATGAGTGCACCTGCCGGGTTACCTGGATAACGTGCACTGTTGGGGGTACTTGAGGACCAGGGTTGGGAACCACTGAGCTAGTGTGTACAGTATGGGGCTTTAGATTCCAAAACACAGGTCTTGCTCCAGACATTAATCCAATCTAAACAACGAATGTCTTTGAAATGAAAATTGGATGCACTTGCAGCGGTTTTATCATTATATTCCCCACTGTAAATCTCTGCCTCATAACAGCGGGCTATGCAAACGAGTTATTTATTGCACCCTTAAAAGAGTTAGGTGTAAATCATGAGAGATAAAGAGTTATTTATAACCACTGTTAGACATCACAGGTCACGGGCTGAGGCAGCACTGTGCCCATAGGGAAGTGCTCTACTCCAGTGTGTAAATAAGGTGACTTTAATACAAATAAGCATTGTTTGCACATGGGACAGATATGTGTTCCTGTTCAGTTGTTACAATCTTAGTTCGCTCAATTCACAGTACAGAATAACATCATCATTTTTTTATAATTTAGGCCATACTTGCCTACTTTTAATTTCACCTCTCCGGGAGAAGCCCGGAGAGGCAACACGTCAGGGGTTGCGGGAGCAAGTCTGACATCATTTGGCCACGCCCCCCATGCCAGAAATCACCATGATTCACGGGCCGCGGAGAGGGGGTGGGGCTTAAATGACGCAAAATTACGCGATTACATCATTTTAGCCCCGCCCCCCTTCGCGGACATGCGATTTCAGGTAATTAAACCAGCGGGCAAGGGGGGAACGGGGGCAATTAGCAGAATGCGGGAGATTTGCCCACCTTCCCAGGGGGCCGGGGTAAGGACCCGATTTCCGGGAGGGTCCCGGCCATTCCGGGAGGGTAGGCAAGCCTGATTTAGGCTATTTATAATATTTAACTACTTTTAGTCTCTGGGAGATATAGAATATGGCGCATCATTGGCCCCAACCCCATTGTAAAATGCTGCATTTTGTGTCAACAGCAAAAAGGGCCTTGATGATAGTACTTACTGCACATGAACTTTCGTTTGCCACTAAACTACTGAGAGGAGGGGGTACAATCAGAGCCTGCACACGGGCCACCTCCTCTCTTAAAGCAACTCTGGACACAATAGTGTCCTTTATCCATGTTACGTCACACAGTAGTGTCCGTTATTTACATTACACCACATTATATTGCCCCTTTTTAGACTATACCAGCACCAAGTCTGTCTCTTTATATGCTCACAAAGGTTCCCATACATGGTGCAATGAACTCCGTGCTTTTAGTACTAGATTGCATAGCATCTAGTACGAAAGCATACAATGTGCTACAGCACCATGCTTTTTGTACTAGATATGATGCAATCTAGTACTAAGAGCACGGGCTGCGCAGACTTTATGTGCTATGGGAATATGTACGGGAGCGCGCATCCATCGCACTGCCCTGTTGCACCGTGTATGGGCACTTTTACACAGGCAGTTCAGGCACTATAATGGAATAACAGATAAGTTTTATATACTGCACGTGTTTCATAACTACCAACATTTAGGGGTAGCACAATATATACCCAGAGGATTCTCATTTGGATAAAATAAATCAACATTATCCACAGTCACAATCTCATAAAGTTCCTACAATCCTATAAATAGATCTAACTAAATGTAACAAGGGCCAAATCATTTTGAAAGGGGTTTTCTAGGAAATACAAAGTATCCAAAAACTTCTGAAATGGATAATTTCATTGAGACCTAATGGTTGCGCAGTTTACAATTATCTCTTTCAAAAGTTTTTTTTCATCCCCATGAGAATCCTGTTTGTCAAAATTTGTGACATAAATTCACCACGATTTTCACTATTGATACTATTTGGTTTTCTTGGGGAGGAACGGAAGTGACCTTGTATGGCAATCGCTTCCTGTTGTGTGATTTAATTGAGAGGGGTATTTAATCTGGCCCGGTGAGGTTCTAGTTCATTCCTGATTTGATCACCATCCTGATGTATTTTAATTGAGCTGTTCCGTCCTGATGATCGTCCCTTGTGGATCGAAACGTCGACCTATATGGATGTATATTGTTAATTAAAAATACCCTCTCTGGCTTTTATTGCAAAATTTCGGTGAGTGGCCATTCATTTCTTCATTGGATTTTTGGATGTACCCAATCTTTAGTGGCGCACCACACAGGGCATGCGTGTGTGTAGATCAACAACAGTTGGAGGGCCAAAGGTTTGTCATCCCTGAAGTAGAGGCACAATTTACTCAAGTAGAGGCACAGTTCGTACAAGGTTTTGGTCCCCATATGGACTTTTGCAGCTTGCATTCCACAATGGGGTGAATGATCTTTTAGATGCTCCTGATATGGACACTACAGATTGGCCACTCTTATCTGAGCAACTTCCATTATGTCATCTACCAGTCCACCACCCTCCGCCTCATTCTTGGCAATGGACGCGCAATAGTGTGAGACACCTGCAGATGGTGCACCGGTGGCCAAAATAAGTGTGTATATACTGCTACTTTAATTATGGGTGCACCCATGGGTGGCACCCACAGACCACTTAGCACAGTGGCGTAACTACAAATGTTGTTGCCAAGGATTTCTTGCTCATTGCCAGGGATTACATGTTCTATGCCAGGGGTTACATGTTCATTGCCACGAGTTACATGCTCTTTGTTAGCGGTTACATGCCAGGTGCCAGTGTTCCAGTGCACTCCTCTGACAGATGCTAGAGGTCCAGTAGTGGCATCGTTAGGTCACTGACTTGGTGTATAAGTAAGTGACAGGGGTCATTCTCTACTTATATTAAAAAAGTTACATGGGGTGTCTGAAATGTCCATTGAACTACAGTAATTATGCCTTTACTTGATTAAACCTTCATATTTTGTGCTCAAATCTAGTGAGTATATATATATATATATATATATATAATATATATATATATATATATATTCAGTCACACACACTTGTGTAAATACATGTAACAATCCTGCATTTGTCCTTATGGGGTCTACATACGGGGTGATTTCAGGGCATTTTCTAAGTGATCTGACTTACAGTAATTTGACTAGATCGCTTAGAAATTGCCCCGACATCACTCTGTGTGTAGGGGCCATAGCCTGCAATAAACATCTAGCATGCAGGATAAATCTAGTTAGATCGATGGTCAGGGCCAGTGTTCTCAGCGGAGAACACTGGACCTGGCAGATCGCTCAGAACACAGTGCTGGCACATCGTTGTGCGCAGAGCTGGCCCTTGCCTAAATGATGCCCTAGGCAAGATTTTGGCTGGTGCCACCTAGCACCGCCACTGGTTCTGCCTCTGACTCTGCTCCCCTTTCCCAGCACCATCAACCCTCATCATAGCAGTCATCATTTTGGTGCTCCTACCTGCAATATTTTAAATAGAAACAGTGCACACATTCGGTGCGCAGCCCAAACAGGGGTGTGTTCTTGCTGGGAAGGGGCATGGCCACACAATAGTACCCCCAATTCACATTATGCCACACAATAGTGCAACTTTAGTCACATTATATCACGCGATGGTGTCCCTTATTTACGTTACATCACACAGTAGTTCCACTTTACCTTATATACATAACTCCTTACATTATTCACATTATTATACCATACCTCCCAACTGTCACGATTACAGCGGGACAGTCCCGATTTTCGGGTCCTGTCCCGCTGTCCCACCCGCGGCAGGCATTGTCCCGCTGCGGGGGGTGGCAGTTGGGAGACCCCCCAATCTAATAGAATAGACGCTGTGCGCATGCACACAGCGTCTATTCTCGTATGAAAATGAGGTTGCGGCTAATTAGCATAAGCCGAGCCCTCATTTGCATACATTCCGCCCCCTTTTTCGGGCGCTCGCGAAAGTTGGGAGGTGTGTTATACCCTTAGAAAAAAATCCTGAGAAAATATTGTATTTTAAGCACCTCCATGGCCACACTGCAACCCAGCACAAAGCAGTGTGTGCTGGGCAGAGGAGAAGAGCTGCAGCTGCTGCTGTCACTTAATACAACTTACCGTATTTGCCGGCGTATAAGACGACTGGGCGTATAAGACGACCCCCCAACATTTCCACTCAAAATATAGAGTTTGTTATATAAGTGCACCCGGCGTATAAGACGACCCTCCCACTTGGAGGCATGTTTTTCAGGGGAAAAAAGTAGTCTTATACGCCAGCAAATACAGTACTTTTTATAAATTGCTTCTGGCACTTTGCTGTGTGTGCCTTTGGTCCACCCCTGCACTTGCTACTGCTTTGTAGTGGAGGTAGGAGGGTGGTGGCTTGCAGACTACCAGGAGTCAGACTACTCTGTGAAGGCCAATGGAAGGTGTAGCTGCTGCTGCTGGGCATAAGCAGCAGCCCTCCTCCTGGACCAATGGCCATATTTGTTAGTCCCAGGCCAGGCAGTCTCTCCTATTCCAGCAGTGCCATAACCAAACTTCTGACTGCTGCCGGGTACGCCCAGTTGTGCAAGTGCAAAGACACCATTGGGTGCCCTACAAACCACCACATTTAAATCTTGGCTGGCCCTTAGTCATTGCAAATGTCCAAGGCAATTGCATAGTTTGCCTATGCCTAGGGCCAGCTCTGCACATAGAAATATGGGGTGAGATTTAATAGGATGAGAGATTCAGAAAGTGAGAAATTTGGGAAGAAATCTCCAGGTTTTTTTTTAAAGCGGCAATCATTTACACTGCAAAACCAGTTTGATTTTGCAGTGTAAATGATTGCCGCTTTAAAAAAACTGTAGATTTTTTCCCAAATCTCTTACTTTCTGAAGTTCTCATCCTATTAAATTTCACCCGTGCTTTCCTATGCCAGACACGTTTGGGATGAAAGCTGTCAATGTATTGGATGGATCGCTACTACAGGTTGAGTATCCCGTATCCCAATATCCGTTATCCGAATTATTCCGAAAACCATACATTCCAGAAAGTGGAAAAAAAATATTTATTTTTGCTAAAAACTCACTGGGGATATTTGTAACAGCACTACTGAGGACATGTTATGTAACTGGCACTACTAGGGATATTTGTAACAGCACTACTGAGGACATGATATGTAACTGGCACTATTGGGGACATCTGTAACAGCACTGCTGAGGACATGATATGTAACTGGCACTACTGGGGACATCTGTAACAGCACTACTGAGGACATGATATGTAACTGGCACTACTGGGGACATCTGTAACAGCACTACTGAGGACATGATATGTAACTGGCACTACTGGGGACATCTGTAACAGCACTACTGAGGACATGATATGTAACTGGCACTACTGGGGACATCTGTAACAGCACTACTGAGGACATGATATGTAACAGCACTACTGAGGACATGATATGTAACTGGCACTACTGGGGACATCTGTAACAGCACTACTGAGGACATGATATGTAACAGCACTACTGAGGACATGATATGTAACTGGCACTACTGGGGACATCTGTAACAGCACTACTGAGGACATGATATGTAACTGGCACTACTGGGGACATGTAACAGCACTACTGAGGACATGATATGTAACAGCACTACTGAGGACATTATATGTAACTGGCACTACTGGGGACATCTGTAACAGCACTACTGAGGACATGATATGTAACTGGCACTATGGGCGAAATGTAATAGGGTGCGATTTTTTAGACTAAAAAAAAATCGCACCAAATCGCACCTTTAAAAATCGAATTTTTTGCCGCGAATTCGCATATGTAATGAGATGCGAATTTGCGGCAAAAAATGCGATTTGCAGCGATTTCGGGCGATTTTTAGTCATGAAAATGTGCGCATTTTCAGTCATGAAAATGTGCGCATTTTCATAAATGCGATTTTGTGCAAAAAAAAAAAAAGTTTGAAAAAAAACGGCGTGGGGTCCCCCCTCCTAAGCATAACCAGCCCCGGGCTCATTGAGCCGGACCTGGTTCCAAAAATACGGGGGGACAAAAAGCATAGGGGTCCCCCGTATTTCTGAAACCAGCCCCGGACTCTTGGACCGGTCCTGGTTCCAAAAATACGGGGGACAAAAAATCTGGGGGTCCCCCGTATTTTGAAACCAGCACCGGGCTCCAACAGCCCGCGGTGTCATGCCACAGCCGGGGGACACTTTTTATACAAGGTCTCACCGGCCAAAACATGAGCACCGTGGCTGGTCAGCCTTGGACGGGGTACCTGGAGGAGTGGGGACCCCCCCCCCCATTACTTTATACCGGAGAACTACAAGTGCCAGCAGACCTCCCCAGCATGCTGGGACTTGGAGAACCACAAGTCCCAGCATGCGGGGCATTAATGGGCCCGCTGGGACTTGTAGTCCACCTGTAAAAAGAATGTTTATAAAAAACACACACACAGAGAAGTAAAAGTTTATTACACACACACCTCACTTTTACACCAGCGTTACTTACCATTCCTGGATCCAGCGCTGGTCTGGCTGCTTCACAGCCGGCTCCCCCCGCACTGACAGGCAGCGGGGAGAACCGGCTTTCTCCGTTGCCTCTAACAGCTTCTGTAGCGCTGTCCCAGTGCTACAGAGGCTGAGAGCGCGATTGGCTGAGCTATGCGTCTCCATGGAGACGCATAGCTCAGCCAATCAGGACTGAGCTATGCGTCTCCATGGAGACGTATCGGCCAATCGCCCTCTCAGCCTCTGTAGCGCTGGAACAGCGCTACAGAAGCTGTTAGAGGCAACGGAGAAAGCCGGTTCTCCCCGCTGCCTGTCAGTGCGGGGGGAGCCGGCTGTGAAGCAGCCAGACCAGCGCTGGATCCAGGAATGGTAAGTAACGCTGGTGTAAAAGTGAGGTGTGTGTGTGTAATAAACTTTTACTTCTCTGTGTGTGTGTTTTTTATAAACATTCTTTTTACAGGTGGACTACAAGTCCCAGCGGGCCCATTAATGCCCTGCATGCTGGGACTTGTGGTTCTCCAAGTCCCAGCATGCGGGGGAGGTCTGCTGGCACTTGTAGTTCTCCGGTATAAAGCAATGTAACGTATGATCGATTTAACCCTATCAGGCCGGCGTCCACTGGCCACGGATGCCGGTGACAGCCCCGGGCTTCAGCCCTGGACGGGTGAAGCCTGGGGGGGACCCCTTTATTGGGGGGGTCCCCACTCCTCCAGGTACCCCGTCCAAGGCTGACCAGCCACGGTGCTCATGTTTTGGCCGGGGGACCTTGTATAAAAAGTGTCCCCCCGGCTGTGGCATGACACCGCGGGCTGTTGGAGCCCGGTGCTGGTTTCAAAATACGGGGGACCCCCAGATTTTTTGTCCCCCGTATTTTTGGAACCAGGACCGGTCCAAGAGTCCGGGGCTGGTTTCAGAAATACGGGGGACCCTATGCTTTTTGTCCCCCCGTATTTTTGGAACCAGGTCCGGCTCAATGAGCCCGGGGCTGGTTATGCTTAGGAGGGGGGGATCCCACAACGTTTTTTTTTTTATAAAAACACTTTTACACATTTTTATTAACAGGACCACTTCTAAAAGTGCGATTTTGCGGTAAAAAGTGCAATTTTTTACCGCGATTTTCAACCTATTAAATGTGCGATTTTCGGAAAATGTGCGATTTCGGTCGTTTTTGACCAAAAATCGGACATGTCTAAAAATCGCACCCTATTACATTTCGCCCTATATATGTACAAGACAATGATTGCTTGGCATTCAAATTCAATATCTGAGATAGTACACAAATTTTGTTTCATGTTTTGAAACCTTGTTTTTTGAACAAATAAAATATATGTGTGTACATTTCATGTGTTTGATGTGTTTATACAGCATAAATGCAAGATAATTCAAAATACATCATTGAAATATTAAAATATTCCGAAATATGGAATAATCCGTTATCCAAAAATCTCCTGGTCCCGAGCATTTTGGATACGGGATACTCAACCTGCACCAGCTCCTCTAGATCAACTAGTCAGGGCCAGATGTACTAAGCTTGAAAAGTGATAAAATGAAGATAGATGAACCACCAGCCCTACCTGCCACATTACAAGCTGTGTTTGAAAATTGACAGGAAGGAGCTGATTGGCTGGTGGTTTATCACTCTCCATTTTATCACTTATCAAGCTTAGTACATCTGGCCCTGAATATGGAATAATATATCTTCCTCCCCCAGTACAGAATTCCAATAACATGTTATCCGACTCCCCAGTACTATGCAACAAATATTTCTCATCATAAGGAATATATTAAATAAGGCAATAATTTAGGTGTTCTTACTTCTTATGAGACTATAATACAGACATGTGCACCTCTGTTTGCCGTTACTATTTGGTCTGTATCACGTCATCAATATTTTGTGTCAACTATTTCCAGGTCTTAAAAATGCTAAAGAAGAAAAAGAAACAGAGAGAAATAATGAAGACGTAGGTAAGGCAGCTTTTCTCATATGTACTGTACAAGATGTGGCCATCCAAATCACTGGACACATTTACTGCAGGTACACACCACGCGCACAACGATGACCTGCAATCAGGGCCAGCTGTACCATTAGGCTGCTGTCTAGAGGCTCCGGAATCTAGAGGGAAAACAGGGGCAAAAGGTCGACATGGGAAAAGGTCCACATGATCAACATGATCAAAGAGTAGACATATGAAAAGGTCGACATATATTTTTGAAACATTTTTGTGTCAATGTCGATACCTTTCAACATGGACCCCCAATTAGAGTAACGCGTACCCATGCTTCAGGCCTGGTGCCTCGCTTCGCTCGGCACACTTTACCATTCTCAATTGTAGTCCACGTGGTTCTTGTCAACCTTTTGATGTTGAACTATTGATTCTCTCATCTAGACACTGTAGATTAGTGGTAGCCAACTCCAGTCCTCGAGAGCTACCAACAGTTCACATTTTCCAGACAACCTAGCTGCTGCACATTTTCAAAGATCCACAGGCGAAGCTAATTACTTCACTTGTGATTCTGTGAGGAGATCTGGAAAACATGCACTGTTGGTAGCCCTCGAGGACTGGAGTTGGCTACCCCAGCTGTAGATCTATCGAAACCATTCCTGTGACATGCCCTCTCTGAACATAAGTATGCCAAATTAACACCCAGTTACTCCTCTTTGTGTACAGCTCAGCACCCCCTTACTTGGGTACACTTGGATTCAGAGTATGGGCAGGATACGTCTGCACCACTGACTTGTGTCCCGCACTGCATCAGCCCCTCAGTTACTATATAGGACCTTATCATACTTACTGAAAATAGGTGAAGCCTGTATTGAAGATCACATTGCTACATCATGTTCAGGGTATACTGGTAAAAATAGCTCAACATTCCAGTCATTCCACTGCTGACAAGTTGTAAAGGTTAAGAAGAAGAGGGTGTGTGTCAATAACATTTACTAAGTAAAAATGTTTCTAGATTAATTACTACAACCTTGTGTACACTCCAGTGGGAGGTACGTAAAGAACAAAGAAGTGATATCCAGTGTACTTCTGTAGGGATGCGGTCAATTTACCTACAATCAAAATCCTGTCGGTCAAAATACCGACAACCAGTGACCGACGGTCAAAATACAGACATGGTAAAAATACAGACAAGGTCAAAATACCGACTTGTACATACTTTACCATCCCAGTGGACATGGAGGGGGAATATAATAGTGTGCCGAGCACAGCACGGGGTTCATGTCGACCTATGTCAACATACAGACCCCAAAAAATATGAAAAACATGTGTCTCATTTTTGACCTATATTTTAAATGTAGGTATTTTGACCATGTCGGTATTTTGACCATGTCAGTATTTTGACCGTCGGTCAATTGCTGTCGGTATTTTGACCGTCAGGATTTTTATTGTAGGTAATTCATATCGAACCCCTTCTGTACATATAGGACCTTATTCAGGTCCGTTCGCAAAGGGCGTTCGTTGGCACGGGTACCGATGTTTTGTTACTGCGCATGTGCATACACAGGGTGCGTGCACCCATTGAAAATAGTCGGATCGAACCCAAGACAGCAGGCGGGGGGGGGGGGGGGGCAGAGAGGGGCATGGGGTGGCGTGCGGCCCTATTAGCATATGTGAGCACCCAGCATTATATGGGCGTACCCTTGGGTAGGTTAGCCAGATATCAGCTGCCCGCCCACTTCCTTCTGAACGTGCACACACATACCTCCCAACTTTACCCTATCAAGAATAGGGGGCATGGCTTATGTAAATGAGGGTGTGGCATATGCAAATGAGGGCAATGCCCCCGTTTTCAGATTGAGGGGGACTCCCAACTGCAAAATCCCCCCCACCCAGTGGGACACCGCCGGCCGTGGGAGGGATGCGGGCACTTCCCCTAAAACCAGGACATTCCCACGTTTAACGGGACAGTTGGGAGGTATGCACGCATATGTAAGGGTTCCACAGAGCACCCCTACATATGTGTGCACATTCCACATCATTGGATGGTCGCAGCGGCAACATGGTCGTCGTTAACAAGGACCTCTCTCATCTGTACAGGACAAGGGAGGGGGCCTTTAACGATGCGTGGGAGAGCGCATCAATGAACGATATTGCATGTACACACTATGGGCTAGATATATGAAGAAGTGATAAGGGAGGAAAAGTGAGCCAGAGGAGAAGTGGCCCATAGCAACCGATCAGCTGCTCTGTATAATTTACATTATGCAAATTAGGTGTTACTTCAATGCCGATTGGTTGCCATGGGGCGCTTCTCCCCTCTGGCTCACTTCTCCTCCCTTATCACTGCTTTGTAGATCTACCCCTAGATGAGATAGTAAGTGATATCGCTCAGGAGGGCCCTTCTGAGCGATTTTACTATCTCATCTAGTGTGTATAGGGCTCAACACTTGCTCAGCTAGCGTGTTACCTTAGGGTGGTTTGGCTGTTTTTTTTTGGGGGGGGGGGGGGGTGTGGCCCACTACCTAGACTTGAACCGTAAGAATGCTAGGGACTTACCCGATGTGGTTTCCTGGATTTGGTGGCTAACCCTATAACCCTGGCCAAGATTATGCAAAAAATACTTATTGCAAGAACTATTACAATTCTAATTAGTAATGTTTAATTAGTGCACCTGCATCTTTTTCTCTTTATATAGGGTGCACAGTCAAAAGCGTCTCCCTATATACATGTTGCACAGTCAAAAGCGTCTCCCTACATACATGTTACACTGCATTTGAATAATGATAGTTAGTAGCTGGTTGGTTGGTTGTCTCCTCTATATTGTATCACTCTTCACGGCTTAGTACATCTGGCCCAGTTTCACTTAGGGATATTCTTATCATTTCGGCAGTTGGGCCCTGAAAATTGTAACTAGCAATGACCAACATGGTGATAATGATAAATAGCCTCCCCAAGGGCCAGATGTATCAAGCTTCAAAAAGTGATAAAACAGAGAGTGATAAACAGCCAGCCAATCAGCTCCTACCTATTATGTTACAGTCTGGGTTTAAAAAATAACAGGTAGGAGCTGATTGACTGGTTGTTTATCACTTTCCATTTTATCACTTTTGAAGCTTGATACATCTGTAATTTGTTAACACTTTGCTGTTGATTATGACACTGCTTTCTTGTTACACATTACACCAGAGCTCTATCAAAATATAGGAAAATATGACATTACTTTTATCAATGTCATTCATTTGGGAAATTGCTTTTGGTATTAATTGTGCATGATGATTCTGTTCTTTTTCCAGTTAATATAGAGGATGAAATGTCCCCTGCCAACCCAGAGAGACAGAAGATACAGGATAATGCAGCCTTGGACATCAGTAAGAGATTTACTTGCGCTACTCTTAGCACCTGGCAGGGCCGGATTAGGGATTGGGGGGGGGGGGGGGGGGGGGGTACATAAGGTATAGGGGGGTGTGGGGAAAGGAGGGTATATTAGGTTGTGAGCAGCGTAACTCCCAACATGGCCAATTCCAGTAGTGATAAATGCTCTCCACTTCTCTCTATGATTGTGTTGAACTATTTAATTGATAATAAAGAAGTTTAGCTGATTGCAATCATACATTAAGAGGGAAGTCCTGGAATAGGTCATGTTGGGAGTATATTAGATTGTCCCATGAAAACATTAGCAGCAGACTCTGTATTTACACTGGGATAGGAATTAGGAGAGCTAGGGGTAAAATGTACAAAGATTGGAGTTCCACTGAAAATGGGATGTTGCCCATAGCAACCAATCAGATCTTATCTGTTATCTTCTAGGAGGTGCTAAATAAAGAAGTAGTAGTATCTGATTGGTTGCTGTGGAAAACATCCCATGTTACTTGTTTCTTAGCACTGCGCCAGCGATTTAAATTGTAGGCATCGGGTCGGAAAAATCGGGTCGATCGCACCGCATGCAACCAAATCGCATGCGATGAGATCGACCCGACCGACCCGATTTTTTACATTGGAACCAATGTTAAATGGTCCCTGAGACCCGATTTTACATTGGCCCGAATGTTAAATGCCCCCCAGACCCCAATTTTCACTGTATACCCACCCTGATGGACCCAATTTTACATAGGAATTTAACATTGAATACAATGCTTACAATGTAAAATCGGGCCGGTCGCGTCGGTCGCATCGCATGCCATTATAATGGCATGCGATGGACCCGATTTTACATTTGTCGGGAAAGCTTGAAAAAAGCCCGAAATCGGGTCGGTCGGGTCCCATCGCATACCTTAAGTTAAGGTATGCGATGGGACCCGATGGGCGCCGTGCTAGGAAACAAGTACCCATCCCATCTTCACTAGAACTTCCATCTTAGTAAATGTGCCCCCTAGCATCACTGTGCTGCTCTGGCCAGGGGGCCCCCTGACAGAGGTGGGGCTGGGGTACAGTATCCCCTGTGTCCACAACATAATCTGGCTGTGGCACCTGGTCTCTTTGCACTCGATGACCTGTTGTCATCAGTAAGGGCCAACGTTTATTGGCTTGCTAAGGAGCGGACGACTGCTGCTTAGCGAGCCTTGCTGAATCCGGAACCAGATGCAATGTGATCTAGTACAAAACGTACTGCCTGCACACACTTTTTGACTTGTGATATGAAATACGTGGGAGCAGGGCAGACGACAGGGGGGGGGGGGGGGTCAAGGGGGACAAGTGGGGTGGGCCCCAGCGATATTAAGGGCCCCTGGGCTTCCATGTCCTAGCAGGCCTGTCAGTGACCCTCGTGGGCCGGCCGTCTACTGTGCACCATCTGTGTGTGGCTGAATCTGACTGTGCCACTGCTGCCTACTGTGTGTGCACTCTGCCTCTTGGTGCTCAGAGCTATCTACTCTGTGTGTGTGCATGGCCTGGGGCTGCAGGCGCACAGCCATATCTGCCGCTGGCGCTGTGGCCTTAGGGGATTATTCTGATTCACTCGGAAAGGCACAATCACTCTCTAATGGACAAAACCATGTGCACTGCAGGTGGGGCTGATGTAACATGTGCAGAGAGAGTTAGATTTGGGTGTTACATTGTTTCTGTGCAGGATAAATACTGGCTGCTTTATTTTTACACTGCAATATAGATTTCAGTGTGAAGTACAAACCCCACCCAAATCTAACTCTCTCTGCACAAGTTACATTAGAGAGTGATTGTGCCTTTCCGAGTGAATCAGAATAACCCCCTTGGTCTGTGGCTCTTGTACTTTTACTGCGCATGCGTGGGCCGTCTGTTCTGCGATCTGCGCTCTTTTGTAAAAGTGACAGGCCAGCAGCAGCCGGGAAGCAGCAGCTAGGAGCCAGGCCAGCTGAAAGAGAGAAGTCCACACCTGATGGATTTAAGATTAGGTGGGGGGCCTCAGAAATATCATTGTACAGGGCCCCAAGATTTCTGTTGCAAGCCAAAATAAACACGGTGTAGTATGATCTAAATGCAATGCATATTCAACTAAAAAGTTCCAAACGCATCTGAGTATCTCAGAACAACCAACCCCCCCCGCCGCCGCAGAAGCCAGGAGGGGAGCCGGCTGTGGGTCCATGGGACTGAAGGACAGTGGAAAGTAAGGCACGGGGGCATGGGCGGCGGGAGGGGGGGGGGTGTTTGTTTGGCATTACGATAGCCCCGCAGACCCCGGCGCACGCACTTACACAGCGCCCCCCCCCCCCCCGTGACTGCGGGGTCTGTGGAGCTATTGTTACGCCACTGTCTGAGCCTCTCAGGCCCTCAGAAGGTTGGGACTGTCACTGGGGCCTGGCTGGGTTGTGGCCTGACAGTCAATATCCCGACATCGGGATCCCGATTGGTCAGACCCAGACAGCATGGTGAGCGCAACTAAGCCCCTTGCGGGCACGGTGCCACCTATTCTATTCACCCTCTATGGGGGTCGTGCACCCCCACGAGGGAAAATAGCAGGTGGCCGCCGGGAACCCGGCTGTCGGTGTTTTGACAGTCGGAATCCCGACGTCGGGTGAATGCCTGTCGGGATCCCGACTGTAGGGACCCCGTCCGGCACCCACTCAGAATTAGGCCATTACTGTATACATTATAGGTTTTTAGTTCATATATTAATGAAAAGCTTAATAAATTGTTTATAAAGAAAACTTCCCCTTATGCCTGTAACCATTCCTCAGCTTCTCATTTTGTTACATTTATGCCACTTTTTCTTTAATAGGAAAGGAAAGTCTTCATAGGGATAAGGAGAAAAAGACAAGTAATTCCAGCCTTGGTAAGTAATCCTGAAAATAAACCACCTCCAGCTAATCAAACTGTTTCTGTTGTCTGAGCATCCACTAGAGATTTCAGTATAAGAGAAAAGATTAAAAAGTTGCAGGCATTACACATCATATTATAGGTAATTTACATAGAACACTGCAAAACACCCAAGTCATGCCTGAAAAAGAAGCAGAGCCTCTATGGAGGGGCGTGGTCCAGCTGCACCCCCATTTGTATCGCTCTGTGGGCTTGTTTCCCCCAATGCGCCCCCCTTAGAGTGAGAATGGCAGACAGTCCTAGGAAAACAGGACTGTCTGGCACAAAGGTTTACAGTCGGGAGGTATAGAGTTGGTAAGTACATCTTTAAATCTTTTACCTAAAAATGTGATACCTCAATCACCTCAAAGCATAGGGGCGAAGCGTATATATTAGGCCTGGCAAAGTGATAAGGTGATAATGCACCAGCCAATCCACTCCTAACTGTCCTTTTTAAAACTCAGCTGATTGACTACTCCGGAGGTTGGACAGTACATAATTCATATAGGGGAGAAACACCAACTGCCAGTGAGTCACTTTCGAATGGCAGTTGGTGGTGCTCATAGTCAGGGGTTTCATGATCATAACAGGTTTTTTATTTATTGCCAGTGGTTTTTTGCTGGTTTCCAGTGGGTTATATGCTCATTGCCAGGGGGGTACATGCCCAATACCAGGGGGTTACATGTACCCAGGGGGCCTGTACAATGTCGCTTCCTGCTATGTATCTGGCTACAGACATTCGGCCACTCATTTACAGCTTTGCCTCACTGGGTCAAACCTAGCTACAGAATCAGCTTTACCTCACTGGGTCCAGCCCAATGCCTGAACCCACTTGTTCTTACACGGAGTTAAGTCCAGTTACCACCAGGCCTAGTTGTGCCACAGTACCATATTGGTCTTGCTTTACAACATCATCATCAGCTGCCATTACTGATGCACGAGGAAGACTTACATTAGACCGACACCACCGTGAGACATCTCCTCTGCAGCAAGCTCAGAAGATCCTTCTGTGAAAATTGGCTGGGGCAATATATATATATATATATATATATATATATATATAACAGTGAGTAATGCCTATAGCTGTGCAACTCTCTTGCACAGTTAATGGATAGAAGTGGGCGTTTCATGACTGGATTCCTGGTTAGAATCCTATGTCTATGTCTAGGTAGACAGTGAATAGGTCAACACCAAATGGTCGACATGCACAAAGTCAACATAAACAATATATTATAAAGGAATCATACAAATGCCAGTATACCATTAAATAAACATTTTAAACACCAATATTCTGTCTGTATTTGTGCAGATGTCTTACAGAAGAATGAGAATGTTCAGCCAATGGAACAGCGAGAAGCCAAACTTGCCTCAACATTTGGTGAGTGTTAGAATAGTCCCACAGTCCAGTGGTTAATAGTCCCACAGTCCAGTGGTTAATAGTCCCACAGTCCGGTGGTGAATAGCCCCACAGCCCAGTGGTGAATAGTCCCACAGTCCAGTGGTGAATAGTCGAACAGTCCAGTGGTGAATGGCCCCACAGTCCAGTGGTGAATAGTCGAACAGTCCAGTGGTGAATAGTCCCACAGTCCAGTGGTGAATAGTCCCACAGTCCAGTGGTGAATAGTCCCACAGTCCAGTGGTGAATAGTCCCACAGTCCAGTGGTGAATAGTCTCACAGTTCAGTGGTGAATAGCCCCACAGCCCAGTGGTGAATAGTCAAACAGTCCAGTGGTTAATAGTCCCACAGTCCAGTGATTAATAGTCCTACAGTCCAGTGGTTAATAGTCCCACAGTCCAGTGGTTAATAGTCCCACAGTCCAGTGGTGAATAGTCCCACAGTCCAGTGGTGAATAGTCCCACAGTCCAGTGGTGCATAGTCCCACAGTCCAATGGTGAATAGTCCCATAGTCCAGTGTTGAATAGTCCCACAGTCCAGTAGTGAATAGCCCCACAGTCCAATGGTGAATAGTCACCTTAGATGTAGCAATACACACCCGCACTTATAGATGTTACTTTCACAATGTCTTTGAAAGGCTTTTTTAGAAGTAGGCAAGTATGTGCTGACCATCCTATCTTACACTATAGCTTACCCCTGGGACAGAAGGAACCTAAAATCTCTGAAAATAAACGTGAACTCATTTCAGAACTTGGATCTCCATGCAGCAAAGGTATAAATTCTTCTTTACCAAGAATATTCTGTTTTAATTTTAATAATAAACTGATGTCAAGCCTGATATTTATGTTGTGAAATACTACTATTCTAAGTTAGGCCCAAAATGAAAATTGTTTCATGAAATTTTCGGATATTTGCGAAATATTGATATTTGCAAAATATTCGTACAATTGTGCGTTTCAAAGAATTCTGTAATCCAATTAAAAATGTCCACTTGTGGTATTTGCAGCGGAGGATTGTGAATTGTCAGCCATGTTTGATGTTAAGTCCATGAAAAAGTGTTAGTTGTCAAAAGGAAAACACTGCACCACCATTCACGCTTATGAAAAGGTGTCCAATGGCTGAATTGTACATTTTTGTGAAAAAAATTATCAAAAGCAAACTGTTTTCATTTACTTTCATATGAAAAAATGGTCGCTCCCCATCGATTGATTTCTCCTGCCTTCCTTAAGGAAAGTCAACCTTGACTGGCATTTCTAGCACCCGCTGTCCTCCAAATTCGGTGCTGGCCATCAGCTCCAAGCAGTCATTGTCTATTAAATTTGTTGTGCATAAAGCAATGAAAAAGTTGATTTTGGGGGTAATTTAAGGCCTTTTTTTTTTTTTTTTTTAATCCCCAAACAAAGCCATGTAATTATAGGACTAATCCAACTAATAAGAAACTTTCAATTAATTAAGTAGTCATTGTTTTTTTGTTTTGTTTTTTGATTAGTGCAGTCTCCATGTCCCAGCGGTCAGAACTGGTACGGTCAATGTTTCTCCAGGACATGTTATAGTCTTTTGTATGGACTATTACTTGAGTAACTCGGAAAGTTATTGTTTTGTGCATCCAAGTAACTCTTGGCTCTGTAAGACACGGGGAAACAATAAATAATTCAAACTGCAAGCAGCGCATCTCGGGCTGTAATTCATTCTGAATAGCTAAAAAAATGGGCATAAGATGATAAATAAAATAATTTCAAATAAACAAAGCCTAAGGGAGTTAATTAGATTCAGAAGACGGCCTTCACAGCTGTTTTAATTAGAGGCAATTCTTCCTTTCTTGCTTCTCTTCTCCACACAAGCTGAATACCAATGACACCTTGGAGCAGCTAGTAAAAGATCTTGTGCGGGATGCTAAGACTAGCCTGGAGAAAATCAGAGCGATCTGGATATGGATCTGTTATCACATAGGTATGTGCATTTAAAATGTCTCCAATTATCTTAGGGAACAATTGCTACCGCAGTGCAACGCGTTCTGTGATTCCATGCACAGAGGTTTATGTCCGTTGTAGTGGAAGCTCATGGGTGTATTTTGGAGTCAGGGGTATCTTTGGACAGGAGAGAGGAAGGCAGATTGTACCTGTGCTTTACATTGCACCCATTCCTCCAATGAAAGAAGCCAGTTTCAATCATAAGAATATACTGTACAGTACTCCTCCAAAAACTCAGTTTCAACTAATTGCCCATTTACGTTATTGGAACTTTTTGCAACAGGCCGGTGGGGCCAATATATTTTATGTACAGTATTTATTTTAGTTTTTCTTTTTAAATTACTATTACCCATTTATTTATTTACATTGGATGGCAGACTGGACTGATTGGTGCCAGCCCTGGCTTATTAGTGACTAGTCTTGACATTGGTCTGTTTTATCTTGTGGCTAGGTTGATCCATTCCTCCAAATCGTGCCATCAGTGTTGTGTACTGTATGTTTGCTATGTATGTTTTCTATATAATATGCACTGTATGCTGTACAGGGAGCACACAGGTGCTCTCTGTATGGTATGTAACGGTATCCTGTTCTTGCTTATCTTAGAATATGACACAACACTTCTACGGACCAAAAATATGGTATCATCTGATCCAGATACTGTATTGCGTACAAGGAAAGGTGTGTCGTCTGGATACTGCTCACTGTTTGATCGAATGTGCAGGTGAATGTCTACTGATAGTATGCACCAATCATCTGTCAAAGACAAACCATGTTCACACTTTCCCCACGATTACCTGGACACAGTAAACTCTACCAGCACAGTTGTCCGTGATGAAAAACTCAGACAAATATTAGGGGTCTATAGGTTGGATCTATTTTCTGGACCTTGGAGAGAGATAAAGTGGATGGAGATACTCAGCATCTGTCATTTTTCAAAAACAGCCTGTAGAAAGGTAGTTATGGGCTGTTTGGCTGGTACTTTATCTCCATCTACTTTATCTCTCTCCAGGCTTAGTACATTGACCCCATAGTTTCCTCCTTTGGATGAAAGGAATATCAAAGAGATTTGGAGAACAGATTGTGAAGTTTTCCACCTTGGCTTTTTCATTCCACACCGCATTTCCATATGTGAATTGCATTGATATTGTAGTCCATGTTCTAGTCTCGGACAGAACTGGGACAACAATTTTCAATTCATTCCGCTGAGTAGTTTGATTGAGGTGGCATTGGCAAAAGCAAACCATAAGCAAAACATTAGCTTCTAAAATCAAATGTCAGCCTCCTCCCTTTGCTAGACACTGGCATCGGCAGGTAACGTTCTTTTAAGCTGGTTTATAGTAACGTTCTGTACTTGTCTTCTTAAATACTAGTTAGGCTTATTGCATGCTTACACCAGATCTGTATGACAGAAGCAACAACAAATGTGGTGATTTTAGTTGATCTTTGGACTTAAGATAAGCTTGTGAATCATCTAAATTAACTATTGATAACAAAAAAGAAAGTGAACAATTGTAATCAGTCTAAGATAAAAAATGTAATTGTGAAAATAATTATAATAAATATTTAAATATATGTTTCTACAGATGGAACAGCTCTCATTAGAGCTGCTCCGGTCGGTTCTGACGGAGCCCGCCGCCTCCCTCCACCGCCTCTCCCTTCAGCTGCCCGCAACCCCCCCTCCCTGACCCTGCCCGTCTCCCTGAAGCGGAGATGTGCAGGGATTCCGCTCCCCACCGCCGCCGCTCGTGCATCCCCGTCAGATGTATCGCCTCTCTGCCAGCGTTCGCCAGCTCAGAGAATCTGGCGATTCCCTTAGCTGGTTGAGAGGCCCTCCATCTGTATCTGTACTAAGCAAACACCTATGGTATATAGTATATAGTATGCGATATCTGTTTAAACAATAAAAGGATTGCACTAACTTCTACTAGAAAGGGCAGAATGTATCAAGCATCGTATTTTGAATAAGATACATCCTGCCACTTGCTGCACGTGTGATCTTCAGAGGACACTATTGGATCCGCACTGGGATCAATATGGAATGAACCCCATAAGATTTTATTAAGCATTGCTTGTTGCCTGTTGGGTACAAGAATTCCAGAGCTTGATACTTATGGAGAATGAGGTCAAACCACCAAAACTCTTATTGCTGCATAGCATGACAGTAAGGATACCGTATTACTTCTAATGCATTCATAAAAATCACTGATACATTGGCTCTGATAACATGCCTTCCTTGATGATTAGGGTAAGTAAAATGATTACATATGCAATCATTCTCTTTTGGGTTCAGACACAGACGAGATTCTGCAAGTGTGTTGTTTTCCATTTATACCCCTTTTGCACTGAAACTCCGGGTTGCACCTGGGTTTTTGGCCTTAGCTTCAACCCGGGTGTGGCCTGTTGTTTGTTGCCTTTTATACTGGCCGTTACCCCGGAAAACTTCCCCAGTGCCCCCCCTCCCCCCCCCTGAGAGGAGGAGTTTCCTAAAATGCCGCTTGAAGATGACATAATCTCAGAGCGCTGGGAAATCCACCAGCCGGAACCCTTGCAACGTCATCGTCGCGCTGGGGGCAAGCCCAGCCCCATGGTAAGCTGCTGGGCTGCCCCCAGTCTCCCTGCACCCCCTAGCCCCCCAAAGGTGAATGGATGCCACACACAGGTATCCATTCACCTCCTCCGTGCCTCCGCCCAACCTCCATACTGTTGGGCTTCCCCCATTGATGTAAACGGGAGCTGGGTCGGATGACCCGGCGTACCCGTTTACACTGCCCTCTACCCAGGTCCTGCCCGTGTTCTACCCTGGTCAGGACCTGGGTAGAAGCCCCATGTAAAGGGACACGGCTTAACCCTTTTACACTGCCGCTGACCCGGGTCTACAAGGGAAATACCCGGGTTTTTTGCAGCGGTGTAAAAGGGGTATTAGAAAGATGCCCAATACACAATGGGATCACCTCTAGTCCACTTTGCAGATCTTGTTAAGCTTCGTCACCATAGGGGAAATGACTGCAGCAAAGGCTGGCAGGCAGAAAGCATTCTGCCAACAGAAACAGCAGTAAGTCCATATTTGGGGGCAAAATGAATACACATGAAAAAATAGAAATTCATTTTATTTGATATAAAACTAGTTAAAAGCCCATAAAAATGACAGTTTATCTGCTGCTACCTTCAATCCCTGACTTCACAGCTCCTTCTCCCCATATCCAGCAAGTTTCAAACGGGTCATATTGCTTTCACTTTCTGTTAAGGAGTAATTTGGTCACTGGCGGTACTTCACCTCAGATGTGAGGAGTATTTAGCCTTTTATATATAGAGATATTACTTTAAAAGTGTGTATATTTCTTCCACAGCTTTTCTGGCATTCAGTGCCAGTCAGTCAGTGGTTACTGTAAGGGACCAGCTTACAAGCCCGGACAGCCAATATCAGAGGACATGGAACATACATGGAACATGGTATATTTGGAAGGAGGTTGGCACTTGCTGGACTGCACATGGGGAGCTGGACATGTTGAAGAAAACATAAGCAAATTTACCTCCCAGTGAGTAATGAATTAATGAACTGCAACACCCCCCCCCCCCCCCCCTAGAAAAAAAACAATGAATTTTTTTTGTATATCATTATTATTTTATAACATAAGCATTTTGCATACTGTTTATTGACAATTTTTCTCTGAACCTATTTAAAATCAATACTCAATATCCAATGAGACAAAACCGTTATGGCATAAGGGCCTCTATCACCTCTTTATTGTGTTCCAATGTTATGTCTCCTCCTGCCTCTTCAAGGTACAATGAATTCTATTTCCTGACCCATCCTGCACTCTTCATTGGAGATCACTACCCGCAGCAAGCCGATTGTCAGTTACTGGAGACGAGAGTGTCTCCAACGCAATTTGAACAAAACGTTCACCACAGAAGCCACTTTTACAATCTAGGACTGATTGCGTCTCATCCAGATACAGCTATTGTTGTAACAGGTAAAGAGAAAAATATTACTTATCATTTTAATGATGTTCTAGGTAGGTATCCTTACTAAAGGGTGGTTTTGCTGGAGATAGGACATCTCACTGTCTTCCAAAGCTCCTGATGGAGGCCATAGTCAGATGTCCACAGCAATAGTGTTCCTCATGTATCTGATGAAGACATACTGTAGGGCCTGATTCAGAGGCGGACAGGGTTTCATTCACAACTGAGCTTTCACAAGCAGCGGATCTGCAAATATTAGCAGCTGCCGTTATTCATACATAACCACTTACCGGCAACGTCCCTGAACCGCTACTTGTGCACAAAGATGCACCATCAGATGCACATTGGGTGCACTATCAGACTTCTGTGCAACCCTATGGTTTCTCAGAAAAAGCTTTATTGAAATAAAAAAATCACCAAGAGTCCTCCACTCCGAGTTTAGCTATACTTTTTTAGTGTACTTAAACTTTGCCAATTTACCTTGACATTTGTAATTTAGATTAGATTGAAAAAAAAAAAAAACAACAACAACACTGGTTGCATATTTTTGAAACTAAGGGGGGGGGGGGGTTATGCTGGTTGATTATCAAGGATGCAAATTTACAGCCTGGCAAGTCCACCAAATCCCGCCTGGTGGATGTGGGCCGCCCCCCCCCTTCCAGCGTGTGTTCCCACGCGCAGGCTCCGAATGGATGTTTAAATAAACATCCATTCACATGCTGCAGGGAACACTCACATCGAAAGATTTGAAAGGTGCACACATATTAAAGTGACTTTCAAGTCACTTACATATGCGTGCACGCTGGGACAGAAATGGGCGGGCAGCTGACATCCGGTGATGTCAGCTGCCCACCCCCCGCACCCGCGTCATGACCTCATTACCATGAGAATATTCAGCGTTCTCATGGTAACGCCCATGAAACGCTGGGCATTCCCATATGGTGATGGCGCTGCCCGGTGCTCCTCCCCCCACCCGCTATGTCGGGTGCATGCACCCGGAAAACAGAATGTTCACCGTGGGTACACGCACCCTGCGTATGCACATGTGCAGAAATGCACACACGCAGAACAAAAACTTCAGCCCCCATGCGAAGGCAGACTAGCTGGGAATGGACCTGTATATTTTTATACATATTCAGTACTGTATGAAATAATTATAGCTTGTTATTATAAGTCCATCCGCACATTAATAACTTTATATTTTATGTTCTACCTAGAAACGGGAAACCTCTCCATTACCATCGAGAGCGAGCACAACATGCTATTCATCTTTAGCCTAAATGAAACGGAAGATACAGGTCTGTTAATGCTGACTGAGCATAAAGCCAAGCTTGATATATATCCCACAAAGATTGGGCAACAGATTTTACAGATTTATGCAAAAAGACACAGTGGGATAGACGCCTACCAGATGGTGGTGAATTACAAAATAGATTGCAAAGCTGTTGACAGAACAATGAAAGTTCCAAAGTGTCTTAGTAACCCTGTTGGTCCAAGCTGGCTATCAGAGAGGTCCGGGCTTCTTCAGCCCTCACACCAAGATCCAATCGTTACTACGAAGGATGGATGTTGTACTCTAAGCTTCACCATAAAAAAAGATCTGAAACTTACGGCCAACCTGAAATCTGATGAAATAAGAACCATTCACAATCATGTAATGCAAAGACGACAAGGAGATAAAATAGATTTTATTGTCCATCTCCCGCAAGCTGGTCATTATGTTTTCCAGATATTTGATGGTACCGTTGGATATATCTGCAACTACCTAATAATATGTTCAAACCCCAAGGTAAAGAGACTACCTTTCCCTGCTTTTCTACATAACCCAGTTGGTCCAAACCCTGAGACCGAGAAGGCAGGTCTTCTCCAGCCTTCCCACCCGGAACCGGTTATTCATACACAAGATGGATGTTGTACTATCAGCTTCAAACTCAACAGGGAGCTACAACTTTCCAGCAGCCTGAAATCTGATAAAATGCAGACAATACCGAATCATGTTATACAGAGAACTCAGACGCATAAAGTTGAGTTTAATGTCCGACTTCCACAGTTTGGTTCCTACATCTTCAAAATATTTGATGATAATAATAGTTTAATCTGCAATTACCTAATACAATGTTCAAACCTCAAAGTGAAGTGGCCATCATTTCCAAGTCTACTCCAAAACCCAGTTGGTCCAAACCCAGATACAGAAAAGGCTGGACTTCTACAGCCTTCACATCCAGGCCCAATTATCCATACTGAGGATGGAAGCTTCAGCATTAATTTTACCACAGACCGGGTGGTAAACCTTAACGTCAGCTTAAAATCTGAGGATGTACAGATCATGCCTAATGTTATGCATGTTTTACAGAGTATGCAAAAGGATAAATTAGAGCTTAGAGTTCTCCTCCCCAGGCCGGGATCTTACGTTCTTCAGATATTTGATGGCTTCGCTCTACACATCTGCAACTATCTAGTAACCTGCTCAAATCCTAAGGTAGGATGGCCACCTTTCCCGTCCAGCCTACATAACCCTGTTGGACCAAATCCAGAGACAGAGAAGGCCGGACTTGTTCAGCCATCACATCCAGATCCTGTGATTCATACGGAGAACGGATGTTTCACTGTTAGCTTTGCACTGATGCGGGACTTGAGCATTTTCTCCACATTACACTCTGACGAAATCCAAATGACCCCAGAGATGGAGCGCAGGCATGTCTTCCAGACACAAACGGAAGGCAAAGTGCATATAAAGGTCCGTCTTCCCCAGCCTGGAACATATGTGTTGCATGTGAACATTAAACCCCAAAAAAGTAATGTGTACAAACATCAATGTAACTATCTCATTACTTGTACCAAGGCCACTTTTAAATGGCCAGTGTTTCCGCTGCCCTACACAGACTGGACAGAAACATTTGATCTGGTGCAACCACTAGAGGGCATTCTACCGATGAACAGCACAGTGTCCTTCAAGCTCAAGATTCCTGATGCAGCTGGAGTGTGCATAAAGGGCAAAGAATCCTTCCCTTTGACCCTCAATGAGAGCGGTTACTGGGAAGGTACATGCAGTACAGCCGACTGCAAGTACATGTACGTCACTGTCACTTCTAAAGATGAGCCCAAGACTTGGAAGTATATTTTACAATATCACATAAGACAGTAATTCCTACAGAGCATGGAACAAAACTATGTGAAATTGAAATGCCTTTGTTTACAGTACTTCATTAATTTAATATTTTAATATTTGTATAACCTTTTTTTACATAAAAACATATTTTATCAAAATAGGCTGCAGGAGTTATTTAATAATGAACTATAAAATATGGCAATACTTACATTGGGTTGGCATTCTGCATACGGTAATAGAACGACACAGGCCATTTAAGTTTTTGTGCATCATGATCAGCAATGCGGTCCATCTAGAGATGAGCAATGTAGTGCCAGGATTTTGGGCAAACTGAATTTAGCGACAGGGCAGTTCATGTAGCTGAAGAGGCAAGTTGTGGCAACACAGCTGGCAGTTCGGTTATCGATTTGCCCACAGGTTCTCAAAGTCGGTGCTCGGGACCCCACACAGTGCATGTTTTGCAGGTCTCCTCACCGAAGCAAGTGAAATAATTAGCCCCACCTGTGGATCTTTTAAAATGTGCCAGTCACTAATGAGTGCTCCTGTCGGGTGATCTGGAAAACGTGAACGGTGTAGGACTGAGTTTGAGAACCACTGCATATATCTACTGTATATCACCAAGATCCACAGCCTGGTGTGATTTATTTTCTAAAGTCCTGTGAGTGCCCCCATCTACAGCTTACAATACAACAGGTATACTATATATACCTAGGAAGGCACCTGGGCAAGCAAACCTTCTCAAGTCAAAGGGGAGGGGAGTAGAGGTGCCCCCCTTGGGAGCAGGAGCCCGGCGGTAGATGACTCCATTGCCTCCCAGAGTTTTGCCTCTGCTGCACATGTTACATCTGCCCCACCTGCAGTGCACATGGTTTTGTCCATTAAAGAAGGAGTTTGCTTTTGCAAACCAACCTGAATCACCCATATTGCTTCCCCAGCACCCTGAATGATACCAGTGACAAGATATTAATATTATATGGTAACAGAATTCAGAGATCTTGGTTACATATATTTGTGCAAAGGCTTCTCTGTGTATTCGGGGTCCATAGCGCTATATCTAGGTGCAGGGTGCGGCACCCCAAAAAATCAGCATAACCCGGAAAGCCCAGGGTAGCACACCAGTGAATACTATAGTGTTACTAAATATTAGTGTTAAAATGCCAAAGCTAGCTAGAGAAAGTGAAACAAAGATAATGAAATGTAATTTAAATATCAAAGAAATTGTGTTAGTGAAGAAATTAGTAAGTGCTAAGTGTTAATAGAATGCCATCCAGCCACATCAATCCAAAGGGACCGCACCCTACACCTCCGTTACCCTAATCTGGGTCTACGATTAACCAGCAAAGAGCCACATGATAATGGCTCCTTACTTAAATATATCTAAACTATGTGGCATGTTGAGATTCTGATCATTGGGATGCCACTCCTGCTTTTCGGATGGACTGCCAGCATACTGACAGCTGGACATCCATTTGTATTACACTGTAAATTATAGAAATATCTTTCGGAAAAACAGTATGATCATTTCTGCTGCTAAGTACCTCTCCCATAAAAACAAGATGTCCAAATAATGTGTTATATCATATGTCCCATTATGGACCCAGAACAACTGTTTTAGGACATTTACAATTAATTGTACAGAGCCACAGTTTGAAAAAAGGAGTCATGATGGAATTTTGCTGCCATCTTGTGGGGAATTTAGTTAATGTCAGTCACGTTGGGATTATAGTAAAGTATGCATTTAAAGTATAAATATTAAAATTTAGGTTAAGATTCAGTCCTACATATACAAACTTCTAAAATATAGAATATTCCGAAATATGGAATTTTTTGAGCATGACTGAGATAGTGACAATTTAATATGTTTTTTTCTTAATAGGAATAGAGTGTGGTGAGCATCTGCTATAAAACCTAATCATAATTGCAGTATGCATGCACCCAGGGACAGATTGGGTCTTGATTTTGGCCCGAGGCGGGCAGGATGTAACGCGCACGGGTGGGAAGGGGGGGTGCGGTGGTATGTAATGCGCGTTGGAGGAGGGGTGGCAGTATGTAATGTGCACAGTGGGGGGGGGCTCACCTGCTGCTGCTTGTTTCTGGGAGGTGCTGTGCCGCTTGAAGGCCCTGGGAGGTGCCGTGCGTGCATGCGCAGCAGCCTCCCACGGCCATTTTGGATTTGGGCAAAGTGCTGCGGCCGCTACCCGCGGCCCATCCAGCCCAGGGGGGATCGCGGGCGGCCCCTTTTTAAAGAGTTTTGGGCCGGCCCACCGTGAAATGGCCCTGTGTGCCAATCCGCCCCTGCATGCACCTATCACACCCAGGGCCAGTGTCACCACTATGCAGCTGGCCGCGGGAGGGCTGCATTGTGGAGCAGCTCCCTTGGATCCAGGTAAGCATCGCCACCCTCCCCCCGGTCCGGCGGCAGCCGCATTCCCTAAACCCCACCACCCCGCCAGGTTCGGCGGCGGCCGCAGCACCAACCAGACTCGGAGGCGGTCACCCTCCTCCTCCTCCCGGACTTGGCGGCAACCACTTCAAGCCCCCCCCCCGGGCACATCACTCACCCCCCGTGCGCAGGTAAGCAGGGGGAGGGGGGGGGCGCACCGGCCCTGATCACACCTTATCTGTAAGGGGCCTCATTCAGACATGATCGCTGCTCTGCGATATTGCAGAGGTCTGCAATCAGTTAGCCACCACCCCGCCAGAAAGAAATCCTGCCCCTTTCAAGTCTGCAAATGGCTTGCTAATCAATTGTTGTTCTGCAAATCAATTCGCAACTCACTCATCATCGAATGGTTTCCTGTCTATGCAAGTGTGCGGAACTCTGACCCTTCCACAAGTCCAGGCGTGCCTTGATAAACCTATGTGAAACGATCCTTGACATACCTTATAATATGAGATTGTGATCATAGGCGAATCTAGGGGGTGGTCCGGGGGTGCACAGGACCACCCATTAGCCCATTTTGTAGCTGAGGGGTGGGGCTTTCCAACGAGCCCAGCCCCGTGTCTCTAGCCCCCTGGGAACCGGAGATACGGCCAAGCAAACCTGGAACGTTTTCCCTATAGGATAACATGGGACCCGCTAATTCCGACCCCCACCCAGTTCAATGGCTGCCAGTTCCCCCTTCGGCATCACTGAAGCTCGAGGTTGATCTCAGTCGAACCCAAATCGCTGGGACTTCAATCTGATACCAGGCTGGATCCATATGGGTTAATTGGTTCCAGGGATATTGAGGTTATGACTGTTTATGTTCTTTGAGGGCAGATTTCTCTGGAACCAAACAGCCCAGTTTCACGGGACCAAAATCATTCGAAGCCATCTCAAAAGTTCTTCAATATGATACTGGTCTCATGTAAATGGGTCAGTTGGTTCCGAAGATATAGCTGGTTGGTTAAAGGGGGGTAGGGAGAGGGGAGTGGTTGTCTCTCCCCCTCACACCAGAAAATGCAGGGACTAGGCTGGTGTATAAGGGGTCAGCCTGGGAATGTCCCTGCATGATCCTGGGACCATATTCCCGGGTAAATCCCTGCATTTTCTGTTGTGAAAGGGGTATTATTTCAAATAGCCGTGACCTGCAGTGCTCTGAATACAGCCGGGTAGCCCCCTGCTCTCTGCCCAGCTGTCAATGACTGTCACCCCTGCAGCTTTCGTTCCAATTCTTCTCCCCGCTTTCACCTCAGCCTGCCCCCCCTTTAATCATGTGGTGCCGGCGCCCGGCGTGCTCCCCCGACGTCACGCACAACAACAGCGCGCACAATATTTTAAATGTCCACTTGGCTAGAGGGGACACCAGGAGGGGAGTGGGAGCGTGCTCTGCGCTCTGCTCCCCTCCCCATAGAAGCAGCTGCACCACTCTCCATCTCTCCCTGCAGCAGCAGCGAAGGCTCATATAAAAATTTACAGTAAGTGGCACTTTTGGGGGCATTGCTTAAGGGACGCTACAAGTGGCAGTATGTGGGGGCATTACGCATAATGTGTGGCTTAATGTGTAAGGGGCATTATGGTATGCAGCATCATGTGTAAGGGGCATTATGTGTGCAGCATCATGTGTAATGGATACTATGGTGCGCGGCATCATGTGTAATGGATACTATGGTGCGCATCCAGGGCCGGCAACAGAAATCTTGGGGCCCTGTACAATGATATTTCTGGGGCCCCCACCTAATCCCAAATCCATAAAACCCTCTTCTGCATGAGCCTCATTGAACCTTTCACTGCTCCAGAGCCTGCATTCAGGTGCGGACTACACGGCTGTGCGTCTGCGGCCCCAGGCCGTGCGCACACACAGAGTAGATGGCTCTGAGCGCCAAGTGGCAGGGCGCACACACAGTAGATGGCAGTGGCACACAGTGAGTCAGTCACACTCAGCCACACACAGATGGTGCACAGTAGACGGCTGGGCCGCAAGGGTCACTGACAGGCCAGCTAGTACAGGCAGTGATCATGCCAGGGCATGGAAGATCTGGGGCCCTTCAGATCACTGGGGCCCATCACACTTGTCCCCCTTGACCCCCCCTGTCGCCGGCCCTGGCAGCATCATGTGTAATGGGTACTATGGTGCCATCAAGCAAGAACCCCCTAGCAATGAGCACGTAGGTAAGCAGCACTTATGTGGCAAATATGTAATGGTCATTACGGTTTGTTATATAGTATGTAATGGGCATCATGATGTGTGGCACAATGTGTAATGGGCATAATGGTGTGTGGCCTTATGTGTAATTGGCATTACGGCGTGTGGCTTTATGTGTAATGGGTATTACGGAGTTTGCTAAAATGTGTAATGGGCATTACTGTGTATGGTCTAAAGTGTAATACCACACCCCTTTTGTGATGCCACGCCTCCTTCCCATGAGGCCACGCCCCCTTTGCCATGTGGCTACGCCGCGCAAAGGTCCCCCTACTATCGTGTCTAGATCTGGGACCACCCATTACCATAATTCTAGATTCGCCTATGATTGTGATATTTATATCTGATTGTATTAGGGGCCAGTGCAGTGTCACTCCGGTTACAGACAGGCTGCACGAGCATGTCTCAGCCTTTCAGAGCTTATCAGCGGTAGCCGGGAGACTAGTATGAGGCAGTGGAGACAGCAATTTATATATATATAACAGCAGCAAGCCATGCCCAGGGCAGCCGAGAGGAATGCCGGGCCCCGGTAAAATTTTGGGGGCGTGGCCTAAGTGTGTGTGTTGTGGGAACCTCCCACACTCAGGCCACGCCCCCAAAATGTTTAGAAGAGGGTGAAAGAAAACTCTAAAAACTGTAATCTCAGAAGTAGCACACATCTACAGCATGTGCTGTGCTGACTGCAGGCTCAGCATGACCTCTCACGCTGTCAATGAGACACTCATGCTGAGCCTGCTGTCAGCACAGCACATGCTGTAGAAGTGTGTGCTACTGTTGCTACCCGGGAGGGATGGAGGGGGAAGGGAGGGGTCAGACCAGGGCCCCTGCGGGGCCCCTTCAGCAAGCGTGGGCCCGGGTAATTAGTACCCGCTCCCCCCCTCTCTCGGCTCCCCTGGCCATGCCAAAGCGCTGATGCTCTCTACCTTTACACCAGACACTGCATAAAGCTGGTCAGCAGGAAGAATATCAATATTGAAGGGGCAAATAGTTGGAGCAGAGGCAGCGCTGAATACACCCGGCATCACAGGCGATGCGCTGAGAGCCTCTGCCCCAGTCACATAGTAGAGCTCACTTTGTGACAGGAGCATTCAATGGGGGAATACTGACAGAATATAGCAGACTGTGCGGCAGTTAACATAGCCCATGCGCTGCTACTCTCTGCCCCCTTATCAAAGGCAACCGCAGGCGGCAGTCTGCAGGTTACCATGGCCCATAATAATGTGTAATGGGCATAAAGATTGTGTCTTATTCTATAATGGGCGTTATGGTGTGTGTGTGTCATAATGTGTAATGGGCATAGCGGATTGCATCATATTCTGTATTGGGCATTACTGTGTGTTCCATAATGTGTAAAGGGCATTACGGGGTATTCCTTTTTCTGATGCCACACCTCCTTTCCATGAGACCACGCCCCCTTTTCGAAAAGATAATGGTACGTAAAACAAACATAGTCATTGGGCATATGTTAGGCAAATGCATGGTAGGGCAGCAAAGTTACACAGTCAGCCAGAAACAATAAAATAAAATCTCTTGGTACAATAGAGTATACAACATATATCATTATGAAAATATAAACCCAATATGAAAGCTTAAGTAGTCCCTCTGAGCAAGTGTTGCACAGGTGAATTCAAAAGGGTGGGGGGGGGGGGTGTCCCAGTTCTAGTGTAGTCATATTATACCAAGTAGAAAGCTTAAAAAACTGTCTAATACGGTCTTTTGCAAGATCAGTAAGGGAAAGAAAATATGGCATCCAGACTTTAAAAAATTTCGATGCCCTTGATTTTATGTCAACTGAACATTCGATTCAGTCCATCTGAAATAGAAACTGCAATCGTGGGAGCATAAGTTGCAAAGGTAGTGTATCGGTGTGTATCCATTTTGAAAGTATAGTTTTTTTTAGCAACTGCTGCAACCAAGGGCGTAACTACCATAGGTGCAGGGGCTGCAGCTGCTATGGGGCCCAGAGTTGAAGGGGATCTTTACAGTCTAAGTTATATGTGCTATATACATTTATTACAATCAGTTTCTAAATAGGGGGCCCTTACATAATTTTGAGATGGGGCTCACGAATGTCTAGTTACGCCTCTGGCTGCAACCTTAGCTAATAGACCTCTCGTTGCTTGAGGTGGCTTAGTAGAAGAATTAGGGGGGTAAATATTCCAAAATGCCCAAGAATCTGTTACAGTGAAAGGAATGCACAATGTGTGGTTGATGTAGTGTTGTATTTGCAACCAAAAGGATTGTACTATAGCACAATACCACAAACAGTGATACATGTCGGCCTCTGGGAGGGAGCATTTGAAACAATTAGTATTATCTGATACACCCATTATGAAGCGGAGTTTTGGTGTATAGTAGGCTCTATGCAGTATTTTAAATCGCATCTCCATGAAGGAGGTGGAGATTAATTGCTTATTTAGTGAGACCGATGACTTAATAATGGATTTTAGTTGTGAGGTCTGGAAAGGTTTCAGACCAGCGAGTCAACCCTGTGGTAACCCAGGAGAGGTCAATCTTTGACAAAGAGGTGGGCATATGGCCTCCCTTACGATTAATCACCATAGTATCAAATGTTTTATCAGACTCCGCTGTTGAGAGTTTGGGGATGAGTTTTGTAATATATCTTCGGGATTAAAAAAATATGCAAAAAGAGGTGTGGTAGTTTGAGGGTGTTGTTCCCTCAGACGGGACAAGCCAAGAACCGTAGAATAGTCCTCCTCAAAAAATTGGTGTATCGAGTGGAGTCCCTGAAAAATAGTAAATGGAGTCCCATCTAGTAAAATAGTAGATGATGTCCCATCTAGTAAAATAGTAAATGGAGTCCCATCTAGTAAAATAGTAGATGGAGTCCCATCTAGTAAAAATAGTATCAGGGTTCCCTCCCTGAAAACCAATATTGTGAACCACCCATCCCTTTTTATAATTATACAATGTACCACTCACCAGCATTTCTAGTATTTACTTATCAATATCTTAATGATGTGTCTACTATACCTTTAGGACCATGCAAATATACAAAACATGGATTAATTCGTATTTAGACCAAGTTGTATCACTAAGAAAGCATCTGATTCCTGTTGGATCAACTACATGTTAATCATGAGGGTGAGAATTTCCATTGGACTTCTCAAACAATGGCCCTTCTTCAGATCTGATCGCAATATAAATTTGTTCTCAAAATTGGCAAAAACATGTGCATTGCAGGTGGGGCAGATGTAACATGTGCAGAGAGAGTTACATTTGGGTGAGGTGTGTTTAAACTGAAATCTTCTGAAAATTGCAGTGTAAAAATAATGCAGTCAGTAATTACTCTGCACAGAAAAAAAACAAAATAATTCACACAAATCTAACTTTCTCTATACATGTTACATCTGCCCCACCTGCAGTGCACATGGTTTTGCCCATTTTGAGAACAAATTTGTACTACGATCAGATCAGAATAAGGGCCAATAAGAGCAGGGACCAGAAACAGAAGTCTTACACACTTTCTCTCTCTTTGAGAAAGCGCATCGCAAAATATATGTTAGAAACAAACAAGACACGAAGTGCAATATACAATGAAAGTACAGGTCGGGTATCCCGTATCCGGGCATCCCGTATCCGAATTATTCCAAAAACCGTGGTTTTTTGGAATAATTTTAAAAAAAAAATTGTTTCCCCCCCCCCAACCCTCTTTTAATACTTACCAAGTCCTCCGGCGTCCATAGCAGGCCTTCAGCATCCTCTCCAGCGTCTCCAGCGGTCCCAGGAGTGCTTTGCGTCACCGGCGCGCCTGGGAACTTGCGCAAAGCACTCCTGGGACCGCTGGAGACGCCGGAGACGGTGCTGGTGGCCTGCCGTGGACGCCGGAGGACTCCATGGACGCCGAGGGACCATCGGGGACCCACCAGGGGCAGGTAAGTATGGCTAAAAAAAAAATATTCCAAAAACGGAATATTCCCTTATCCGGAATGCTCGTGGTCCCGAACATTTCGGATAAGGGATACTCAACCTGTATAATTTAATACCACTACAGGCGCTAGAAAGCAGATAGAATCTATTGAATCACTGGAAGTGTCACCTGACTTCCTAAACCAATGAAAGGGGGCTAGTGTTCCAAAGAATAAGCGCTTACATAGAATAGTAGCTTACCTGTTACTGGACAGTTTACAGAGGGCAAATTGACAGGTTACTCTTCTGGGTGGGTCCCCAAACATCATATATGTAAAACAATAAAATAATATACCAATGTGTAGTAGGTTCTACAATTCATATAATGAAAATAAACAGTTCCCAGGTATTCTTCCTATAGGCGAGGAGGTGTTGATTGATGGGCCTTCACCGTTAGGGTTGGAAGTGATGGGTCAAATGTTATAAATAGGGACATACAAGGTGACTTTCTCGTTGTAGAGTGCAATCTCTTGCATACCCAGACTCACTAACATGTATGGACAGGCACATCAAGGTATCTTTATAATCCTTAATAAACTTAACCTCACTCACAGGTAGAAAGGTAGTAAAAGGTGTGTAAAGGTTTCTTTATTTCCCATCATCATAAGGAGTAAAGAAGTACTCACGTTCAATAGTGCTTGTTGAAAGCTCATAAAGTATATTTTTTCCTCTTAGGTTAAAAAGGTGTGCAGTTTCACAGAATTGTAGTATAAAAAGTTTCATTCCCCAAAAAAACTTTAAAATATATATTAAAAAACTGCCCGTATCCGTAACTTCTCTTACCCATTACACACGGCTAGACGTGGTGACAGAATCACCGCTGTTTATCATCCGCTAGCCCCTGTGGCTTTCTTCCGGAAAATACACTCGGACTGACGCAGGCCTTTGCCCATCAGAGGGGCAACCATTAACCCTGTCTGTTGAACCCTCCACCAGTATAATCTACCAATCAGGAGAGTATCAAGGTACTAGGTAACATGGACACCACTGGAAATACCTCCTCCATAGATTCTTTGAGTAGAGGTTGCCCTGGGTCCTAATGAAGGTGATATGATGGACAATAGCCTTTAACCCTTTGATTGCCATCTTTTCTGTGAGCTATCCTCAAAATATCTGCTAAAAATGCCTCCCTCTTACTTATCTATTTTTAAGGTGTAGTACTGCACTGACCAACAACCGGTGTTATCTCTGCACTGTATACTAAAGCACCAGATGTCCAAGCCAGTCTGTTGCCTGTTAACCCCACTCTCTCGTTCCCCATCCACTATTAATTTGATACGATGGGTGAACAGCAGAAGTGACATACACACGATGCACAGGCTCTCTAGTTTCCATAAGATTAATATTGATGTGTTGTTGAATGCAATATTGCCAATTTTAGCATTACACCATTAAAGGTTTGGGCATACACACACCACACAATTATTACGCCTGACATCAGTGTACAGTTACATTATCTCCAGGCCCTGCCTTAGCAACGTGGCTTAGCAGCGATGGTGACCAATGATTGAAACCTACATGTATCCTAATTATTGGACACAAAACTACAAGTTACATGAGGGTCAATTACACAACCCTGCCTCCAGACAGTACATTTAACATCGCTAGAATCCTATCATGAGGCAGTTGGGATATATCAGCAAGTCTGACAATATCAAATTAATATTTTCACTATGCTTACCATAATCTACATGCAAGGGCTGCTATATCTATTTTAAGTATATCAATAAAAGTTACTTTTTAGCAATTAGCATTTGAGCATCTTTTATCAATGACAGTGGTTCTCGAACTCTGTCTTCAGGATCCCACACAGCACGTTCCAATGCACACAATCCCGACATCCCGGTGGTATGTATTTGAACCCTTCCCAACTACCCCCCTTAACCCTAACCCTAGACTTTTAATAAAGTATTTTGGTACTTATATAGTATCTGGGCGCCCGATTTAGAAATCGGGTCGGATCGGGCACATCGCATCGCATCGCATGCGACCAAATCGTATGCGATGCGATGGTCCCGATTTTTCCATAGGATTCAATGTTAAAATGGTCTGAGTCCATTTTTAAAAAATCTGCGTTCGCTCGCCACGCTTCGGGCTCGGTGGCTCGCTACGCTCGCCACAGTTTTATATCCGACTCCATGCCCACTTGGCCAGTGGGGAAATGAACAGGACCTTGTTAACATTGAACCCTATGCAAAATTGCATCAAATCACATTGCATCGCATGCGATATCGGATGCGATTTGATACGATTTTGCCGAAAATCGCGTCAAATCGCATCTGATTGTATGCCTTAAGGTAAGGCATACAATCAGAAAATTGGGCGCCCAGATACTTCATAAGTACCAGTATTTTTTTAAAATTAAGAATAAAGTATTACAAACTGATCCAAAGGAGACATAGACATATCAAATAACATTGCATATACATATCAATTATACAAAATATCAAAACATATTACCATAGCATAAACAGGGCATGACGGCATTAAATAATCCTCTATCATGCCCCAAGCACACTAGGCGATATTGTTCACAATATTTTCTAGAGTTTACACTCAATATCATTAACGATGCACGCTCCTGCGCATCGTAAACGACCCCTCCCTTGTCCTGCATGTTCAGACGAGGGGGGTCCGTGTTCCTTCCCCACCAGTAGCGGTGAGTCTTTATACACTTTCCTATGCCGGCACCCTGGCGGGTCCCTGTTGCTGCCAATATCGGTGTCGGCGGGGAGTCAGCTAGTGTGTAGGGGGCTTTACAGACATGTAACTGTATACTGCAGTAAACAAATGTAAAATGAAATAAAATCCTAATTCTTGAAATATGAAACCTGTTTCAGACTGAGGGGCAGATTTATTAAGCTTGGAGAAGAGATAAACTGGAGATAAAGCGGAGAAAAGGTAAAAGGAGATAAAGCACAGCCAATCAGCTGTGTTTGAAAAAGACAGTTGGGAGATGATTGGCTGGTGCTTTATCTCCTTTTACCTTTTCTCCGCTTTATCTCCAGTTTAGCTCTTCTCCAAGCTTAATAAATCTGCCCCACAGTCATTCATTATAGTTAATTGTTACATTTTGCATTCTGTAATATTTGCTTTGTGTACGTGACACTACATAGTAAATGTGTGTCTGCTAACTACTGTTAAACGTTGTCTTGTGATATTACAAGCAAAATTTTAGACTTCAGGCTTTAGTAGAGCTTCCTGGTAACATTTCCATTTCCGGATGGGTCACGTCAGGTGTATAGCTATAAGCTTACAAAGTATAATCAGTAAGCAGAATACATGTCCCTCAGTTCTCGGTGACATACATGATGGCTCCACACCAGCATCTCAGTCTATGGCAGAAGATATTGCTGGGAATCCTCTGCTTCCCACTGCTCCCAGTCTACCTGTGTGTGTTCTACCTGTGTGAGTACTACATCCTCATAGCATCTCCTTCTATGTTTTATTTTTTATATGGGCCTGTTTCTGTGGTGGGAGCAAAGCAAAATCAAGTAACTTTGTATCTGGCGCAAACCATATTGCAATGCAAGTGGTGAAAATGTATTTTTCGCATGCAGGATACATACCAGCTGTTTCTGCATGTAGCCCATGAATGCTGAACAGCCTTAATATTTACACTGCAACTTAGATTTAAGTTTGGACACTCACCTCTTAACTCTAAGGTATGTATTCAATGCTGTGGGCGAGTGGTGACAGCGAGCAGGGCTTCCTGCTCGCTGTCACCACTCACCCTGACAGTATTCAACACTGCATCCGCCAATTCCCCCTCGCTCCGTTTTTTGAGCGAGGGGGAATTGGCGGATGCGGCTCCAGAATCAGCGAGACCCGCGGCTAAAAACTGCGAGTTTTCTGCAGCAGCCGCAGGTCTCGCTGTTTTGGGGAATTCTCGCCGTCCTGTGGCGGCGAGGATTTCCCCACAACGTTGAATAGAGCGAGCGGCCGGCGCGGGGGTTAAACAGCGAGGATCACTGGTTTTCAGCAATCCTCGCTGTTTAACCCCCTCGCCGGCCGCTTGCTGCGGCATTGAATACATGCATAAGGAGCAGAATTAATTGGCTGCATTAATTATTATAAGCCGCTATCATTTCAGTAGGATTTAATCTTTTCCTCAAAGCTTCAGAGCAGGTACAATAATAATTACACCCCTTACAGCAGATTGACATTACCTAAGGCTTTTTCACATCAAGAGCAGATTATCCTGACCTGAGCATTCACCAACCTGTTCACTGTTGATTACATACAGAAGAGTAGGGCAGCAGAAGCATGATTTATCCCAATTCAACCTTGTATCTTTTTTTCCTGTCTAATAAGGTTAATTATTAACCCTTAGACTTCTGTGGCACCTATTTTGATGTGAAAACTGCTCTCTTACGATTTTCATGAGACTGATTAAAGTTATGTGGTTCCTTATAGTGTTTGTGTGTGTGTGTGTGTGTGTGTATGTTATGTGTATGTATGTATATATATATATATATATATATATATATATATATTAACAAATGCAATGATCAATTCATGAACTAAATCTCCACTATTTATTAATACAGTTAATTTAGTGTGTGCAGAGCCCCTACAATTTCTGTTTAAACAATGTGGTCACAAGCCATAGGGCACCCCAAAACTAGGAAAGGTGAGTGCCGATGTTTAGTGTATATTGTTTATTAGATTCATTTTTTTAATAGTTTTATTTTGGTCATATTCTCTCATGCACCCTGTTATAACCTATACTTCATAGCTTATTTTAACCATTTTCCTAGATCTGGGGTAGCCAACTCCAGTTCTCGAGAGCTACCAACAGTGCATGTTTTCCATGGCTCCACACAGAATCACAAGTGAAGTAATTAGCTCCACATGTGGATCTTTTAAAATGTGTCAGTCAGTAATGAGTGCACCTGTGCAGCAGCTAGGTTGTCTGGAAAATATGAACTGTTGGTAGCTCTCGAGGACTGGAGTTTGCTACTGCTCACCTTTAAAAGCATAGTCTGCTGTGAACTTTAGACCAGATAGCATGCCCGGAACCAAACATGAATGTGATAGCTATGTATATTGTAGTCGTTTTCTTCCTAAAGGGCCACTCGGTGGGCGATTACCATCATCTGTTTCCGAAAACTGAAAGTCACTATCACTACTCTTAAAGTGTTCTTCATCCGCACCCTGGCCTCTCCTCTGATGCCAGGGCCTTCGGCGTCTACCCTGAGATCTGCCAGATCCAGTCATATCCGAGCCACCATACAACCAATTGTAGACTTTGTTCTCCTCATAATCATTATCGACAGTTGTTTTTTGTTCCTTTTGAACCGCATTAATTCATTGCGGTATTGGTCGCACTAAGTTTCTAATTTAGTAAGCCATTCATTGCTAGTGTCTTCCTCCAACGTTTTGGAGTACTCCTTTTGCAGATTGGCAATTTTATTGCGGGTATAGCCTAATTCCCTGTTCGCTTCCTCTACTACCAAAATCATTAAGTCAAAACCGCACTTCATCTTTATCTACAGAGTAAGGGTCTATGCTCTTCACTAAGCACAAGTGTGATATATACAATCAAATTAAAGAAAAATAATGTGAACAAAAATACCTTGTGAATTAATGACTTGTTAACTAATAAAGTCTGTGTTTGTTCCTAGAAGAATCCAATTGTATTGAATTGCTAAAGATCCTTGTTTGTAAAACACATCAGCTCCTTATATCTGAATAATAATGACACAAAGGGAACCTCCTGGTGTAATAACATAAAAACAATACCATATGTGAGAATAAGGGCTGTATGTGAACCCGTATCATGTGTAAAAAATATATATCAGCTTATCTCATGTCTTTTATGAAGATCCTCGAAAGGTCACTGACAGCAGTTCAAAGATTTAATGGGAATTTAACGTACATAAAAACTTAAAAATAGACATACAGTACAGTACATAGTATAAAACAGTTTACAATCTCAGGGCTTAACACAAGCGAATGTTCGTACATTAGAGAAAATATAAAACAGCTTATCTGTGAGTCAGCTTACAGCAATACCCAATGCGTTCTGTACTGGTGGAAGTATGATCTTTCTTCTAGACTTCCTCAGGGGTAATGACAGACCTAGTACCAGCTAGGTGTTATATAGGGCTAACAATCAATATCATTAATCAAATAAAGATGACCAAAACAGGATATCCTGTATTATGAATGAAATTCATGTTGCTCTAACAATGTATAGTGTCCAATTTCTTATCCTGATGTACCATAAAAATATCCTCATTACATCTAAACACTATATAGTATATTTGTGTGAATAAAATAGTACTTTTTTAGAAAAAAAAAATAATATACACAAATCTGGAAATACCACAGCATTCACCAGAACCAGATTTACAGTATATATTCCCCTTCATGTCAGTTAACATATAGACCAAACCAAAAACATTTCCGCCATGCCGGAAGTAGCCCACCGAGCAACATTATCGGAGGTGTCACACTCGACACATCAATTCTACAGTTACATATTAGCACACCTGACCGGAAGTAACCCTCTAGGTGCGAGGTGACTGAAAACTGTATAAACTAATGACACCAATTTATACAGGGAAACTGAAATCGGAAAGTTTAGATTGCTCCAACTACTGTGCCACTGGACATACTATGCCCTTTAATCTAATATCAAATTGCATTGCATGGCAGACCTTTTGTTCACACTTATATTCTATAAAAAAACAACTGAAGTCTCAAATGTAAAACTTCATGAGTGCAATCTATTTTTACGAGTTTTAAGAGTTTAGAACAGTTTTTACCTTGTCTGGCAATGTAATTACAGACAATGCATTTATCTTTCTTTCAGGGATTTTGCTACGCTTACGATTTCTTTCAAATTCTGTGTTCTTCTAAAAATCATTTCTGGTAATATATCTTTTAAAACAGGGTCCAATAGTAAAATGTTCCACTGTGTTCTCAAGACACTTTTAATTATCTCTCATGACTATAAAATCTGGTGATAAAAAGCAGAGATTAACTTCCTTTCAGATTTGTCTTCATTCCACTTTTATCGCAATACTGTAGGTCCTACCTGTTTGAATTCAAAGTTTCCTTTATTTTCTTGTTCCACCAGTGTTTTAGGATAACCCTGTTCTAGAATGTCTTTATTAGCCTCACTGCAATTGAATTCTATGAAATTCAGATTTGGTTACATTAGATTTCTAACATTTTGAATGACCACTATTATAGTGCACATACTGTACAGTAGCTATTAGTGTCCACTGTTTAATAAAACAGCATGTCTCAACTTTGTTTTTCTGTGTTAACTTTCAATATAAGGTCCAGGACTGGACTCTGTGTATATGAAGTAAAAATCAAATTCTCCTGTAGGTATAACTATGAAATCTTTAAAAGAATAACAAGGTTCGGTACTTGTGTACTTTCACGGCTCCCATCGCATGCCATCGCATGCCATATGTAGTGGCATGCGATGGGATGCGATTTTTTGCTATGCGATGGACATCGTGGGAGCCGTGATTGTACACAAGTACCCAAGGTTCATCCCATATCATAAAAATATCATCAATATACAGTACCACTTAAAACATGTTTTATGTGTTTTTGAAAGTGTTATTATTGTATATCACCTTCTTTTTCCCATACGCAAATAAAGAGATTACCAAAACTGGTGGCCATAAGGGTACCCATTGCCATTCCACAAAGTGGAAGTTAAAAATCCTCTAAAAATTTTAAATTATTTTTTTCCAATGTGAAATTTATATACTTGCCAATACAATCACTTCAGCCTTTTTCTATATTTGGGTCAACACCTTTTGACAGAATCAACAACTCTCTTGTGTTCAATCAAGGTATACAGTGCTTAAACATCTACGGTGACATTTAAAATTGGACTCCCAAATTTTCTTGTAAACAAAATCAGCATTGCTGTAGAGTCCTTAATATAAAAGGGCAGATCTTGTACATACTTATTTACAGAAATTTCTAAATATTCAGATACAGGGGTAGTAATAGAATCTATGCTCTATACAACAGTTGGCCAGGTGGATTATAGAGGCTCTTACTGTATGTATTTTTGATAGGAAATGGGAATTTTTGGGATTGTACATACTTATACCCTTTTCCCACAGAAGCAGTTCCACCTGGGAATTTCTTGAAATATACCTTTTTCTTTGTGAAAGGGTTGATCCGGATTTTAAACTCTGGGTCTCTGACCCTGGTCATTTGCAGGGTCGAAGAACCGGAGCTTAAGATCTGGGATGACCCTTTCATACAGGCGAAAAACCTGTGTATTAGAGCAAATCTCTGGATCCAAATTTTAAACCTGGAGCTTTGCTCTCCTGTGTGAAGGGGGTCTGACAGCAGACAGCCGAATAACTCGGTGCTTCAAACGCTGGGTAATTGCCTGTAATTGCTGGGTTGTTTGTCCACCACTGTGTAAAAGCAGTATAAGTAATATAATCAATTTTTTTCTTCATTTAATGACCACCTAAAGAGCTATATCATATCCCTCAGTTGGGTCTCTAGTTATCTTCCTATATGACTTTACATCACTGAGTAATCTTTGGGCTTCCTCAATATAGGCCTGTCTATACATGATGACCACTAAGCCCCAACTAAGCCCACTGTATCAGCCTATTTAATAATGATATAATTCTCCTTAAGGTCTTTATTTTCTGCATGTCTACAATTTTATATATTTTGGGGGAAATTTACTAAAGGAAATTTGTAAAAAATAGGTGTATTTGTATCCAGAAATACATTTATTTTTGACATTTACAATCCCGAAAATACGGCTATTCGTATTGATAGCACATCAATACGAATATGAATTGCCGTATTTTCGGGATAGTAAATGTCAAAAATAAGTATTTCTGGATACAAATACACCATTTTTTTTTTTTACTAATTTTCTTTAGTAAATTTCCCCCTTTCAGTCAAGAAGATATTTCTTAACTGCCTCTTAGAACATCCCTAAATAATTGCCCTTAAACTCAAAGGGATAAAATATAGATTTTTTTTTTAACCTGATTTAGACATATCTGAATAATTACTCATAATGGCTATATTCTGACATATAAAATGTATTCTAAAGGTTGCCTTCCTAATTAATTTATAAAGGACTAAATAAAACTCAAATTCATTTGGAGATTTTAGTGGTGCATATGATAGACCTTTCATAAGGACAGAAGTTTCAAGGTATGTGGTCGGCAGGTCGACACAAATACATTGACAGGGAAAAGGACGACATGAAAAAAGGTCGACATGAGTTTTTCTCGTTTTCTTTCGAGAACAGGTGTTTTTTCACACTTAACCGTCCACGTGAACATAGAATGAGCAAATGTGCCTGCGGTACACTTATACAGAGTCCATGCTGAGGTAAGTTGACATAGACACCCAAAAACGTGAAAACCTCATTATGTCCTTTTTCATGTCGACCTTTTTCCTGTCAACCTATTGCTTGTGTTGACCTTTTGACCATGTCAGCCTTTTTGCTTTGTCGATATATGGCCTGTCGACTAATTGGTGTCGGCCCATTGACTGTCAACCTTATTTGGGTCAACCCTATTACCCATACCGGGTTTCATTAGGTGTAGAATGTATTTCACAATATTAAAAATTGTGTTTTCAGGGGAAACTGAATTTTGATTTTTTGGGACGTATAGATAAAACATTGCCTCTTCGTCCCCTTTGTCTCTATACTTTCTTTTTAAAGGAGAGTCGTCATCGTTGGTTTCTCTGAATCCAAATCTGCCCTTGTTGTGTTTGTCTGGTCAAAAACAAAGCGCTCTCACTTTCCACATGTTTCACTATTTCAAATTTAAAATCTATTTCTCAAAAGGAGATAAGACTGTTGTTCTCTTTCTTTCCTGTGACCGGGGTCCACCTTCTATTATTAGTATTATTAGTATTACGATGATTGCATCTTACAAAATATCTACTTCTAGACCTAAACCAGAGTGTGTTGTTGGAAATTTGGGATTTACACCAGTCTTTCACCATGTTATTATTATTCTAATCCTTTTTATCTTTAAACATACAATATTGTAATAGTGTATTGACTATACTGTATGTCCTATTCATTTTGCAACCCATTTGATAAATAAAAGTCAGTTTTCATGTAAAGCATGAAATTGTCTGGGTGACCCCAAACTTTTGAATGGTAGTGTGTATATATGATGCCACAGGTAGTGTATATATGTAACGCCACCTGTGGTAGGGTCATTGACCACATGGTAAAAATGTGCAGTAAACATTTTTTTTAAAGGTGCAGTAAATTACCTGTTATCGGGTGCTAACACATGGGATCTGGGTTCCTGTAACCATGTGTTTTCGGCCAAATAAGTGTGTTGATGAATTGGATCATGACCTTGGTGCTGCGAGGCAGTAGTGCAAACCATTACACCATCCATACTGGCACTTGTTAGCTCCGCCTCTTCTGTAAAAACAACTAATTGTGAGCACTTCACTGGATCCGGGATGCAGTTACAATCCCGGCCGAGCGTAGCGAGGCACCGGGCCCACTGCGTGGCGAGCGCAGCGAGCCCGCAAGGGGGGGCGATCCACGTCCCCCCCTTGTCGGCATTTCGGCTGTCGGGATTCCGGCGTCGGGATTCTGAACGCCGGGATCCCGACCGCCGGGATTCAATACTGAATCCCTGGATCCATGTTATTTGTGTACCAAGAATCTTAATAACCTAGGTTCCACAGTATTTATACAAGTTATATTCCTTATTTTACAATTTTACATATGAACTTACGTCATACTTTTATAATCTCTACTCTAGGAGCAGCATGTAGATAGAAGAGATGCATGCGAAGGGTGCATAGGTTGCGATATTTGTGCTATTAGGCCCATCCCATCATGTAAAATGCAGAAAATGTTGAAAATATTAAATGGGGACGGAGCTAAATGATGCTATTATAATAGAATTGCATCACCAGACCTTGCCCCCTCTTCACAGCTATTATTTTATTTATTTACAGTTTCTTATATAGCAAAGCTATCCGCTATATCCTTCTTACTTCTCCAGGAGGCGGGTGGGAGGCGGGAGGAGTACCCAAATTATTGGGAGTCTCCAGCAGGTTCTGGGAGCAGGGCCGTCGACAGGGGGGTGCCAGGGGTACAGCTGTCCCAGGCCCCGGCCTCTGGAGGGGCCCTAGCACCTGCCCACAGTGGCAAGGCACCACCCCCCGCAACCACACAATGCATCCCCCACCCGGCACCGGCGGCCAGGCACCCACAATACACAGTGCAGCCTTCAGAGCGCCGAGCCTAGGATACAGAGGGGCTCGGCGCTCTGCAGGCTGCACTGTGCAGTGAGTGCTCCGAGTCCCGACTCCCGACATGAAGGAGGGAGAAGATGCTGCCGCTGCTTGAGCCTGGGAGATGTTGCGCCGCCGCCACTGCTGGTAAGTAATAGTAATTGGAGGGAGGGGGGGTAGTGGTAGGCGGGGTGCTGGTCTGCGAGGGGGGGTGCCAGTGCACACTAGGGGGGGAGGGTGTGTGCCGCTGGAGGCCCGGGCTGAAGGTCAGTCCCGGGCCCCAACATTACTAGTGGTGGCCCTGTCCGGGAGAGAAGGGAAGTAAGACTTAGGACCTTGTTCTCTGCTTTGCATGTGGACCAAAATCAAGGCCCTTAGCTTCAGGATGCAAATTGACAAGAAGAAGAATTGTAAGTTACCTGTAAGTGTACTAATAGGTTTCTGACATCATCTACAGGGAGAACACTGGATGGAGACGTCACTCACTACACTGTCAACAAAATATTAAAAAACAAAGGTAAGGAGAAAGTTACTGACACTTTGCTATAAAGGTTTTATTTAGAATATAGTTTTATAATGAAAAGGGGCTCCTAAAAGGGATGCAGTCAATTTACCTACAGTCCAAATCCCGACGGTCAAAAATACCTACCAGACATTGACTGTTAGTCAAAATACAGACATTCATTATGCCGACATGGCCAAAAAACTGTCATTTTAATGTCAACTGGTCAAAAAGTCGACATGTTTTTCATATTTTTTTCTTTATAAATTACTTATTCATGCTTTACCTTCCCAGTGGACATGGAGGGGAAATATAATATTGAGGCACTGTACCCGAAGCATGGCGAAGGGAAACCCCCAGTGGGCCCCACTGCCTGCTCCCCCCTTCCTCCCCCCTATAAGGATCAGGTTCCAGACTGTGCACTTGAATAACACATTATATAGTGTATTTAGCTGCTTAACAAGCCTTCTAATGCCACCCACCGGGTGTGTGAATGCCTGCCCCCCCTGCCACCCAGCGAATATCCCCACTGAATGATTTCTACCCTGCTCCCAAATCTAAATCATTCTGGACTGGCTTAGACTTGCGGCATTTGGGTCCAAGAACTGAGTGGGTGGCTGATGTCCTATGAGGACGCCCAGAATTTCCCTGGGTGTACCCTGCGTTTTTTCTTGGGTACGCCCAGGAAATGCAGGGCGTTCAAATGCGAGCGCCCCCTTCCCGCCTCAACCTCGCGCCCCCCCCCCCATGTAAGTGCCACACTGACTATGCAAGTCGGTGGAGGCGTCTACACAGAAGTCCTGCACATGTGCATATGAGAATATCATGCTCAGAACGTAAACAATGGACCCCCGGGCGACCACGCAGGGGACTGAGGCAATCAGAATCAGGGCCAATAATTATGTTTGTGATATATGGGGAGTTGGGGAAAGGGATTGGAGGTTCGCACACACTTTAAATTTGATCCCTTCTGAAATGGTTTGGGATGTAGTTATTTTAAGAGACGCCTTTTTAAAGGTATAATTTGGCGGGGGGTGCTATCCGGGCAAGATAAGGGTAAGACAATGGTTAAAGAGAGGAAGAATTGCACGATGGATGCACACCAAAGAGAAATAACGAAAATATTCTTAGGAGTAGAATATTTAGCTTCAATTTTTTTTAAATGTAACTTTTATTAGTTTTATTCAAGTAAAAAAGAAGAGAGGACCTTCCTGTGTGGATTTTTTAATATATAGAATCCCACAGGGTGGCCTCCTTCTATGGGATTCTGAAAAATATCAGAGGTTAAAAACTTTCAGAACATACATACACATAACATATACTGTAACGTACCAGTGCACGAAAGAGAGAAATGGTGTTTATAGGGATTAAAATGGTTTCCCTTCTGCTTGTTACACTTCAGTGATGCTGTTTATGGATATAGTTTATCTGTGAGGAAGAAAAGAGAGAATTACGATTTCACAAGATTTATTCTTTTAATGATCTCCGCTCAGGCACGTGTGTGCTTATTAGATAGCACACGGATGATTTATTGGTATCTGGGGGAGTCCAATATTTTATGTCTCCTGTACCCAGTACTTGTCTAATGGGTGTTGGTCATCAAACATATAGACATGCCTGTGTTAAGCTATGCTGGGATGCTGCTCTATTGGTTTTTAAGTGTACCTGATATATTCCGGTGATTTTACTCTCAATAAATATGTTACCTTATACTACACAGGACTATGGTGTATTGCTGTTATTTATCTATTACATTATCATGCATTTACTATTTATAGTCTCATTGTTAAGGTCCATACACACTGGGCGATTTTCGCCCGTTTTAGCGATTTTCCCTGGGGTGGACGACTTTGCATAGCAGGACACTATGGAAAGCTATCCACTTCGTTGTTCATCTGCTGGTTATACCAGCAGATGGGCGGCCGGGCCAGCGATGATGCGGAAGCATGCATTAGCGCTCACTGATCATTGCTGCCCCATATTTACTGGGTGGCTTTCGAGCTGAAAGGGGATAGGATCACTAGGTCGAAAAGCATTAGGTCAATCACTTCATGCATGAAGATCAACATGACTGAAGGTCAACATGCATGAAGGTCGACATGGATGAAGGTTGACAGGGACATTAGGTCGACACACGCAATAGGTCGACATGGGGAAGGTCAACAGTCAAAAGGTCGATTTTTTTTTAGCCGACATGTGCCGACAGGTGGAATTTCAAGCCCTACTATCCACTATGGTGTGGTGGGAGAATAAAACGGTGCCCATACCAAGGGGACGCGGGCAATTTTTTTAGTGTCCATGTCGACTGTGACTGTCGACCTTCCCCATGTCGACCTAATGCATGTGTCGACCCAATGGCCCTATCGACCTAACCCATGTTAACCTTCAGTCATGTTGACCTTCAGTGGTCTAACTAATGCTTGTAGACCTAGTGTCTTTGTAGCCTATGATCCATACCCGCTGAAAGTCACCCAGTGTGTATGCAACTTTTGCCAAACCTCTGTTGCAGCTAGCCACACCTCCTCTGAAAATTGGCCACATACCTACACATGGGCCCCTATCATTGCATCACCGGAGGGCCCTTCAAGTCCCAGTCCGACACGGATTGCAGCTTTAGATTAATTCCACAGCAAACTTGGAACCTATTACACGTGCCCCTCTATTACATAATCACTGGAATCCGGTAACTTTTACTAAATCAGGCGTTAATTCATCACTGCTTTCTTTTTATTCATGTCCATTAACCAATTATCCCTCCTTCCAATGCAGACTATCCCTGGGACCAAAAAAATCTGAAATCTCTTGAGATTGATTTGAAGGAATTTGAAAACTTGGACAATTATGCAGCAAAGGTAATAACGTCTCATTCTCATGTATGTAGTATTTATTGTGCAAACACATACGTACTGACAAAAACATAGTGACGTCCTAATAATTCTGCTTGGTGCGGTGAAATGTACGTACTTTCCGTTTCACCGTACGTTTCCCGTTCGCGGACGGTGAGCGTAAGTCCGCCCACAAAACATCCGCATACGGACGGTCACAAACACGACAAAGGGGAGTGGCGTACACTTGAGCGTACGCCACCGTACATGGACGGATCTCCTCTTAGCCACCGATAACTGGCGTACAAAAGAGCGTACGCCACCGTATACGGACGGGTCTTGTCCGTTTTCCCACCGACATCTTGCGTATTTCTGAGCGTACGCCACAGTGCACGTAGAAATTGAGTCCAAAAACATCCTTGTTGCTCTTAGATGTGGTTTATGTGTCTTTTTCTTAATAAAAAACTGGTATGTTTGTGTTACAGTGAAAAAGTTGACACACGTCGACTTCTGTGAATTGAGTGTCCTGCTTTTTAAACTATACAGAAACACTTTCTGAATGGGTGTAGATGGTTATAAAATAAATACCTTGACATATATAAGCAGGTCTTAGAATGAATCTTACCTACAATTAAACCAACCTTTACATCAGGCATGTCCAACGTTGGCCCTCCAGATGTTTTGAAATTACACATCCCAGCATACTTTGCAATAGTTTTAGAATTCTCTAATAGCAAAACTGTGGCAAAGCATGCTGGGATGTGTAGTTTCACAACATCTGGAGGGCCAACGTTGGTCATGCCTGCTTTACATGTAGAGAAGTGTAGAAAGATATGCTTCCAATGTGTTTGAGGGCTGTGTGTGGCTTCCAGGTAGTGAAATCATGGTTTTCACTTAATAGTCTGCAGCATTGCTTATTACATTCAGGTGTTTAAGTAATTAGCAGACCCAGGCATCCGCTCTCATGCGGTATCTCTAGGGGTGATCTGGAACTATCTTTGGCGTCCGCCTGTTTTGGGCCCAAAATGCATGGTGCGTTCGCTGATAAAGCAGTTGTAGCACCGTACATTTTTAGTGCACACCCCTGTGTACGCCCATGTTTACAGCCAGTTTTCCTCATTATTCTGGCCGCTCCCCTAAAAACGCCCCCATGCCGCCCACAATGACCGCAATCTTGCGGACAGGTTTTTTCGCACGCAGAGACCCGTCCGTGAGAAAAGGTCAAATGAGATAAAGCGCCAGCCAATCAACTCCCAACTGTCTTTTTCAAACACAGGTGATTGGCTGGTGCTTTATCTCCTTTTACCTTTTCTCCGCTTTATCTCCAGTTTATCTCTTCTCCAAGCTTAATAAATCTGCCCCTCAGTTACCTGCAGCTTGTAGCTTCTGTGTTATGTGCCTGGGGCTATTCGGGTACAGTCCATTGTAAGCCAGAAAATGCACCTTCTGTTTGCACCCTAAGGGGGAAATTTACTAAGATCGCATTGGTACGAATGCACCCCTTCATACCCATTCAATCTAAAATACGTCAGGATCAGACAGTTTTACGAACAACAGCTTCAGCCGAATTTAGCTGTACGAATGAGTACACCATCGATAGAACTCGGCTGTATATGGCCATGCGTTCTATGGTGATCGGCTCACTTAATAAATTTGTACTGCTGAATTCGGCTACAAATATATTTATTTATTTACAGTTTCTTATATAGCGCACACATATTTCACAGCACTTTACAGAGTATAGTTCAACATTCACATCAGTCCCTGCTCCAGTGGAGCTTACAATCTATATTCCCTACCACATGTACACTCACACACAGACATTCTAGGGTTAAGTTTGTTGGAAGCCAATTGACCTACGAGTATATTTTTGAAATGTGGGAGGAAACCGGAGTACCCGGAGGAAACCTACACAAGTACCGGGAGAATATACAGACTCTACAAAATTAGGGCCATGGTGGGAATCAAACCCATGACCTGTGAGGCAGTAATGATAACCATTACACCATCCGTGATGCCCATGTATACATAGGACCTTCGCTGGGCATATACTGTATGAGTAAAAGTAAGCGCATGTATACTGGTGTTTTATACTTCTAATGTGCATTATTGACTATTACTGATTCTGTTATAGACAGAGAGTATTGGTCCAGCACCACACTACAAAATTTATATAATTAGTTTTCTCTCAATTATATCATTATTGTACAGATGGAGCCAACCTTTTCAATTTCGTACCCGGTACGCCAATTGCCGTGGTGCGCTGGGAATTCTGGCACACATGCGTCTCCGATTCTCGCACGTCCCATTGACGGCAATGGCCGTGTGAGTATACAAGACGCTGGCACGTCCATGTGCACTGGCGCCCCACCTGCACGATCAGAGTGGCTGGCGCACCAGCGGCAATGACGGGGCTGGCATCATCTGTATGATTTGGTTTCTATCAGGAAACTGTAGAGATCTGTATACATTGGCAAATTTAGGGGTCAGGTTGCCCCTATGCACAACATATTGGTTGTCCCCATCATGTCACTGCCCCACACTGTTCCAGAGTCTTGGCTCTCTAGAGCACATGTGCCATCTTCCCAAATATCACTGTGAAGATGGCACCGGCATAGTAGTAGGGACCTGCTTCCCGCAAGCAAGGTAGGAAGTGGATACCCCTCAAGGCTTCCCCTCCTTCCCCGCCTCCACAATAGAATAATACCCTCTGTGCAATTATACATTTTGTACAAAAAAATTATTCTTGGGATCCCTGTTCATCTCCAGGGCCCACCATGGCTGTCTACACCCCTGGGCAGGGGAAGCATTATATTCCAGTATACTCCAAAGTTTTGACTATAAAAATAATGACAAATAAGATATTTATAACTTGTAAGTATAATCTTTGCATTAGTATAATCATTTTTATATTAAATAAACCCAGTACAAATATATATGTGTGTGTAAATCTGGCTCTGATACCAGTCAGTGCCTCCAGAGCATTTGACCTCACAGCACCTCACTGGTTTCACACCCCATTCCCCTTTCATCTAATTTTTCTGTACATTAGCTGGAACCTAAAGAATCTCTTCAACATTTTACAAAGGATCTTCTGTGCAACGCTCAGACAGACTTACAAAGAATGCGGGCTATATGGATTTGGATATGTCATCACATAGGTAAAGCTAATTATTTACCTGATCTATTTCACAGTGTTGTTATTTGTCCCTGTCATTTCAAAGTTGAAAAATCTTTAAATTCATTTTTAGCATATGTATTATATCACATAAAATTTATAGCAAAACATATAAACAGAAGTTGTTTAAATGGGATGCGGTCAGGATCCCGTCAGTTGGGGTCCCTAAAGCTGGGTACACATATGTACAATTTCATTTTTCTTGCGACCGTTCGATCGACCGAATACACGTTCGGCCGTCCGAAACATACGACCGATCTGCGCGTACACATATGTACAATTTTACTTGCGACGTCCGATGTACACCCGTCCAAACAATCGCAAGAAAAAGATTGTACCACCGTACACACTCTCCCGTTCTGGCTATTCGCACGATAAAAATGTACACAACATTATCATAATGGGCTGGATTTAAAAGAGCATACCAAAACGAGGCGTGATCACGGAACAAAGAATCGTTCGTGTAGTACAGTGAATAGAGCCGTGACTATTCAGATCCATTGCTAGCTGTACAGGATATACGTACGTTCGTTCGTCTATCGGTGCATTTGGGCCTTTTTAATTATGAGCTTAAGGAGAAGGAAGGCTTGTGCGTGCATTTTGGCTGCTATGGCCATTAGATTGCAGGCTATTAAAAAAAGAAAAAGGACCAAGAATCGGAGCTGCTGGACCAGAGACTGGCTTCTGAGGAGAGACACCTTCTCCCACATGCCATTGCTACAGGAGATACGGGAGAACAATCCTGATGATTTCAGGAATTATCTCCGTATGGATGACGCTACCTTCATGGAGCTGCTGACACTGGTTACCCCTTTAATAGAGAGAGAGGACACCTATTTCAGGAGGCCTATTTCTGCAGAGCAGAGACTGGTGGCAACGCTGCGTTACCTGGCAACAGGCAGGACCCTTGCCGACCTGAGATTCACCACCGCAATATCATCTCAAGCGCTGGGGTTGATAATACCAGACACCTGTGATGCCATCGTCCAAGTTCTACAGGACAAATACATGAAGGTAAATATGGAAATTACATACATGTCCCCCATATGTATAGCTGTGCACATACCTGTACCCTATATGTATATCTTTACAATGCCTGTTAACTTAATCTTTTACACCAGTGGGTGGGGGGTCATTTTGATAAGGCGGGTAATAGCTTTGAGGCTGCAATGGGGGAGGGCTGATGGGTCTAAAATCAACCCAACAGATTATTAATACGCATATACTTTTATATTGCAGTTTCCATCGACCAAGGAGGAGTGGCAAAATATTGCACGTGATTTCCGTGATCTTTGGAATTTCCCTAATTGTGGTGGAGCTATCGATGGCAAACACGTCAGAATCATGCCCCCTGCAAAGAGTGGCTCTTTTTATTATAACTATAAGGGGTTCTTCAGCATTGTTCTAATGGCCATTGCTAATGCTCGATACGAGTTTGTATTTGTGGACATTGGGAAAAATGGTAGAGTTTCAGATGGAGGAGCCCTGGAGAATACATTTTTCCATGACAAACTGAAAATAAATGAACTGAATCTGCCAGAGCGGACTGAAAATGAGCACGGTTTGAACTTTGTTTTTGTGGCGGATGAGGCCTTTGCATTGCACCCTAATGTCCTTAAACCCTACCCACAAAGGGCACTGAACAGGGAACGACGCATTTTTAACTATCGCCTGTCACGTGCCAGGCGAGTGGTTGAAAATGCGTTTGGGATTCTGAGTAATAAATTCAGAATTTTTCACAGTGCCATCAATCTGCGCCTAGATAAGATTGACAAAGTGGTGCTGGCCTGTTGTGTGCTGCACAACTACATGCGCAGAAAAGCGGTGCACACACAACAACTGGGGGCTACAGTGGACGACAGCCAAGTTGTTGACGAGCCTATTGGTCTGACAGCTTTGGCAAATAATTTAAACACCAGAAATGCATCAACGCAAGCAAAGTTGTCAAGAGACGAGTACTTGAATTATTTCAATGGTGTTGGGGCTGTGGAGTGGCAGAATGACATGATTGCTTGAAAATATACGTTTTTGTCATTGTAAATATATTGTTTTTTGGTGTGTACTAATCAATATTTTGCCAATAAAATTTGTATACTCACAGTTCCGCACAAGTTGTCCTCTGCGTCTTCTTGCAGCAAGGAGGGGGAGGTGGAGGCCGAATCACGGCAAGTGAGTGGTAGTACTCAGGTGCCAGGCATTCCTGGAGGGCACAATGCCACGACACCGGGAGTGCAGACTGTACCCAGTACTGGTGTTTATGTACTAGCAAGTAGTTGCTCCACCACACCTATTTCTATGCCAATTTCTCCTGGTACTTTTGTACAGTCTCCAGGAGCAATACATGAAGGTAAATATTGAAACAATATGCATGTACCCCATATGTATATCTGTGCCCTATAGTCACCCTGCATGGTAAATGATATTTTCACACGGACACCAACTAGATTAGAGAATTTTTAATTTTTATATAAATTATTAACTTATAAACTTATAACAAATATAACATAAATAACAAGTAAATAAATAATAAAGAAATACTTAAACATAAAAATATTTAAACTATATTATTAAAACAATAATGCACTTAAATAAACTATATAAAATATTTACATATGGTGGTAAACTTGTCCCACCCCATAATCCCCTGTATCCATCGGTGGTTGGGAGGGAGATGGACTTTCCACTAAACTCTGGAAGGGGCCACCAGGTGGACCTGGTGGGAGCGTATTAGCCGACGTTGCCGGTTGGTGCTGCCTTTGTCCAGTTGGTGGCTGGAAATGTTGGTACTGGGGATATTGCACCGGGTGAAATACCGCTTGTTGGGGTATAGGAGCTGGGCTGATGGGTTGAAATTCAACCCTAGGCAGAGGGGTCTCATCGGTGAGCCGTGTGTGCCGGGACAGAGTCCCCACACGGGCCCGGTACAGCGTCTCATAAAATATGCGCTCTACCTCCACCCTTGTAGCCGGGTCCAACTTTCGCAAATTGTCAGCCAATACACTCCCCACCCGGTCCGCATCATCCTCCTCCATGGTCATCAATCTGTTGGCAGACTCCAGGATCTTGGTGGTTGCCACGTCCGCAGCATCTGGAGTCTGCCTCGGCCTTTTGCGCCCTCTTCTTGATGGTGCTTCTGCTGTAGTTTGAGCGCTTGCTAGAGGTTCAGCGCTGGTCGTGGCGGTTGGTGTGGGGGTGGAGCAGAGGGCCGGTGAAGGCAGCTGTGATGCCACCTCCAGCGATGCCGAAGATTCCTCCTCGGCAAATAGCGATGGCTGTAACAAAACAAGATGATGTATCACTATCGATTTTTAAGACTTCCATATATTTTTATATCTACGCAGAAGAACGCAGCCCACACACCACCATGTTGCTGCCATGGATGAAAGTGAGGTAGTTTAAGAGGCGTTATGACTGGCATCTCTGGAAACTAATTATTTAGATACCAGACATACCAAATACTAATTTAAATACCAGAAATGCATCTATGCGTGCTAAATTAACCAGGGATGAATACATGCAGTATTTTATTGGTGTTGGCGCTGTGGATTGGCAGAATGATATTATTTCGTTAATTTTAGACAACAAAAAAATATTACAATAATCCGCGCCAGAAAGACTACAACAGTGTAGATACCAGGGATTACCAATGCCAACCAAAAGTTCCAAATACAAAAAATGTGGTAAATGTACTTGTGATGTCTGAATATTGATCACTGTGTTCTCAGGCGGATAACAGTATACCTCCACCACTGAGAAGAACCAGAATTAGGGCCACAGAGAAGGTCAAATTGACGATGTATAACCAAAAGGGGGGGTATCGCCCCCTGCAACTGACCTCTCTGTTGTGCCCAACAGAGAGGTCAGTTGCAGGGGGCGATACCCCCCCTTTTCATTTTACATGTTCACAATTTTTATACTGTACTTGCTGTTATATTTATCTGGTTTAAAAAAAAAAATTTAAAATAAAATCCGTCTACTTACTGTGCCGCAAATGGTGTCATCAGAAACCTCTTGGTTGCACGCGGAGGTGGAGGGGGCAGGCTGGTTCCTTGTAGTGTTGCTGACCGAATCCCTGGGCAGCTCCTGGTCCACCGTGAAGGCCAGCAGGTCGTAGTACCACAGCCTGGGCACATAGACTTGGTCTGCCCCTGCCCCAGACCGCTTTGAGGACTCCACCTTATTTAGTTCCTTTTTAAATACGGTCCTCATATTAGCGATCCGAGTCCGGACCCACTCTACATTTGCTGTGGGGTAGTAGGTCTGGCTCACCCTCACCAGCTCCTCCAGAGCAGATAGCCTCTTCTGCCGATTCGAATGGTCTTTGGATTTGGTATTCCAGAGACAATTCTGATCCCTGTAGGCCTCAATGAAGTCCTTCATAAATTCGACATTTTTTTCTGCCATGGTTGAATTTCTGTTCCAAAAAATAAAATAAAAAGGCATATTATTTTCTTGATACACAAAGCACACCATAAACCATTTAATGTACAGGTGTTCAGTCTGTGGGCCACTAGATATACTGTAGCTATAGTACAGGAGTTGAAACTCTGTGGGACATAGGATCAGTGGCGGATTCAGGGGGGGGGCACCTGGGCACGTGCCCCCCCTGTCATTCGTTTTGTAGATGAGGACCAGAGCTTTCCAACGAGCCCAGCCCCATGTCTCTAGCCCCCCGGGAACCGGAGATATCGCCTGGCAAAGCTGTAACATTTTTTCCCCATAGGATAATATGGGACCCGTCAATTCCGACCCCCACTGGTTCCGACGGCTGCCCGTTCCCCCCCTGGCATCACAGGACCTTGTGGTTGAAGTCATTCAATTCCAAATCGCTGGGCCTTCAATATGATACCAGGATGGTCCATATCGGTCAATCGGTTCCAGAGATATAGCATGTAAATCGATTTATTTTTTATTTTTGAAATGTCATTTCATGGCTGTTCATGTTCTTTGAGGGCAGATTACTCTGGAACCAAACGTTCCAGTTTCACTGGACCAAAATCATTCAAAGCCCACTTAAAAGTTCTTCAATATGATACTTGTCTCATGTAAATGGGTCAGTTAGTTCCGAAGATATAGCCGGTTAAATGAGATAACTGGTTAAAGGGGGGGAGGGTGGTTTTCTCTCCCCCTCACACCAGAAAATGCAGGGACTAGGCTGGTGTAAAAGGGGCCAACCTGGGAACGCATTTTCTGGTGTGAAATGGGTATTATTTCAAATAGCTGGGACCTGCAGTGCTCGGAATACAGCCAGGCTCTGCCACTGTCAGTGGCTATCACTTCTGCCTGGCGGCGGCTGTCCCCCATTTACCACGAGCATGTATTCCCCGTTGGCAATGAGCATGTAATCCCACATGGCAACGAGCATGGAACCTCTGGCAATGAGCATGGAACCCTTGGCAATGAGCATGTAGATAAGCAGCACTTACTGTATGTAGTATAATTTTTAATAGGCATTATGGTGTTTGGCATAATACATAATGGACATCATGCCGTGTAACGTGCAATGGACATTATGGTGTAAATGTTTAATGCGCGCCTTTGGTGGACAATGTCCCTGTTTATGAAGCGTATTGTGAATTTCGTCTTAATCTGTGTGGCATTATGTGAATTCTGGCTCAATCCATGTGGCATTATGTGAATTTTGTCTCAATCCGTGTGGCATTATGTGAATTTTGGCTCAATCCGTGTGGCATAATGTGAATTTTGGCTCAATCCATGTGGCATTATGTGAATTTTGGCTCAATCCATATGGCATCTCATGAATTTGGCTCAATCCGTGTGGCATTATGTGAATTTTTACACAATCCATGTGGCATTATGTGAATTTTGGCTCAATCCATTTGGCATTATGTGAATTTTGGCTCAATCCATTTGGCATTATGTGAATTTTGGCTCAATCCGTGTGTTATTATGTAAATTTTGGCTCAATCCATGTGGCATTATGTGAATTTTGACACAATCCATGTGGCATTGTTTGAATTTTGGCTCATTCCATTTGGCATCATGTGTAAGGGGCAAGTGTAATGGGGTCTAGTATTTTGTTGCATAATGTGTAGAAGTTGTATATGGTGTTGTACACTACACTCAAGTGTTGTACACTACACTGTTGAGTGGACACACCCCCTTTTCCAGAGCGCGCCTTCGGCGCGCGCACAACTACATCCTTCACTTTTGTTGCCATGGTGGGCCTGTGCACTTTAAATGCCAGGGCCTATTTTTAATCCCATTGCCACCCTCTCCATGCCGCTCTCTTAGCATGTACACTGGCACCACTAACACTGGCCCTCCCCCACCTAAACCCTCTTTTATCATGGTGCCCCCCCTGTCATTTTATCCTGGATCCGCCCCTGCATAGGATACACGGTCACTACAAGCCCCAGCATACCCATGGCCCACAGATTGAAGTCCCTGTCATAGAAAACTACACATTTTGTTTTAATACTCACCGAAAGAAATGTCGATAAATAGTCCGGAAAATTCGCAGCGCAGCTCCGATCACTCGAACAGCAACGACGGAATATTCTTTCGTGCTGAACGTGGCTTGAAACACAGTGATTGGATGAGCGCAGGAATCTCCGCCCCACTCACGTGCTTCGCGTCACACAGACACGGTACATCGAGGAGCCATGTCGGAGGGTCTGGCGCCACCGCATATGGGGGAGGCCAGTACAGCACCTTTGTTTTCCAATTCAGCACTGATAACAACAGATAAAGAAATCGCTGAGAGACAGGACAACAAGGAGAAAAAAGTGACGCGCGCCTCCGCCATGTCATCTGCAGAGGTGGAACTGATGGTCAAAATGCTGGATAGAAGGGACTACGATTGTTCGCGAAAAACATACCCCAAGACAAATTATAGAAAAGAAATTATTATGCAGCGTGTATGCAAGGAGATAAAGGAGAAGTTTGGGAAAAGAAGGTCCAAATACCAGCTACAAAAACGGTGGTCGGACCTGAAGCACAAGGAGCAGGCCAAGCTCAAGAAAATTCGTGGAATTATTAAAAGAAGTGAGTACAATGCCCTAGGTGGCTTTATTAATATACTGTCTTGATCCATTACATTTTGTGTGTTTTGCTGACATGTTGCTTGTTTTTACTCAGAGGAAATCCAATCCAGGAGAAGACATGAGGAAGGCAGAGACAGGGCCTCCAACCTGAAAATAAAGAAGGAGAGTACAACAGGTAAGGTTTTGTACCAGCACACCAACAGAACAACACATGTATACAAAACAAGGGCCCTTATTCTGATTGATGCGTACTTTTCAGCATACTTTCGGCTAGCGTCTTTACGACGTCTGCGCATGCGTGGAGAACGCAACGTGCATGTGCCACGCATTGACTCCGTACCTGTTCGGCCAAATCCCGTACAAAACTGTGCACCGCAATCAGTCTGGAAATATGGGCGTATTATGGGCGTCATGCGGAATGACACATGGGCGTAGTTTCAAAGTGGGCAAAACTGGGAGGAAACATGGGCGGACACGGGGGAGTACACTTATGTTGGGGGGCGTGCATTCGGATAGCACTCCGAATGCACGCGAACCAAACCGATAGAAATGTGCGGTGTCCATAAGTCAAGTATTGCTTTGCGGAAACCACTCGGTCTTGCGGTAGGCGAACGGAACGCTTAATGACTACAAGCATTAACACCTGAACCCAATACAATCGACTCCTTTACTCATTACTCACTAATGGGACGCTTGTCAGTGCTTTAATTGAAACCATTGCTGCTTCAAGGAACCTTTACTAAACACACACATATGCTGTACTTGTCCCACACTTTTAAACTGCTAAGAATGGACATCACTGAATATTAATACTATCAATACACATGTGTATTCTACATGTACTAATTAAACCACACAATTTTGGTTAAGTCAAGAAATTTATTTAAATACATTTCACAGACAATGAGACTGTGAAGCAATATAAAAAAAAAAAAAAATAATAACAAAAACCATGGCAGGAATGTACCGAAATTAATGATAATACCAATTAAATATTATTGCACACATTCATAGCCACAGCAGAATCATTTGGAACACAAAGGGACTTAGCAACATCACTTCAAGTACAGCTGACAGTAATGGCAGGCAAAAGAGGCCAACAGGGGAACCAAAAATGACATATGAAGCAAGGGCTCATCTGGTTACCCTCAGCACGTGATTGGACACAAGAAGCTGACACACACAGCACAATGAAAGATTTGGGACCACATAACGGTGGAGATTAATGCAGCCACAAGTTCATTTGCGAGCACGTTTGCCCTTGGTAGGCTCCTTGGCCTGTGCAGCAGCTCTTCGGCCACGGCCAGATGCTGGGGCAGGTGGAGCAGATGCTGGTGAGGGGGTGGATGGTCTACCCCTCCTGGCAGCAGGGAGTGTTGCTGGTGGTAATGCACCAGAAACGGATGACATTAGGACCCTATTGCTGTTAACTAGCTCCACCATAAGCTCATTATGGTGGAGGAGGAGATCATTTTGACGCGTGGCTTGCTCGGCCAGCACCTGAACACTTGCAGCCATGGCCTGATGCGCCTCAGCCATGGCCTGCATGCTCCCAGCGATGGACTGCTGGGTGCTGACCAAGCTCGCCATGACCTCCTCGGTCCTACGCATCCGTTCTGATGCCAACTCTCCCTGCTGGTTAATGTCCCCAAGCATCTGGGCCAAGCTGGCATAATCGGCTTGGACCGATGCCTGCTGCTGCACAAGCCTACCACTGGGGCCAGGTGGCACGGACTCCTCCACCTCCTGAGAAGACTCTTCACCAAGCAGTGGGGTGTCTGTTGAAAATGATAAACACAATTAGGACACATTCTAAGATAATTACTTGCACAAGCTTATGGCATGACAAATATTTACCTTCCAGAAAAGACGCAAACACTTCAGCTGGGGCCTCGCCATCCATTGTGCTCACCCCCCTGACCTCCTCAACTGCTACACAGCACTCGGCCATCAACTCCAGGGGGGTGAACTCTAGCCCTGATGGCATGGGCCCGGCCCCAGATCTCTGGCTGTGTTCCCACCGCTTGGTCATCTTCCTCTTCAGGTTGGTTTTGAAGTCGTGCCACCTGCAATGTAAGTTGACATATTAATACAAGTCACTCCAGATGTTTGCTGTTGCAGCCATTGCTCTGTGCTACATATTACGACATGTGCTTAATGTCAAAAAGATAACATTACATTCAACTATGATATCAACCGTTACAATACACATTCACACTCACCCTACTCTAACTATCAACTAAATAACATGGCAATAATGTCTGTGTATCGTACCAACCTCACTGGCCATTTGCCAAATCCATCTAAGCATGAATTCAAACATTACTTGTCTATTACTGGGCACATGTATCACAAAACAACTTGCCTCTTCTTGACGTGCTCCGTCTCACGAACTTGTGGCGCCACTTCATTAATCTCTGCCGTTATGTCTTCCCAAATCTTCCATCTGCGTGTGTGTGTCAGCTTCTCCGGTGGACACTCAATCCAATCACGTGCTCGCGGAACCAGGATGGCAAGCTCCTGTGCTTCATATGCCTTATTTCTGGAACTTGGTTCCTCTGTTGGCCTCTTTTTCCCCTTGCCACGTCCATGGCCACGCCCACTGGCACGTGTCGCTGTACTTGAAGTGCTGGCCATGGTAGTATCTTGTGAAGTCCCCGGTTGTGTTCCAAATGATTCTGCTGAGGCTGCATATGAGGCAGCTGCAGGTTGCCCTGCTGTAGAAGGGCCAGGTGCAGGTTGCCCTGCTGTAGAAGGGCCAGGTGCAGGTTGCCCTGCTGTAGAAGGGCCAGGTGCAGGTTGCCCTGCTGTAGAAGGGCCAGCAGCCTCATCATTTCCCACTGGCTGCCTGTGCAGTGGCACATAGGAGGTGCTGGAGTCCATCCTGGCAAACAGTAGCTGCAACTCCTGGTCCACCTCTGATTGCGATCCAGACATGTTAGCAGCAACTTTGTCACAGTCTAATACACCTTTATATACTGTTTGTGTATCCTGTTTGGCGTCCATCAGCGGCAGCTGCGTTCCGTGCGCGAGCGTAACGGCCGCCTGCGTACGGGGCGTTTTTTTTAAGTTGCGGAAATGCCATTGTGTAAAACCTGGCGAAACTTTTACATGAAATATTGGTCACCAATTCGAACATTGCATAGAATATTCTGATACACCTGTGACTATCGCACAATATACATGCTATTTGGTAGCATGACATGACATTTGGTTCATGACTACTGTGGTATTGTTGAGTTTGATTGCAATCTAAAAGTAGCCCAATCCCTTAGAAAATCCAGGCCACAAGTCATGAAATACTCATCACTACTGTTATAGACAACACATGTGAGAGGCCTATAAATAGTGAATTGCTGCTAGAATCATTTGTCTCCAGATCTGTAGTTGACAGGGTCTAAGGTAAGCTCTTCCATGGTCCTTGTAGATATGATATACATTACCAATTTAAGTGTATGAATGTATGCACCATTGCCTCACTGACTAGAGATTGTTGGGCCAGCAAAGGGTTTGTAGCATTATTGCAACATGTCACATGTTCACTATTTCACTCACAGGTCTTAAACCTGTGTGTGTCCATCTATTGCAGGACAACATGTCCCAGCAATAGGTGAAATGTCTCATAGTACATGATGTCGGCAACAAATGCAGACACCTTTAATACTCAAGTAGTGTTTAGTAGTTAGATGTTGTAAGCATCTGTGTGTTTACGACGGTGTGTATTGATTTCATATTATTGTTACATCATTATAGAGTCAAATGGATATTCGTGATTTCACGGGGCGGCCATCTATTGTACGTATTGAAGCCTACAAATCTATTTGTTGTCGGATATGGCCATTATGTGCATAGGTGCATCATTATTTATGTTCATTTATTTATAGGTTGCAGAAGCAATGATGGCATTTATGGCAAGGAGGCTAAGGGCACTTGTGGCTCTCCCCACTCGTCGCCCAAGGAGGCCAGGACGTGCTAGAATCTATCGCACACGGGTGACTCTGTTTGGTATGCCCGATGATGAGGTACTTACTAGGTACCGGTTACCGCCACATGTCATTCTGGATCTGCTCTCGTTAATTGAGAGTGATCTGGAACCTCTTCACGGGATCACGACAGCAATTCCGCCTCACACACAGCTGCTGGCGGTGTTGCATTTCTGCGCCTCAGGATCATTCCAACAAGTAGTGGCAGTACTTGCTGGAATATCTCAGCCGGCCTTCTGCCGAATCCTGAGGCGTGTGACGTCGGCCATGTTTAGGCGCAAGGGGCACTTCATGGCCATGACATTTGCCACTGAGACCCTGCGCATAAGCCAGCAGGCCTTCCATCAAATTGCTGGCTTCCCTAATGTGATAGGGGCTGTGGATGGCACCCATGTACCATTTGTGCCTCCATCTCGAAGTGAGAAGATATATAGGAACCGCAAATTGTTCCACTCACTGAACGTGATGGTGGTATGTGGCCCATCCATGGAAATTCTCACCTTCAACTTGAAGTTTCCCGGAAGTGCCCATGACTCGCATGTTATCCGACAAACCGGGATTTGGCAAAGACTACAAGAGCTGGAAGGCCGTGATGCGTGGGTTCTGGGTGACTCCGGTTACCCATGTACGCCCTGGCTACTTACGCCGTACATCTACCCAGCACCGGGCCCACAGGAGGCATTCAATCGGGCGCATGTTGCCACCAGGCAAGTGGTGGAGCGCTCAATTGGCCTTTTAAAGGGTCGATTTAGAGTGCTCCACCGCACTGGTGGTGACTTACAGTATGCGCCTGAAATGGTGTCGAGGATCGTGGGCCTGTGTGTATTTTTCCATAACATTGCTGTGCGGCGTGAGATACCCTTTGATGAGTGGGAGGTTCCATCTGAGCCGCAAGATCCGCCCATGCGCCCATCCCGCGCCCCTGAATGCCGGAGGGGATACCAGCTGCGGGACTCTGTGGTGCAAAGATTCTTCAGGTACATTTTATATAGTTGACCAGAACACACCAATTGTTGTGAAAATCACCCCTTCAAATAAGTACAGTGTGTTAGTTGTCAGTCTTACAAAACGACAATTAGCCAGCCTGCCCTCCTAATGGCAACGAAATAAGAGATATTTATCATATGTGCTTAGTTTTGGTTGAAGTACAATATAGGTGGCCATTATTATACCTTGTGCAAGGGATCTTATGTGTTTGTTATATCTTCATTATTGTAGTTGATACTATCACTGATGTCTGGTGAGTACATTGATTTATTCTCTAATGTGGTGGTGACTTTTTTCTGTGTTGATGTATGATTTGTTTGCATATATATATATATATATATATATATATATATATATATATATGATATTTGAATGTATTAACATGTTTAGCAATTTCAAGGAGCAGCCAGGCAGGCAGGCAGGCAGGCAGGCAGCGCTGGTGTATAATGGTGGACTCAGGATACCTGCAAGTATGTGTATGTGTCTTTTAAACATAAATGTACACATACACATAGATGCATAGAGTAAGTAATGCGAAGTCCAGCTATGCGTTGCCAAGCTATAGCACGCGTTGCTTGGCGGTGCCATGCGTTATTCGATTTGCAAAGTGCATACACACTGTGTTTTATATATATCAGATTTGTTCATTGCCATACATCAGCACTACCGTTTTTAAGGCATGCGAATTTTTCGCCATTTGTGTGGGCGCAGAGACGCTGTTCATGTAAAGATGAACAATAAAGTTATTAACACAAATAACTGTGATAAACCAATGCCAGCACATGATTGGTTGATTGATGCCAGTGCTAACATGGCGGAGACACGCAGAGCACAGCCATTTGCACCTGCGGAACTTAGGGCTCTGGTCTCCGTCATGGAGGCAAGGCTGGGCCGTGCAGGGCCCTTTATTACAAATGGCCAGAAGCGGCGGGCCTATGCTGCGGCAGGGCGCCGTATTTACGCCCGCACCCGGGTGCGGAGGAGCATTGGCCAGTTAGAGAGGCGCTGGTCAGACCTCCGCAGGCGCCAGCCAGAGCTACTCCAGGAGCTTAGGAGGCAAATAGCTGATTGTGAGTATTTTAGCTATGAAATTTCGCACTTACATCATAGCATATATAAACAATAAAAATTGTCTAATGATAACTGGGTGTCCATGGGTTTAAAAGTCCATAGACTGTTATGTGTGCTTCTTCCTGGTTAACATGCAGTCATGTGGCTTTTATATGTAATGACATAGCATTCTTGATTCTGATGCATACAATGTGCCAGATCTAATATGTGTTAAACATTGATAAATGCAAGGGTTGTCATGATTGAACAAATTACTAACAATCACATAATAACTTATATGTCACATTTTGGAGTCCATTAACAGTAAGGAGCAACTTTCAAGCATCGTTTTCAATCATTATCACCCTTCCATGTATCTCTTGTTATGGATTAATACATGTGCCCCAATGACCCTACATTGACAATGATGTTTGTTTTCTACCACACAGCACGAGCCCGAGCACGACAGGCACGGGAAGAGGCCGAGGCAGCCCAGGCCGAGGAGGAGGTGCCTGAGGAGAGGGAACAGCCTGAGGAGGAGGAGCAAGTGGAGGAGGAGGAGCAAGTGGTGGAGGAGGTGGAGGAGGAGGAGCAAGTGGTGGAGGAGGTGGAGGAGGAGGAGCAAGTGGTGGAGGAGATGGTGGAGGAGGAGGAGCAAGTGGTGGAGGAGATGGTGGAGGAGGAGTATGTGGTGGAGGAGGTGGTGGAGGAGGAGGAGGTGCCTGAGGAGGTGGTGGTGGAGGATGTGGAGGAGGTGTTGGTGGCGGAGGAGGATGTGGAGGTGTTGGTGGCGGAGGAGGTGGCTGAGGAGCCCAGGATTGTCCCGGAGTCGGCAGAATCAGAGGGGGAGGAGGCGTGTGAGGCGGTGGAGGCCGAACAGATCGGTATGTATACATAATGCATCATTCATGAATTAGTTGTACTGGTATTTGTTATGTAGCACTGGTGAGGATAAATTTTGTTACAATACTAATAATACATAACCCAAAGTGGGTAGCTACAGATACAGGTACGGGTTAGATGGGGTGTCCAAGGCATCCCTTTCATCCAGGACACCTCTTAATTACACAGGTTTGTGGGATGGCTTGGAGCTCCATTTTGACTGCCACATAACCGTTGTAGTTAAACAGGATCCTGGAGTAAAGGGATGAGTGTATCATTTGTGGATTAAATTAACCTGCTGCAAGCGTAGATTCGGTCCCATCATATAGCGGAATATATGTTTTAGGTGAATGTTATTTATAAACTATATGATGTATGCTATAAATGGAGTAGGGGCCGGCCTACCTTGGAATGGAGTCACAAGTTGACAGTGTCCCTGGAGCCTCCTCTACCGAAACACCCCCTGTAGTTGAGATTGTTTTTTTCCCCTCACAGAATTGTAGGTTGGTTTAGACTGAATTATGATTTTGAGGATGTGTACTGTGCATTCCTGACATTTGCATAACTCCCATGCCACGAACCATCACTGAACTTATACTGAGGAGATTGTGACAAGTTGATATTGACGGAGGACATGACATGCTTGTCATTGGTTAGTCATGGGTGGGTTGTGAATCAGAAGAAACACTATGACTGTTATGTCTTGTGCAGAGTAAAGGGTAGAGGGCCAAAAACACAGTATTTATTAAAAAAGTTTGCATGTATGTAGATATGTATGTGTCATATCTATTTATCTATGTGTGTCTCTATCTCCCTACACACATATATATATATATATACACATGTCACCTAGCATTTCTGCAATTTATGTAGCAGTATGTGAAATGTATGCATGAATATCATGACTAATTTTTGCCCCTTTGACATGCCCACAGATGCCACAACACCACCAGATGAGGGTGTCCGTGGGGCCATCATGCGGATGGACCACCATTTGCGGCTTGTCCTTGCTGATCTGCAGGACCTCCGGGACTTGCTCCTTTAAAAATTTTTGTTTCATCCGTTAGATTTAAATTTGTGATTTTTAAAAAAATAAATATTTTATGCAAGTTCGAAGTTGTTGGTTTTCTTTGCACATTAAACAGTATATGTGTAGATTGTTTATAATATTTTACACAGGGACAAATACAAACCATTGCACTTCAATTGCTGTAAGGGTTAATGTGTGCAATGCATGTGTTAGGCATGGTTGTAAGGATATATTGGGATGTAATTGATTCCAATTCCAAAGAAACATTTTTTTATGAGGATAGGTAATTGAATAAGTGGGTCATGTGATGTATTGCAGAATAGACATAATAGTGGGTAGTTTTGCGTAAATACACCGCTTCCATGCGGATGCACCGCTTGCCATCCATTCGGATGCGGTATCACCGTGCATACTCTGTAATACCGTGCAGAATCTGAGTGTTTCCCCCGCACACGCATGGTTTGTATGTCGTCCGTAAACACGCCCTGTTTTTAAAGAGTGAGTCCGTCCGAATGCGGAGGACACGTGGGCGTTTCTACGGACGATGGCCGTACGCGGCCACACTGACTGGCGTGCGGACCGCACCGTAAGAATTCGGAAATATCCGCACCGATCAGAATAAGGGCCAAGGGGTAGTAATATGTCACTTTACCTTGTCACTATAGATGATATCCAGGCTGCGCAGCCGATGGAAGGGACCACAGAGGGCCACCAAGTGATTGCGATCACCAGCAGTGTAGATGGTGAGTGTATACTGCAAATCATCTTTATGGGATAGTGACGTATCATTTGTGGAAAGGTAAACATTTCTTTATCTGTACTTATTATAGATATCATCGAGATTTCAGATGTCAGTGCAGAGGGGGAGAAGAACACACCATCACCTGACACGTCCAGCGACGAAAGCACAATTCAAGAAAACATGACACAAGTCCATAAATGTCTACAAGAACTAAGCGGAAAAGTCCATACCGTAGCCCAAAAAATTACGAAAATCCAAAAAGGCGTAGCAGTAGTACACTCTTTATATGAAAAAATTTATAACGGTTTGCATTATAAAGTCAAAAAATAGTTTGTGTACTTTATTTTACTTTTTTCTCCTTCTTGTTTATTTGGAGGCCAGCAGCATGCACCTTAAAATGGTGCATGTCATGGCAAGCAGTCCCACGGCAGCAATGCATCACATGTGAGCAGGCCGGGATGTTCCCATGTGATGCGTTGCTGCCGTGGGACCGCTTTCCACTACATACACCACCATGTTCAAATGTGTTTTTATGTTTTTTGGGTGGGTGGGCGTTCCTGCTACACCTTCACACGTGGCACTTATGTCATGGCAAGCAGTCCCACGGCAGCAATGCATCACATGTGAGCAGGCCGGGATGTTCCCATGTGATGCGTTGCTGCCGTGGGACCGCTTTCCACTACATACACCACCATCTTCAAATGTGTTTTATGTTTTTTGGGTGGGTGGGCGTTCCTGCTACACCTTCACACGTGGCACTTATGTCATGGCAAGCAGTCCCACGGCAGCAATGCATCACATGTGAGCAGGCCGGGATGTTCCCATGTGATGCGTTGCTGCCGTGGGACCGCTTTCCACTACATACACCACCATCTTCAAATGTGTTTTATGTTTTTTGGGTGGGCGTTCCTGCTACACCTTCACACGTGGCACTTATGTCATGGCAAGCAGTCCCACGGCAGCAATGCATCACATGTGAGCAGGCCGGGATCGGAAGAACGGCCCGACGATTGTACATATGTGTACCCAGCTTAAGTCGGAAGACAGACAACAGGATTCCGACAGTCACAATTCAGATGCATTCTGGCAGAAAGTACTTGGGCTGGGGTTAGGCACTAGGGGGAGGGTTAAGGTGCCCATACACGTTACAATTATTGTATACAATATCGCATCTCATCGCATCTCGGTATTGCGATGAGATCTAGTACAAAAAGTATGTGCAGCACATACTTTTTGTTCTAGATCTCATCTCATCTCATCGCAAAACCGAGATGAGATGAGATGAGATCTAGAACAAAAAGTATGTGCAGCACATACTTTTTGTTCTAGATCTCATCTCATCTCATCGCAAAACCGAGATGCGATGAGATGCGATATTGTATACAATAATTGTAACGTTTATGGGCACCTTTAGGCTGTGGCAGTTGTGGTTGTGGTGGGGTTATGCTGTGGGGGTGAGGTGGGGTTTGGCTGGGAGGGCGGTTACAGTTAGGGCTAGGCTGCTGCAGGAGGAGACAGTTAGGTTTAGGCTGCATGAGGGGTGGGTTAGGATTAAAGGTTTGGTTAAAATACTTACTGAAATGCATTGGGATGCCACTTTAGGATCCTGTCTGCCGGGACAATGTTAAAGATTTCTACTTACAAACAAATGATCTTTTAATGGTCAGCGCCCTTTAGTTTGACTATATATTGGGGGAAATTTACTAATATGAATTTGTGGAAAAAAATCGTATTTTCCTAGGAAAGTACGAAATTTTTGGGTGTATTCATATTTTTGGTATTTACTATGCCAAAAATACAAATATTCGTATTCATATTGATGGGACATTCATATCTGTATTTACAAATACGATTGCATACACCATCGTTAGAATACGACAGGAATCGCCATTCAAAAGAATGGTGACTCCTGATTTACTAAGCAGCCGTATTACGGCTGCTAATTGGCGTAAAACGGCCAGCCAAATACGGCAGAAAAATACACTTTATTTTCCTGTTGTATTTGGCTTTAGCCTGCACGGATCAGTCAGATCTGTGCAGGCTTTAGTGATTAAAAAATATACAATTAAATAAATAAATGAAAAAAAATCAGCGTGGGGTCCCCCCACAGCACCAGGCTGAAGCAGCCGGGGCCGGTAATAAAAAAATCAGGATACCCGGCAAGTAGGGGTTCCCCAATTTTTTACAACCAGCCCCAGGCTCCAGATCCGGGGCTGGTTCCCAAAAATGACTAGGGGTCCCCCATATTTTAAGAACCAGCCCCAGGCCAAACCAGCCAGCAGGGTAATGTCACAGCCGGGGGACACTTATTATATAAATTCCCACGGCAAAAACATTCATCCCTACCGATCAGTCAGCCTGGCCAGGGGTCCTGGGGGAGTGGGGACCCCCCCAATGAAGGGGTCCCCCCCTCCAGGACTTACCTGACCAGGCTGAAGCCTGGTGCTGTCCTCAATGCCCCTGGGCATCGAGCTGATAGTGGTGTAAAAAAATTTAATAAAAAACTATTGTTTTTTACTGTGGAACTATGAGTCCCAGCAAGCCTCCCCCGCAAGCTGGGACTTGGAGAACCACAAGTCCCAGCCTGTGGGGCATTAAAGGGCCCGCTGGCACTTGTAGTTCCACAGTAAAAAAAAATAGTCAAATAAACACACTGACACACAATAAAAATAAAACATTAATACATCCAAAGCCCATACATACTGATACTTACCTATCTTGAGCCCGTAGGTAAGTCTCTGGGTCTTGGTCCGGTGCCTTGTCCTGGTCCGGATCCATGTCGGCATTCGGGTCCATGTCGATGCGTCCATCCGGGTCTGAAGAAATCCATGGGGGACCTGTGGAAGGAAATCCAACTCACCCAGGTCCTCCTGTGAAGATCTGTCATCTTGATCCGACGTAGTCCTGGTCTTCTGTCACCTTCTGTGACCTGCCGGCGACTCCAGCAGCTCCCCACTTCGGACTGTGAGAGGCGCAGAGATGTTTTATCTTCCGCGCCTCTCCATAGAATGATTCGATTGGCCTCCTAGCGGCCAATCAGGAGCTAAGAAAGTCGGCAAGTATACGTAGCCTAGCAAAGAGGTCTGAATCAGGCCCTTAATTACTAAAATGAATGCTCAGAGATTTAATGGAATAAGGTAAACTTTTATTAAATAATCTTTACTTAAATGATGGTGAATACAGATCAGCCACCTCTACGGTCAAAGTCCTCACCATAACCTAATTGCCATGAGCTATGGCATAGGGAATGCCAGCCAACCTACATAACCTAAATTAAATATCCAAACATGCCTTCCAATGACACAAAAGGGGAGGGGGTGAAGGAATTTTTTATGAAGATAAAGGTCCAGATTCACTAAGCTTCAAAAGTGATAAAATGGAGAGAGGTAAACAACCAACCAATCAGCTCCTACCTGCTATGTCACAGGCTGTGTTTGAAAAATGTCAGGCAGGAGCTGATTGGTTGGTTGTTTATCACTCTCCATTTTATTACTTTTGAAGCTTAGTGCATCTGGCCCAAAGAGGCCTCAGACCGGCAAAATCAAAGTTATACAGGTCTCCCAAACCCTGAACACCAACTTCCATTATGTAATTGACTAAGCACTATATACTGTATACTGTATCTGAGGAAAACTATCCCTCATAATTTGAATAAAGCTTTGGAATACAGATTAAGGGGGATATTCAATGTTTCCTGTTTTTTTTTTCTTAAATAATAATGGGATTTGAATATTCCATCCCATCTGTTTTCGCCAGGGAAATGGCTGGGATCCGTGGCTGCAGATCCGAATCTACGAAAAGCCAAATCTGCCATAGAAAAAAAGACATGGATTCATGTCTTTTACAATTTTTGGATTGTTTACAAAAATCGGAGAACAATGAAAACATTGGATAGAATGCGAATTCCATCTATTCTTTGCAAAAACAGATGCTATTTCGCCATTTTGCTGCAGATTGGCAACATTGAATACCCCCTTGAATCTGCCTCAAGGTTAAAACCCCACCAGCCTTATAAATGCCCTTACCAGGCTTCTAAAATGCTATTTTATTCTAATCTCTCATTTTAAAAAGTTAAAAACAAATGCCCCCAAAATATTATTTTGTTATCAATGCTTGATAAATTCTGGACCCCTCTGATGCCTACTGGTGAACCTATGCCTGCAGTAAAGTAAAAAAGGTGAAACATTCATGCTGGCACATAATGAAATGCCAATTCCAGTATTAAAGCCATTTTCATATTAAAATAAAAGGCATGGGAAATATTTATCACAAAACAACAAAACTACAAATAGAGTTATCACAACAAAATAATAATTTTCATTAATTATATCATGAAAATATATAATTCTACTATTGTACAAGTATACATTGGTTCTTGCTGTAAACATTTATACTCCTATACTATATTTTCTTTATAAACTAACAGGATATATATTTTATTTTAGAGTATTATGCAACTGGAGTCAGAAGTGTTATGAAACCTGAGGAAATCTTCCGTACCAGAAAAGGTGTCTGTATCGATTATTCTGTATTGTTCCAGGAGATGTGCAGGTAAAATAGTTGTAAGATATGTGCATACTTAGGGGGTTATTCTGCTTGGTGTGGTGGGACCATACGCGGTCGGTTCAGGTTTTTTTTTCATCTGCGCATGCGTAGCTTTCGCTATGCGCATGAGCGGCGACCTCACACCGCTCACGGACGGGTCTCTCCGTGCGAAAAAAACCTGTCCGCAAGAGTAGGCGGCATGTGGGCGGCATGTGGGCGTTTTTATGGGAGCGGCTGGAATAATGAGGAAAACTGGGCGTATACATGGGCGTACATGGGGGTGTGCACACAAAATGCACGGTGCCACAACCGCCTCGATTGGCAAACGCACCATGCATTTTGGGCCAAAAACAGGCGGACGCCAAAGAGTGCTCCTGACCACTCTTAGAGCTACCGCATGAGAGCGGACGCCTGGGTCTGCTAATTAATGCCGAATACAAGTAAATTACATACACCTGAATGCAACAAAAACACTTTCTGAATGGGTGTGATGGGCATTGCTATAACCATCACACCCATTCAGAAAGTGTTTTTGTATACTTTAAAAAGCAGGACACTCAAGTCACAGAAGTCGACATGTGTGAACTTTTTCACTGTAACACAAACATACCAGTTTTTTATTAGGAAAAAGACACATAAACCACATCTAAGAGCAACAAGGATGTTTTTGGACTCAATTTCTACTTGCACTGTGGCGTACGCTCAGATATACGGAAGGTGTCGGTGTGAAAACGGACGAGACCCGTCCGTATACGGTGGCGTACACTCTGATGTACGCCAGGTATCGGTGGCTAAGAGGGAGATCCCTTCATGCACGGTGGCGTACGCTCAAGTGTATGCCACTCCCCATTGTCGGTGTTCGTGGCCTCATAATGTCAATCAGATAGATTCATTATTTAAATAAACCACCCTAAATATTGTATTTCCCTATATACTAGTGGCCTACAGTGAGGTGAGGCACATGAGTTTTGACTGTATAAAGTATTTGAAAAATACAAAGCATATATTAGAAATCTCTTCTTTGCATTATTCTAAATATTTTTATAGTCAAAACGCTAAACGTTGAAAGTCTATGGCAGGTGAGGCAGTGCCTCCTCGTCTACATGTTCTGCACACCTCTGATCACAAATACAACATATGTCCAGCAGTATATACTGCTGCATCCGGAAATGCCCACATGAACCCTTGGCAGTGGCATAACAATCGCCTGCAGGTCTGGGATGCTGCCAAGCCCACAGGTATCCGCAGGAGCTGACTGCTTAAGCAGCAGAGAAAGTCATCAGCCGTGCACCTCCTTCCCTCCCTCCCAGCTTGTGCGCCTTCTCTCATACGTGGAACAGTTTCTTTGAGTATAACCTCAGCTATCCTTAACAGCCATGTAAGTTCTCTGACCCTCACTCTTACTACAAATATTCCTAACCCATTGACTACCACAAATCATCCTAACTCTATTATGGGGACTGCTATTGTGTCCTGCTCACTGATCCTTCAGGGTGAGGTATAACACCCCCACAGTCAGGATTCTGACAGTAAATCCCAGGCAGTCGGAATCCCCACTGCCTGGGGGGTTAGTGCAACGAAGCCACAGGAGAATACATGCTGCCCGTGTGTTGGGCTTTTAACAGTCAGGATTCCGACATCGGGGTAATGACTGCCGGTGAGTACTCCAGCACCCGATCCTTCACTGCTCTTTGATACTGAACTCCATTGCATCTATCTGTGATAGATAATCATCATCAATTAACATAGCATGCCTAAGTGCACTTATAGTTGGTACTTGTGAGTTATCCGGGCGCCCGATGTGGTCATCGCATGCCATTATAATAAGGCATACGATGCGATGCGACGCGTTTTGCCATCGCGTCGCATCGTATGCCTTATTGTATGGTATGAGATGCGACGCGACGCGATGTTAACACTTCCCGCCCATTTTTAAACCCGCCCTCTGGCACATCTGGCAGAAAAACAGTGTGAGGTAGTTTCCAGAGGAGAGAGCAAGTGATTTACAGAGAGAGATAGTGTTTTACAGCGTTGGTGTATATTTGTGAGGTGAATTTTTGGACATTTGCCCCAATATTGCCCCATTTGGCCCCTTACACCTGCCCCATTTTGGCCCTTACACCATTATTCCCAAAATGGCTTTGGTTGATGGCATCTTCAGCCTCCCAAAAACTGAGGAAGAGACAGTCGTATTCCTGCAGGAGAAAGGGCTGCTCCCATTGACTGCCACATTCCCAAATGGCCACCCTATGCGCCTGTCCCTGAAAGAGCGCAAATGGCGCTGCTACATTAAAAGTTGCAGCAAAAAACAGAGTCTGCGGGCCTCCCTATTCTATCCTGGGTGCAGGCTCCCATTCATGACTATCCTGCGCTTCATCTATTGCTGGTGCGATGAACTGACGTCAATAGAGTTCTGTGCTAAGAATTTAAAGCTATGCAACAAAAGCACCATTTTTTATAACGCCTTGATGCGGGAGGCATGCCAATGTGACTTGATGGCACAGCCTCAACGGCAGATTGGAGGCCCAGGGCAAATGGTGGAGGTTGACGAAACACTGTTTGTGAAGCGCAAAGCCAATGTTGGCAGAGTACTCCCACAGCAGTGGGTGTTCGGAGGAGTGTGCCGGGAGACAGGGGACTGTTTCATGGTCGCAGTTGCCAAGCGAGATGCACCCACTCTCCTCGGTGCAATTGTGGAGCACGTGGCACCTGGCAGCACCATCGTCAGTGATTGCTGGCGCGCCTACCAAACTACTGAACTGGAGCGGGCTGGTTACAGCCACTTGCGGGTCAATCATCGGTTTAATTTTGTAGACCCAGAGACTGGTGCACACACCCAGAACATTGAGAGACTGTGGGGTTGTGCAAAATGGCGCAACAAACGCCAGCGGGGCACAGCCCGCCATCATCTTGATTCCTACATGCAGGAGTTCGTGTGGCGAAAGTGCCTGGCGGGAGACAGCGCATTTGAGCGCATTCTGCATGCACTCACGTTACTTGATAAATAATGATGTTATTGTTGATTGATTATTGTGTGCTTTGTGATTGTTTGTTATTCTAATTTATTTCATTAATATGTTAATTACACAGTTATTCCCTTTAATTCAGTTGTCCTTAATTTGTCAGATATGCATGATATTGATGAATGATATTGGATGCTCACAGCCACTCCACTATCAACTATCCATGGCGACGTGGACACCTGGGAAGCCCGCGAAGGGACGAGCTTACCTGTGAAGGTATCCGTGTCCCCTCGCGGGGCTCGGTGCGCTCGCCACGCTTCGGGCTCGGTGGCTCGCTGCGCTCGCCACACTATTCTATTCTCACTCCACGCCCTAGTGGATAGTAGGGCATGAAAAGGTCGGAGGACGCGTACCGCCGCCCCTCGCGGGCTCGCTGCGCTCGCCACGCTTCGGGTTCACGTTGATAGTGGAGTGGCGTTAACAATGGGGATGGGACTGACATTGTGTCACTTTTTGGGACACTTTCTTGGGGGTTTTACACTGCTAAAATCGGGTGGTATCGCATCGCATCGCATCGCATGCCATGTGGTTAACATGCGATGCGACGTGATCACTTTACATGGTACCCGATGTAAAATCGGGTTCGGGTGGTCATCTCGTCGCGTCGCATCGCATGCCATTTGGTTAACATACGATGCGACGCGATGCGAAATCGGGTTCGAGTGGTCATCTCGTCGCGTCGCATCGCATGCCATTTGGTTAACATACGATGCCATGCGATGCGACGCGATGCGTATACGACCAAAAATCGGGCGCCCGGATAACTCACAAGTACCTTATAGTTTGCCAAAGGATCTCCCCATGGACTGTAATGGGCCCCACACACAGCACAATTTTCAGGCATTTTCTGAGCTATTTTACTAAATCACTCAGAAAATGCCTGAAAATGCATGTAAATCGCTGTGTGTATAGCCCACACAGCGATTTGCATGCGCGCCCCCGCCGTTCTGAATCTGCACAAGATTCAGAACGGACCTGCCCGTCAATCAAGAGCAGTCGCTCAGAAGCTCCTGCTCATATGTGGCCTCGGATGAGCAGGGCCTTCTGAGCGACGCCCTGATGTCCCACAACGCCGCCCCCCTTGCCACGCCGGACGCCGCCCCCCCTGCTCGCCGCACGTAAGCACAGTAAAGACCCGCCGCCCCACCGCCTCCCCCTGCTCCCTCCCCCCTCCCCCTGCTCGCCGCACGGAGACGGAGCAGGGGGAAAACACTCCACAAATCTGCTGCCTACCCGCAGCAACTCCCGGTCCCCCTGTCACCTGTCCTCCTCGGGCGGCGATATACTTCAAGCCGCCTGTCCGCTCAGACGTCCCCCTGCTGCTGCAGCTCCACTGCCACCAATGACCCCTATTTATTTCTATATAATAAAACCACTGCCGCCAATGAGAAGGCTTCCCTAATTATATATATATATATATATATATAACCACTGCCACCAATAACAAGCCTTCCCTATATATATATATATATATATATATATAGAGAGAGAGAGAGAAAAGGGGTTTTCAGGGTGCGCTAGGACCTTTCAATTATTTAAGACAGTATGGTTTAAAATAGGAAAAATTTAATAAACATTTGCTCACAGAGCATAGCAGTATAAACAAAGGTCGAATTGATACACTACAATGTATAAAATGACATAAACACAATTCAGGTCAACAGTCGAAATGCGCCCAATAGGCCCAACGCGTTTCGTCGTGAACACGACTTCCTCAGGGGCACAATACAACAGTAGGCAACGATGGTCACACAGTCAATGGTTTAGGGTTTGGACACCAACCAAATATAGAAATTTCACAAAGAGGAGATGTCCTTAGGTGATTATAACATAATGTCCACCAGCTTGTTTACAGATGGATAAACAAATAGAGAAACCATTCAAAGTTATACGGCTATAATGACCACTTTCAATTGTAGATAGATAAGGGGAATTAGTAGCCCAATGGAAAGATGTGTACTGCTCAGCTCCAAAAGTGATGTGTACTGCTCAGCTCACTTTTGGAGCTGAGCAGTACACATCTTTCCATTGGGCTACTAATTCCCCTTATCTATCTACAATTGAAAGTGGTCATTATAGCCGTATAACTTTGAATGGTTTCTCTATTTGTTTATCCATCTGTAAACAAGCTGGTGGACATTATGTTATAATCACCTAAGGACATCTCCTCTTTGTGAAATTTCTATATTTGGTTGGTGTCCAAACCCTAAACCATTGACTGTGTGACCATCGTTGCCTACTGTTGTATTGTGCCCCTGAGGAAGTCGTGTTCACGACGAAACGCGTTGGGCCTATTGGGCGCATTTCGACTGTTGACCTGAATTGTGTTTATGTCATTTTATACATTGTAGTGTATCAATTCGACCTTTGTTTATACTGCTATGCTCTGTGAGCAAATGTTTATTAAATTTTTCCTATTTTAAACCATACTGTCTTAAATAATTGAAAGGTCCTAGCGCACCCTGAAAACCCCTTTTCTCTCTATTTCTATACTGGGTCCTATCTAACAGGGGACCCCCTCAGGGTTGCTGCTTAACTAAATTCACTGAGCGCATTGTGTGGCCTTCTTTTTCTCGATATATATATATATATAACCACTGCCACCAATAACAAGCCTTCCCTATATATATATATATATATATATATATATATATATATATATATATATATATACTGTATATATATATATATATATATATAAATAACCACTGCCACCAATAACAAGCCTTCCATATATATATATATATATATATATATATATATATATATATATATATATATATATATATAAAACCACTGCCACCAATATAGATAGATATATAATGGAGATGATCCGGCTCTCCCTGTGTGGTGCCCGCTCCAAGTGAATGTGCGCTGGGCCACCAGCGCACATTGATTTGCGCCTATACTGCATTTTATAGGGGAAGCGGTCATCTATTAGAATGAACTTAGGTCTACAGTCATTAGGTCGACCCCACTAGGTCGACTGGCAGGAAGGTCGACCTGACTTAAGGTCGAATTTGCATAAAGGTCGACATGAGGAAGGTCGACTGGTCATAAGGTCGACATGGGTTTTTCACTGTTTTTTGAGCCGACATGTGCCGACAGGCGATGCGAGGGTCCGATTCTCATTGCCAACTGTGTCCATGTCGACTGTGTCGACATTCGGACAAAAAAACAGTGAAAAACCCATGTCGACCTTATGACCAGTCGACCTTCCTCATGTCGACCTTTATGCAAATTCGACCTTAAGTCCTGACGACCTTGGCCCATGTCGACATTAAATCAGGTCGACCTTCCTGCCACTGTAGACCTAAGTTCATTCTGACAGATGTACCGATTCCGTATATATATATATATATATATATATATATATATATAATATAAATAAATAAATAATGACAAAGAAGGTGACACTCCCCCAGGCTTTAGTTCAACCCCTTTATTAAAATTTTGAATACTTTTTTTATTTCCCTGAAGTTTCTGTGAGAGATTTGAAATCTCTCATGCTGAATCTGCCATTATGAATCTCTGGCACAAATCTGTGTGTGTGTGTCTCATTATCTGAAAATTCCGTTTTTAGGGAAATCTCTTGTGCTGAATCTCCCGTTATGTATCTCTGGCACACATCTCTGCGTATGTAGGGCCCTTAAGTTGGTGTGCTCCTTAAAATATTTTAAATTGTATATGGACACCCACCAAAATCTAAGTATAGCATAAAGATTCTGATGCATCATACATCTTTCCCTGTGATTAAATTGATCTGAAGAAAAACTTGGTATAAAAGTCTAGAACTGTACTAAGACTGTGTTCTACTTTAACTTCTCATTTAGACTTGCTGGTGTGAAATGTAAGACAGTCACTGGCTATTGTAAGGGGGCAGGATACACAGTAGGACAGAAAATGTCTGATAATCGTATCCACGCCTGGAACATGGTCTACCTGGAAGGATGCTGGCATTTGCTGGACAGCACATGGGCAGCCGGATATTTCAGTAAAAGTAAATGCAAGTTCATATTCATGTAAGTATCGTGTAGTGCTACATGGATGCTGAAGCTTAATAGGGGCGTTAGCAAACCATCTAAAGAGGCCAGGTGGAAAACGTGCATGTAGCAGCCAGCCAATCAGCTTCTACCTACTGTTTTATAAAATGCACTTGATAAATTGCAGCTTGAGGGTATTGGTTTCCTTTGTGCAACTTTTCTGCTCGTTCTCTTTAAAGGATTTGATACATCACTCCCGACATAAGGTGGCCGTCCAGCAGGCATAATTGTCCAAAAGCTGGAAAACCACAGGAACTTAATTTCATATCCCTATTGTATAGCAGCTGTGCTTTTCCTAAATTGATAGCACTTAATTTAAAGTGCTGAGATCTTCAAGGGGGCTGCAATCAATATCTTAGCGCTCTCCGTTTGAGGTTCAGAATAATGATGGTAATAATCGCAATGGATCTCCATGTCTAGGGTGGTTTCTAGACAATTTGGCACCAAGTGCTAACACAAAATATTACCCACTCCCATAGACATTGTAAAACTAAAACAAAATGGGTTGTAGCCTCCTTGTAGAGGGTGTGGCCTGACTGCAATGGGTGACGCCTTGCAGGAAGAGAGTATCTTACGCCAACACAACAGTGCAGCTTTCACCATATTATGCCACAAACTAATGCCCCATGCACGAAACTATGCCCCACAGACTAATTCCCAACACCATATTATCATGTTTTGCCACACAGTAATTGCTTTGCTTCTTATTATGCCCACCACAGTAATGCCCTTTGCACCTTATTATGCCACACACAGTAGTGCCCCTTGCATCAAATATTGTCACACACAGTAAAGCCCCATGCACTGCAATTGCATCATGTTGCATTCTTCAGAAGTGTCTCCTCTGTGGAAGTGGCCATTTGGTAAGGAAACTTTTGGTACTTGTTTCCTAGCACGGCGCCACCGATTCTAATTGTATGCTGTCGGGTCTGTAAAATCGGTCGCATCGCATGCCATTAAAATGGATGCGATGGACCCGATTTTTACATTGGAACCAATGTGAAATGGTCCCTGAGACCCGATTTTACATTGGCCCCCCCAGACCCCATTTTTTATTGTATGCCCCCCCATTGTTAACGCCACCCCAGTATCAACGCAAACCCGAAGCGTGGAGAGCGCAGCGAGCCCGCAAGGGGCGTCGGTACACGTCCTCCGACCTTTTCATACCCCCACTATCCACGTCGGCGTGGAGTTGATCTTATATAGTGTGGCGAGCGCAGCGAGCCACCGAGCCCGAAGCGTGGCAAGCGCAGCGAGCCCTGCGAGGGGACGCGCATTACTTCACAAGTAATCACAAGTAATGCACGTGGATAGTGGGGGTATAAAAAGGTCAGAGGACCTCGCAGGCTCGCTGCACTCGCCACGCTTCGGGTTCACGTTGATCGCGGTGTTGCGTTAACAATGGGGGGCCATTTGACATAATTAACCTTCAGGGTGGGTTTAAAATAAAAAATCGGGTCTGGGGGGGCATTTAACATTAAGTACAATGTAAAATCGGGTCTCAGGGACCCTTTTTACATTGGTTCCAATGTAAAAATCGGGTCCATCGCATCGGTCGCATCACATGCCATTATAATGGCATGCGATGCGACCGATTTTCAAAGTGCTTCAAAGACGTCTTTAACCCCTTCCCGACATTTGACGTACATTTACGTCATGGCCGGGATGTACTTCCCGACACATGGCGTAAATGTACGTCATGGCTTTAAACTGTTACCGCGTCTATAGACGCGGTGACAGTTTAAACATGTCTGCTGTCCCTGACAGCAGACATGTCCCTGCATGCCCAGGGGGGGCTGCGATGCCGCCCCCCCCGTCGGCGATCGCTGTGATTGGCTGTTCGGTGTGAACAGCCAATTACAGCGTTTTCTGTGTCACCGGCGAATAACGTTCGCCGGTGACACAGGGATCGGTGGTGATTGGTGCTGTAAAGTACAGCACCAATCACCACGGGGTGTAAGGGTGACACTGGTGTCACCCCACCTCACCCCACCCGCCCCCAAAGGCCGTGATTGGTTCGTCGGACCGACGAACCAATCACAGCCATGGAGGGTGATTTAAACTAACGGTGACTGCACTGCAGACGCCATTCCGGTCTGGAATTGCGTGCAGTGCGGTCACCGTGCCTATCTGTAGTGTCTGCAGCACTGGTCACTATAGTTACTCCCCTGGTAACTGAATTTACGGTTTGAGATAATAGTGATAAGTGACTTTGGGCCTTATTTTGGTTCACTCTTTCTGACAAAATCCTTCTTAGATGGACAAAACCATGTGCACTGCAGGGGGGCAGATGTAAAATGTGCAGAAAGAATTAGATTTTGGTGAGTTATTTTGTTTCTGTGAAGGGAAAGTACTGGCTGCTTTATTTTTACACTGCAATATAGATCTCACTTTGAAGTAAAACCCCACCCAAATCTAATTATATCTGCACAAGTTACATCTGCCCTACCTGCAGTGCACATGGTTTTGCCCATCTAAGAAGGATTTTGTCAGAAAGAGTGAACTAAAATAAGGCCCCTTGTGCACTGACACCCTCCCAGCATACACCGTGACCATTAGGTAGACAATCACCTTATTTACTTACACCCACTAAAAGTCAATTTAAGTATAAAAGTTTACTCTCCTTATCTTACGTTTCTTCACCTCATCAGAGGCTCTCCATTAATGTAAGTACGATGGAGACATGTAAAACAATGAGAATCCAAAAATAGTGTAATATTGCAAAGGTAACAAATTTATTCAAAACATTGAAATAGGGAAAAAAGGAAAACATTTTTTTTCAAAATACAGTATAAAATCAGATAAAAGACCACTATAATGTGTCTCAATTTAGGATGGAGGTTTACCAGATTTTGGAGAAAAAAGAGCCTGTAGAGAGATCTTTTCCTCATATAAGGGACACTGGTTTTCCGGATAAACCAGGCCTTCAGGCGTCTCTGAAGTCCGCAACACTGGATTCCTCCCACCTAAATTCCAGCTTTCTGGAACGCATGTCGGAACTTCCTTGTTCCTTCCTCAGGCAGTATCCTGAGGGACTCCAATTATTCCTATGAGCAGGTGAATAATTGTTTGAAATAATGAGATCAGTAATATCATGCTAGTAACACACCAAAGCTCATCTCTACGACCAATGAGATTTTAATCAATTTCACCATAATTGTTAAAAAAAACAACCTGTTGTGGTTTCATACTGCAGTATCTTTCTTACTCCAGGTATAATGAATTCTATTTCCTGACCCACCCTGCTCTCTTCATTGCAAACCACTATCCAGAGCAGACAGAATGGCAATTGCTGAAACCTACAGTGTCTCAAAAGCATTTTGAAGAGGTTGTGGTCCGTAGACCCTATTTTTACAACTTAGGACTTCTGTCCTGCCAGCCAGAAACAGCTATTATAAAAACAGGTAAGTAGTCGCTGGGTTTTATATAGTCTTGATATGTTTACTGTTTGAGTGAAGCCATAACCCAAACCCCTTGGATATATAAAACATTAATGGAATCATAAATAAAATGAAGTCAAATAAAAAGAATAATTTTTTCAGCAACTGCAACAGGTAAGTAAAATAATCAATCTTTCAAGAGAATTCAATTTCTGATCCAACATCTGAATGACTTCAAATCATAAACTCATCTTGGTTCCCAGATTGGACAGACAGATGATTTCTATCTCCGGATTTTGCCGCTGGGTACAAGCTATCTGGAGGATTTCTCCTAAACCTGAGTTTATACCAATGTTCTGGTATTAGAAGCATTTGTATCTATTTTATGGCATCATAGGCCACACATTGCTCTTAAAGACCTACATTCTTCATCCCTGATTTTGAGAAAAACTTTCTCCTTGAATTTGAGAAAAATCATCTCTTTCATGTTATCTGAATAGATCCCATCACCCCTGATAAAGTCTGCTCTGGACGAAACGCGTAGGGTTTATGATTTGAAGTCATTTTATGATGTTGGATCAAAAATTTAATTCTCCTGAAAAACGTATTATTTTACTTACCTGTTGCAGTTGCTGAATACATTTTTATTTTATTCGACTACATTTTATTTATGATTCCATTAATGTTCACTTCGGTTATTTGGTGAATATATAGAGCGCACCTCTATATCTGTATCTTTTCTATCTATCTGCTTGATCCTCAATAACAGCGGGGTTCCATAGAAGTGCTGCCATTTCTATAGCGCAACACGAAGGGTCACATTCTTTGTGTCATATATATATATATATATATATATATAAATGGAGGACTCAACACTCACCATAGCAAACTCACATTAGACAAATAATCAAATAAATAATGTTGGTTTTACTTCATGAATTGATCAATGCACATAAGCTTGCAGGCCATCGCCATGGTAACCCATTTTACTGCAAGTCCTACTCTAAAGCTATGTACACACAGATCAACTGATCAGCAGATATATTTACAGCCGGATCGGGCATACACACTGCCTTATCCATTGTGATTGACAACCCATTGAGCTGTCAATCACCAGCGGCTCCTGCAACGGCTGTATGGGGGGTTGGTGTATTGCCAGTACACACAGAGCAATATTCCGATTTATCTTTAGATATATCGGGCATCGGCTGTGTTGCACAACTGATGCAATATATCTGTGGCCGATGGTCTGACAATATATTTCGGCCATTCAATTGAATGGCTGCTATATTGACCAGTATGTACCCACCTTAACACCCAGACTCTTTAAGAATCTGCCAGCTGCTGTAAAATTATTGCTTAACTGAATATATGCTTGTTTCCTGTTTATGTAGAGCTCACCCGCCAACTATCTCATGGCTTTAAAGGTGAGCCAATCACCAATACAACTCCTGAATTACCACTAAGGAAACAGCTTTCACATGTTTAAGATAATGAGCTTACCTGGGGTGCATGAGACAGCAGTGATCACAGAATGGGAAATTAACCCAAATATACACATACAAGATACTACCACATTCTCAAATAAATAACCTTAATACACAAATAATCAAATAAATATTATATATATGTATATATTCATAGTTCCACAGTATGTCGGCACTCCGCATAAATCCATACCTGTCCTGGTGCATTTCTAAAGTAGAAGTAATTACCAGTCATTAGTTTGATTTGCGCTGTACTAGTGTTTGTATGCATGTTCTATGCATACATGATGTACTCATATGCACACATACACAGGTACAGAGCAAAATACACACTTTTAATAACTTTAATATAAATTAAAGTACACAAAATGATACTCTTTATAAAGATCTACACACAAATATTCTTAAAATTAAATAAACTTCCATGCACCTCTCTGGTACAATGCATACCTTCCTTCAGCTGCATCACAATGAGTGACTCACTGAAGTCCGGGCATGCTCACTGCAGAGAATTGCTTCTGGGCTGCACAGGCAGCAGCCCATGGAAGCACTGTAGCTCTGGTGATTTGCACAGAATGGCTTCCTGTTAGAAGCTATTGCTGTCATCACTCCATGTACTGGCAGCCCAAGAGGGGGAAGAGTTTCCAGCTCTTTGTATGATGAGCAGTAGCAGCTTCCAATAGGAATCTACTACATGCTGAACTCCTCCCCACAGGGTCGGGCTGTTGCTGTGTCTGTCCTGCTGCTTCATGGAGCCTGGTGAGAGGAGGTTACCAGTGTATCAGAGACACAGCCAGCCAGCACCAGAGCTGCGGAGGTAAGGGGGGGGGGGGGGGGGGGAGGAGGGGGCACTGGAGCTCTGGTGTTTTCTGTCTGTGTCTCTGGTGTTCTGATTTTAACTGGAAGGGCTGCAGTCCTGCAGCCCTATAGCAGGCGCCGCCACTGGTAATTACAGAATCCAAGTATAAGTTGGTTTCACAAATATATGTTTATCTTCTTTAACCCGTGGAGTGCAGTTGTTTGTTCACGTGGAGGGAGGCACCCACAACTGCTGCTGATTTTTGATTTCCAGACTGAATCCAGACCGAATCTCTACATATATATATATATATATATATATATATATATATATATATATATATACGGTTATAGAGCGCAATATCAGTACCACCACCTTTCACTTTAACACCTCATATGAAATAGAGGGAAAGAAAGTGCTGCTTCAAGACACTGCACACCGTGTGCAGTGCGAAAGGTACTGACTCGGAAATATCCCAGGTCGACACTGCAGTGTAAATGAGATGAACCCTCAGTCTGACCTGGATTGAAACCATGTGGATTACAGTGTAAAAGCAGTATCATTGGGGTTCAAGTACTGTAGTTTTGTAGAATGGAGAGTTTGGATATGATTGTAGTGATGTTCTCCTTTAGCAATTCTAAACAAAATTACTTTGCATATAAATTTAAAACAAGCTATATGTGTGTATATATATATATATATATATATATATATATATATATATATACGTGGGGGTTTGACCCTGAATGCGTTTCCAATACTAGATAGCGGCCAACCTCTACAAAATCCCCCCTGTTAGTGGGAGATGAAGGACAAGACACGAGAAAAAGATGTAGAGGGCGCTGTAGGAATTCCCACCACCTTATTGTGTGCTCAAGTTTCAAGCAGATAGGTAGAGTAATAATTCAATCACATTTATTAAAAATACAAATGTATGACATTTACAAATTCATATTCTTGTGAACCGCAAGGAAACGACCCGACGCGTTTCGTCTCCGAAGAGACTTCCTCAGGGGTACACGGTAGAATGCGGTATGTTGTAAAAATAATGTTTTAAAATTATTTGTAAGAATCAAACAGAGTTCGGAAAGGACTTTGTAAAAAATTCCAATGTAGACAGGCCTTCAATAAGGGCCCTTTTGGCAGAATAGGGCGCTGGAAAAAAGGGGGAGGAGTGTACCAGAATTTGGTGAGCACAACTGAACTCTCCTGCACCTTTTCCAGAAACTTCCCCTGAGGAAGTCTCTTCGGAGACGAAACGCGTCGGGTCGTTTCCTTGCGGTTCACAAGAATATGAATTTGTAAATGTCATACATTTGTATTTTTAATATATGTGATTGAATTATTACTCTACCTATCTGCTTGAAACTTGAGCACACTATAAGGTGGTGGGAATTCCTACAGCGCCCTCTACATCTTTTTCTCATATATATATATATATATATATATATATATATATAGACACAGGAACACCCGGCACTCGACTTGTGAAAAGTATACCTTGCTGCGGTGCCATCCAAACGAACTCCGCAGAATCCTATTATATGTCGACAGGATGAAGGCGGCACTCACACAGACTTCTTGATAAAGTAAAAATCCTTTATTACACGGTCCTACGCCGTTACGGAGTCACCTCCGTCATCAGGGACACAAATCATGTACAAATACACAGGCAATAAATACCATACAATCCAACATTAACCCGCCCCCCAAGTCCACCCCGATTGGCTGATCCCTTACCCTCCCAGGTGCAGAGCGCGCCACACACACCTGTATTCGCAAGACCATATCAGACGCAGGACACCCGGCACACAGCGGGGCAGCGCACAAGCCTCTCACACTGACCTGCGCTTCCGCCCACGTGACCGGACAATCCCGCCGTCGGATTGGCTTGACAAGGCGCGTGTCATCACCCCGCATCAGGAAGTCGGGGCCTCAAGCCAAACGGTTTCTATGGAAACATAACAACAATAATAAAATATCGTAATACACATATAAAAACATCTAAAATGGTTTGAATGGAAAGCACAGCATCACAATAACATAATTAGTTCATGAAAATATAATTTGGTATCCAATATTGGATTATACCTTTATGTCAGTAACTGCATAATACGATCTCTGCAATCAGAGAATTGGAATTGTGCCCCAAATAACTCATAAGGCATATGACATGGAAAAAAATTATTATAACAAGACCAAAATTTTAACTCTGCTGGTACCATAAACAATATACATGTAAAGGAAAAATTAAGCTGAAAAGATGTTCAATTAATTGGGGAAAACCATGTAAACTCCCGGAGAGTCAAAGAAAACACTGGAGCCCCAGCGTTTCATTTAGGCCCCCCGGGGACATAGTACCCAATTATGCAGTTACTGACATAAAGGTATAATCCAATATTGGATACCAAATTATATTTCCATGAACTAATTATGTTATTGTGATGCTGTGCTTTCCATTCAAACCATTTTAGATGTTTTTATATAAGTGTATTACGATATTTTATTATTGTTGTTATGTTTCCATAGAAACCGTTTGGCTTGAGGCCCCGACTTCCTGATGCGGGGTGATGACACGCGCCTTGTCAAGCCAATCCGACGGCGGGATTGTCCGGTCACGTGGGCGGAAGCGCAGGTCAGTGTGAGAGGCTTGTGCGCTGCCCCGCTGTGTGCCGGGTGTCCTGCGTCTGATATGGTCTTGCGAATACAGGTGTGTGTGGCGCGCTCTGCACCTGGGAGGGTAAGGGATCAGCCAATCGGGGTGGACTTGGGGGGCGGGTTAATGTTGGATTGTATGGTATTTATTGCCTGTGTATTTGTACATGATTTGTGTCCCTGATGACGGAGGTGACTCCGTAACGGCGTAGGACCGTGTAATAAAGGATTTTTACTTTATCAAGAAGTCTGTGTGAGTGGCGCCTTCATCCTGTCGATATATATATATATATATATATATATATATATATATATATATATATATATACGTATCCTCTGTATGCCGGCACTCCCAGACAATTCCTTAACGGCTTAGGTGCACTCCAATGAAAAAATACAAAAAGTCCAATAACGGAGACACACAGGAAGTAAATAGAAATCACATGTATTAGCAGATGATCAAGCGCTTTCGGGGCTCTCCCCCTTCCACAGGATCACAGCCCTTACAGTGCAATCAAGTTCACTTGATGATCTGCTAATTCATGTGATTTCTATTTACTTCCTGTGTGCCTCCGTTATTGGACTTTTTATATATATATATATATATATATATATATCTATATCCGTGGGGAGGACCAGCACTCTGTCCTAACTGTCTGCTGCAGCTGCGGTGCCTTCCAATACAACTTGATATATCTGGGCACAAATGGCGGCACTCAATTGTAAAAAAAAGTTATTTTATATAATCATTAAAGTGCAAACATTCCGACGTTTCGGGCGCATATCGGGGGCGAGTCCCATTTTCAAGGTGCAGGAGTGACCCTTCAAGGTCACTCCTGCACCTTGGAAACGGGGCTCGCCCCCGAAACGTCGGAGTGTATTGCACTTTAATGATTATATAAAAGAACTTTGTTTTACAAGCCTGTGAGTGCTGATATATATATATATATATATATATATATATATATATATATATATATATATACAGCAAAAAAGTACCAGTGCGCAAATAGTTCAGAAAGCCAGTGTCCAATTTAGACAATATACCCTTTGGAGGATCTCCTCTCCAAATGTCTTTTAGTATTGCACTCAGGTTTTAATTCCCGGCAGCTCAAACTCTCTGCCTCCACAGAGGCAATCCTGGATCCACAGGTGATTTATCTAAAAGAAAAATGAGGAGAGCAAGCGCTCATAGTGCATGAATCTGTTTTAAAAGTTTTATTAAACACAGGGTAAAAGGTTGGTGGTACAGAAAGCAGGGATCACGTACCGGATCAGGCGGTACAAACACCGCTGTAATTGCACATATGATAGCTGACACCGCAGCACAAATGATGGAGAGGTTACACTCTATCATTGGTAATCTGATAGAGTGTAACCTCTCCAACATTTGTGCTGCGGTGTCAGCTATCATATGTGCAATTACAGCGGTGTTTGTACCGCCTGATCCGGTACGTGATCCCTGCTTTCTGTACCACCAACCTTTTACCCTGTGTTTAATAAAACTTTTAAAACAGATTCATGCACTATGAGCGCTTGCTCTCCTCATTTTTCTTTTAGATATATATATATATATATATATATATATATATATATATATATATAGGAAGATAGAAGACCGGCACCCACGATTGCGCCGCAGCGCTAAATGAAGCTGTGCTTGGCTGGGTGCCCTCACTGGGATAGTAGACAAGGCGGTGGGGTGGTGCGGCACTCTCAGCAAAAGAGACTCGGTACACTTGTATCAGGTGCAACGTTTCAATGCCTTTTATTTAGGCATTTTCGTCAGGCTTGTAAGAAACACATTTCATACAGGTATATATACACCCCCGTGTGAACGCGATCCAGCGTGTCTCATGACGCTGGAATGTGACGTCAGTCCCTAGAGACTGCGTGCTACCATCACCATAGTTACAGACAGATACAAAAAATACGTACAAAACAACAGTACATTTAAAACAATGCGCACCAGTAGCAGTGAGACTATGCTAAGTCAATTCAACTAATACAGTTATGTAGATTACACTTTAGTTCCTACTGGGTCAACTGGAAATGTCCTGTAGGAAACAGAACCAATAGGTATATTACATTAATTTCAAAGTTTATATGAAAAGTTAACAATACACAATGCATCAAGCTAAATGAACTTTTATAGCAATTAAGCATCATATGTTCAGAAATCTAATAAATCGCACGGATAATCAAGCATAATGAAAACATGAAAAAATGAAAAAAATATGAAAAAAATGAAAAAATAAATATAAAGCATAATGAGAGAATGAAGAATTGTATAACGGTCATTATACATTTATGGGTACACAATCCATGGAAGACCAGAGCTATCTACTTTTTGGACAAACAGCTGATACCTAGGTGCTCATTGAGACCTCTAGGAGAAATCGTATCAAGCTTGTATATCCAGCGTGTCTCACATTTCAATAATTGTAAACCCCTATTGCCACCCCGTAGATTCGGGGGGATATGGTCGATCATACGGTATTTCAATGAAGGCAAAGTGTGTTTCATAGCCAGAAAGTGCTTAGGTACAGATTGGTCACATTTCCCCCCAGCTAGAGCTGCTCGGATGGTGGACCTATGGGTAGTAATTCGCTCTTTGAATGATCTCTCGGTCTTACCTATGTACGATAAGCCGCACGGGCAAATTAGCTGGTAAACCACGTACTTAGATTCACAACTGAGGTTGTGTTTAATGAAATATTTCGTACCTCGATGGGGATGATAGAAAACAGGACCAGGGATCATATAACTGCACACTGTACATGTACAGCGAATACACCCTTTCGGGGGCGGTTTCTTCTGTTCATTGAATGATGTTATATCAGATTTTACAAGCATATCGCGGAGGTTGGGTGCTCTTTGATAGCATGGCATTAGCCTAGATTTAGGGATGTTAATATCTCGATCTGTGGAGATAATTGGCCAGAGTTTTTTTGATACCCTGTTGACGATAGGGCTGGCACTCGAATATTTAGTGACCCATGGAATTATTTCTTCAGTCTCGATGTTAGATACCTGTTTAGGAAGAAGGAGCTGTTCACGAGACAATAAAGAGGGCTGCTTTAAGATCAATCAGTTTGTAACCCCTGACTAGGAATTTGTCGATTAATGCATTAATATGTGTTTCAGCTTCAAGGGGGTCAGAAATGATACGCTTAATGCGAATCATTTGGGAGTAAGGTAACCCTTTAATGAGGCTTCTCGGGTGAGCACTTGAGCCATGTAACAGATTATTCCGATCGGTCTTTTTTTGGAATAAACCCGTTGAGATTTGACCATGTTGAAGGTGGATGGCAACATCTAAGAAATGTATGGATTTTAAATCATAAACCATGGTAAGTTTCACCGGGCTTGAGCTCACATTGTGCATTTCAATAAGGTTGACAAAATCACAAATGGGCCCAGCCCAAAACACAAGTAGGTCGTTGATAAATCGACGATATAAGAGCATTCTGGCTGCAACAGCTGGATTATCGAAAAAATGTTTTTGCTCTACGGAGAACATAAAAATGTTCGCGTAGGCTGGTGCTGCGTTAGAACCCATAGAGCATCCATTGGTCTGCAGCCAGAATGCTCCATCATGTATGAAATAATATTTTGTTAGTACAAAATGCATCAAAGACAGTAAAAAATTGATGTCAGGCCCATCATAATCAATCTGTGCATGTAAAAAAGAATCAATAGCCTCCATACCAGCGCTGTGCGGTATTATGGTGTAAAGGCTCTTTACATCTAGTGTTATAAGCCATACCTCATCCGTCATGATGGGAAGCGCTTGTAGAAGTCGGACAAGAGTGGAAGTGTCCAACAAGTATCTCGGATGGCGAACAATATAGGGCTGCAGGATAGAGTCTATGAACACAGATGTGCACTGGGATAACGACTGTCTTGCCGCAATAATTGGCCTCCCAGGCGGGTTATCCAGGCATTTGTGTATCTTGGGGATACTGTATATCACTGGAACCACAGGGTACTGGGGTATGAGGGCGTCCATAAGGCTTTGTGCAATAATCCCCTCGCGGACAGCAAACTTCAAGAGGTTGGTTAGAAAATTCTTGTACTCCACAGTGGGGTCACGTGTCAATCTTTGGTATGTCGACCTGTCAGACAATTGGGTATCGAGCTCGAACTTATATTTCTCATAGTCCATTATGACCAGGGCTCCGCCCTTATCTGCTGGTCTAAATATTAATTGGCGGTTATTCGACAAGGATTTCAAAGTGTCCCGTTCGGAAGCGGATAAATTAGAGTGGAAAATAGGTTTCTGTGTGAGTTGTTCATCAACCTGTACATCCAAGAGTCTCATATAAGTCATAATCGAGGGGTTCGGGGATTGAGGGTCAAATGTCGACCGCGGTTGTAGTTTTTTCAATTGTAGAGGGATATTAGTGGCAGGAGGCGACGAATTCGGCACTTTTGTGGACTTGGCAAAGAATTCTTTTAGTTTTAATTGCCTATGTAAGGTATGTTTTTCCACCTTCCATGTAAGAGGGTCCATCTTAGATGTCGGCACAAATGAAAGGCCTCTGGAAAGTATGTTTAATTCTGCCTCTGTTAGGATATGGGATGAGAGGTTCACCACTAGATTCTCCCTGTCGGAGGAGGCTTTTTTCCAGTTGCTCTGCCATTGTTGGCCTCTTCGGTTGTGGCGCCGGTGCCTTCTCGGAGGTGGGTCGTCACCCCTAAAGGGCCAGTTGGCTGTCTCCTACCTCTTCCACGTCCCCGTTTGGGACCCCTTTTAGACTCACTGTTGGATGACTGGTTGTCGGTAGATTGGTCAGACGTCACATATCCCCTATATCTATTCTGGCGAAAGAAGGGGCGTCATTCGTTTTTAGTCGAGGAAGTCCACTGATAGACAGTGTTTGCCTCGTAATCGGCGACGACTTTCTCGCGTTTTTCTTTTTTTAAACGGGTCAACTCACGTTTGTAATTTATCAACTGTGCAGACAATTTCTCGTACCAATTATTGGCAGTGTCCTCAGTTAGTGTGGGTTTGTACATGGTCTCAAACTGATCGATTTTCCCTTTAAGTACCGCACACTCTTTGGTAGTGAATTCAATTATTAAAAGCATTAGGTCAAACGAACACTTGTTCAGTGTGGCGACCCAGCACCGGCAGAAGGTGGGATCTTTTTTGCCCAGGGTGGGGGAGTTTCTCACCCGGAGTCCCCGGGGGATCTTCCTCGCCCGGTAGTAGTCGCTCAAGGTTAAACCGTGAAACATTAAATCAATCTCTTTCTTCTTATGCTTGAGCAAGTCACGGTAGAGTGTTTCTGTGGATGGAGGTTCAAGCAGGTTAGCCATCTCTGGATTATATAGGATGGCTTGTGCATCTGTGTCGGAAAAGCTGTTGATGTCGCCCACAGGGTATGTTTGGTGGACATAGCCGGTGGCTGCATTGTCCGGTTCTGGTTCCATGAGGATCTCTGCAGTGGATTCAATGTAGATAAATACCAGGACTGCACAGTGCTCAGATGAAGTAAACATACGTTGCTCACAAATAAGGAAAAACTAGCGACTGTTCTTCACACGGATAAGATGTATATTCAGTTAGCAGGTAGTTGGGTGCCCTGACGGGGCCGCAGGTGATAAGGCTGCAGTCCAATGGTACAGGAAGATAGAAGACCGGCACTCACGATTGCGCCGCAGCGCTAAATGAAGCTGTGCTTGGCTGGGTGCCCTCACTGGGATAGTAGACAAGGCGGTGGGGTGGTGCGGCACTCTCAGCAAAAGAAAGACTCGGTACACTTGTATCAGGTGCAACGTTTATTGTCTCGTGAACAGCTCCTTCTTCCTAAACAGGTATCTAACATCGAGACTGAAGAAATAATTCCATGGGTCACTAAATATTCGAGTGCCAGCCCTATCGTCAACAGGGTATCAAAAAAACTCTGGCCAATTATCTCCACAGATCGAGATATTAACATCCCTAAATCTAGGCTAATGCCATGCTATCAAAGAGCACCCAACCTCCGCGATATGCTTGTAAAAACTGATATAACATCATTCAATGAACAGAAGAAACCGCCCCCGAAAGGGTGTATTCGCTGTACATGTACAGTGTGCAGTTATATGATCCCTGGTCCTGTTTTCTATCATCCCCATCGAGGTACGAAATATTTCATTAAACACACCCTCAGTTGTGAATCTAAGTACGTGGTTTACCAGCTAATTTGCCCGTGCGGCTTATCGTACATAGGTAAGACCGAGAGATCATTCAAAGAGCGAATTACTACCCATAGGTCCACCATCCGAGCAGCTCTAGCTGGGGGGAAATGTGACCTATCTGTACCTAAGCACTTTCTGGCTATGAAACACACTTTGCCTTCATTGAAATACCGTATGATCGACCATATCCCCCCGAATCTACGGGGTGGCAATAGGGGTTTACAATTATTGAAATGTGAGACACGCTGGATATACAAGCTTGATACGATTTCTCCTAGAGGTCTCAATGAGCACCTAGGTATCAGCTGTTTGTCCAAAAAGTAGATAGCTCTGGTCTTCCATGGATTGTGTACCCATAAATGTATAATGACCGTTATACAATTCTTCATTCTCTCATTATGCTTTATATTTATTTTTTCATTTTTTTCATATTTTTTTCATTTTTTCATGTTTTCATTATGCTTGATTATCCGTGCGATTTATTAGATTTCTGAACATATGATGCTTAATTGCTATAAAAGTTCATTTAGCTTGATGCATTGTGTATTGTTAACTTTTCATATAAACTTTGAAATTAATGTAATATACCTATTGGTTCTGTTTCCTACAGGACATTTCCAGTTGACCCAGTAGGAACTAAAGTGTAATCTACATAACTGTATTAGTTGAATTGACTTAGCATAGTCTCACTGCTACTGGTGCGCATTGTTTTAAATGTACTGTTGTTTTGTACGTATTTTTTGTATCTGTCTGTAACTATGGTGATGGTAGCACGCAGTCTCTAGGGACTGACGTCACATTCCAGCGTCATGAGACACGCTGGATCGCGTTCACACGGGGGTGTATATATACCTGTATGAAATGTGTTTCTTACAAGCCTGATGAAAATGCCTAAATAAAAGGCATTGAAACGTTGCACCTGATACAAGTGTACCGAGTCTTTCTTTTGCTGAGAGTGCCGCACCACCCCACCGCCTTATATATATATATATATATATATATATATATATATATATATATATATATGAATTATATACAATATTTTTATTTTATCCTTTTCGATTGCACATATAGTACATGGTTGATTTAACTTCATGTTCTTCTGTCTAGTTCACGGAAAAGCCTCAATTGCTATTAAAAGTGACCATAATTTGAAATTCAAATTTGACCTCAATCAATCCAAGAAATCAGGAGTATTGCAGTTGCTACACTGTGGGATGAAGCTTGATGTTTACCCTGACAAGACTGGAGCAGATGTCTTAAACATTTATGCAAAGGATCAACGATCTGGAACTCAATATCATAAGGTTTTGAGCTACAAAATAATCTGCCATTCTGTTGACCCCAGTATCAAGACTCCCACATGTCTTAATAACCCTGTTGGGCCAAGCTGGATTTCAGAAGAGGCTGGGTTAGTTCAGCCCTCCCATCCTGACCCAATCATCCATGCAGAGAATGGATGCTGCATCATTAGATTTGTAGTGAAAAAGGACTTAGATTTTTTATGTACCCTGCACTCCGATGAAGTAGGAATGACATCGGAGATGGAGAACAGGCATGTCTTCCTTGTACAGATAGAGGACAAAGTGGAAATGAAGGTCCGCCTACCACAATCAGGAACATTCGTATTATGTGTTAATATTAAGCCCAGACAAAGCAAATTTACTTATTATACCTATTTATGTAACTATATAATTATTAGTACTGACACCACTGTGAGGTGGCCAGTATTTCCTTTAGCATACTCCATCTGGGCCAAACATTATGAACTGGTGCATCCTCTAGAGGGTGTTCTACCTGAGACCACCGATCTTTCCTTCAAGATTCGTATCCCTGGTGTGGCTGGAGTGTGTGTAGAAGGAGAAAGTCACATCCCCCTGGCTCTTGCTCACAGTGGTTATTGGGAAGGGACATGCAGCACCGTTAATAGAAATGAGCTCACTATCATGATCAAATATGCAAATGAGCCAAATACCTGGCACCGCCTCCTACAATATAAGGTAGATGTGGTTCCTCTTACTGTGGTGTCAGTTTTGTGAATAAATAATTTAATGTTTTATGTTTTAAGTTAAATGTCTTTATTTTTTCAGGATTATAGATATAGGGCCTAACTCAAAGTAATTGCACCACCACCAAATCTCTGACTACGAGAACATCTGTCATGATCATCATAGCCAGATTAAGGTCTAAATGGGCCTGGAGCTGAAAATGATCAAGGGCCTAATATGCGCAATAATGGGGGTTGCGGCCAGCACCTAATAATGTGGGGGGGCGTGACCAGTGTTCTGGTTGGGTGGTCTGCTCATGGGTGTGTCTCTATTTGTGTAAATACTTTCAACTAATTATATATGCCTGGAAAAGGCAGGGGGCTGGAATAAGAAAAATGCAGGGAGATATATTGGCGGGTGCCCTCAAAAGGTGCACCCGCAGGACGCCAATGTCCTAAGATACTTGCGGGGTGAGGCGGCACTCCAGTCATAAAAAGAATAGTGAAAGCTGAAACTTGGTAGACAATATGTCAGCACCTTTTATGTGGTAACCTAAGTTTACCACACCATATACCCCTTATACAAATTATGCAACACAATAGTAACCCCCTTATACTGTACTTGCTTCTTACACATTATGCCACATGGAATGAGACAAAATTCACACTGATTGAGCCAAAATTCACACTATGGCACACAGATTGAGTCAAAATTCACGTTATGCCACACAGATTAAGGCAAAATTCACATTTTGCCACATGGATTGAACCAAAATACACACTATACCAGGCATGTTCAAAAATTGGCCCTCCAGCTGTTGTGAAACTACACGTCCCAGCATGCCTTGACATAGTTTTAGCATTCCCTAATTGAACAACTGTGGCAATGCATGATGGGACTTGTAGTTTCACAGCTGGAGGACCATAGTTTGGACATGCCTGCACTATACCAAACAGATTGAGCAATAATGCACAATATGCTTCATAAATAGGGGCATTGCGCGCCAAAGGCGCACATTAAAAATTTACACCATAATGCCCATTACATGTTAAGCCTCACACCATAATCTCCATTATGTATTATGCCAAACACCATAATGCCTATTAAAAATTATGCTACATAAGTGTTGCTTACCTACATGTTCATTGCCAGGGGTTCGATGTTCATTGCCAGGGGTTCCATGCTCATTGCCAGGGGTTCCAAGCTCATTGGCAAGGGGGAATACATGCTCGCAGTAACTGGGGGACAGTCGCCGCCGGCCAGAAATTACAGCCATTAACAGCCGGGCAGAGAGCAGGAGGCTGCCCGGCTGTATTCAGAGCACTGCATGTCCTGGCTATTTGAAATAATACCCCTTTCATACCAGAAAATGCAGGGAATATAGTCCCAGGATCATCCAGGGACATTCTCGGTCTGGCTCCTTTTACACCAGCCTAGTCCCTGCATTTTCTGGTGTGAGGGGGAACGAAAACCACCCCAGTCCCCCTTTGTGTGTTTGTTAACTGTGTTATATGTTTTTTAATATTATGACAGATGTCGGTATGGAGAGTGATGAGTTGGCCCCGGGTATTTGAATAAATAAATATATGATTAATATGAAGTAAAGTTTCTCCACTGGCGCTCTCATTTGACATAAGGACAGGAGGAAGCTGCATTAATAAACATTGAATAAATATGGCTGTGCATTCCACTGATCAGAGTGTGTGGAATGCAAACCAGGAAACAGGTGAGAGCGGAAGTTCCGGCTCAATGAACCGCACGGCGGAGTCACTTCCGCCGCAATGGAACGCACGCCAGACTTGCTGTGCTTGTTCTCGTGTTTACAGAGGCGAGCTGCGTTTGTGTCCTTTATGGTGACAGTAAGTGTGATTTGTAATGAACAGTGATGTCCGTCCTAGTTGTCTATGTTGAGCGCTATCGGAGCATTTAGGGTTTTTTTCCTGATAGGTTGTTTCCCAAGGGGAGGGGCTGGTGTGCTCTTAAATACCGACGCTTGTCAATAGGGATTTGTCTGTGTGTCCTGTTGGAGGAGGTCATGATTAAGGCCACGTTCTGTGGCCGAAACATCGACCTGACCATTTATCTGTGATTGAGATGCTATAAGTATGGAATAAAATCCTGCTGAAAATACTGAAAGATTGAAGCCCTGGTGAGTGCCATTTATTTTGGACTTTATTGTATTTGTGGCCTTTTTGCAAGGAGAACCACTGATGTGCGACCCCAGGCGGATGCTGGATTTAAAGTGAGTGCCAACCGTATCCACGATTCATATATATATATATATATATATATATATATATATATATATATATATATATATATACAAAGAGGGGGTGTCCAGAGTGCGCTCGTTGTAACGAATATGTGTGATCCAACAACCACTTGTATTCACTCCGAAGAGATTTCATAAGCTTGAAAATATCACCGAAGACCTCGATCATAAAAGCAATTCTTTATTAGAAGCCCGACGCGTTTCGTCTACACGACTTCATCAGGGGCATGGCTAAAAAGTGGTACAGAAAAAAGGTATTGGCACAAACTATATACAGAATTGAGTCAATATACAAAAAAGTAAACAGGAGTGTACATACCATGGCCAAACTAGGCCTGATATCCATATAATAACAGTAACGATAATAGACAATCTTCCTTGAAACGTACAATCAGTTAAAATCTGCAAAAATGCATTCAAATATCAGATCGAAAATCGACTCTATCATTCATAAAATAATAATATAAAAACGGAGGACATATGAGCAAGCAACAGATGATGAAGCAAAGTGGACACATACCAGTATGAGTAAAGATGGAGGATTATGCCAATATTATAAAATCAAGATATGTTTCCTTCAGAGATGGACGAAAAGGAACATATAGCCTATAAGTGATAAGTGTACCCAATATTAAATTACAAACAAATCATTAGAAAGGTAGAATAGAATAAGTAAATCACTCCCTCAAATAAGAAGGAAGGGATAGAAGTACTGCGTCCGCACTCTTGTACTCTAACCCTCGATTCTCCTCACAGGTCCCTGTAAGGAGACAAACACCAGACCTGTGCAGAGCCTAACGAAACCTAAATGTGGCACGACTACATAACTACAATAACTATAACTATAACTACAACACCAAGAACTGACTAAGTGTATGTGGTGCAACACAACTACGAAAATCTAAACAACTTTGCTATGCACGGACAACAACATACAATACAGTACAAGACCTTACCAACCAACTGCTCCTTTAACCTCTGCCTGTATTCAGATGTACTCCCTTCCTGACTAGAGCTGGCCAGCGTATGCTCACTCTAAACAGTACCAGTTAGCTACTTGGTGAACCACGAGGGGACTGCCGCGGAGCACGTCCACCTCCTAATCCCAACTACCCACAGGAAACCACAATCTGGGCTTAGAGCCCTTCCCTACTCACCTGCAGGCCTAGGGGCCTGGATGCTGCTTGCAGGCCTAGCTCAGGCCTAGTGCCTGTTGGTGGCCGCAGGCCTAATGCCTGAATGGGGCACAGGCCTAGAGGGCCTGACTAACTGAGCCCCTGGGCCTAGTGCCCAGCTATGGGGGCCTCGGGCCTAGCGCCCAGTTAATTGGGGGGGAAAAAGAAGCCCTAGGGCCAGGAGGGCCCAGCTAAATACCAAGGGCCAGGAGGGCCCAGCAATCATTAACCCATGGGCCAAAAGGGCCCGACTATAATGCCAACAGGCCAGAAGGGCCTGACAGTGCCCACGGGCCTAGTGCCCGACACCCGGTGGTCTAGGGAGGGGTAGGTGGCCTGGGGCCCCTACCTGGGGTTGGGAGAGGCCGCGGGGGGGAGCTTCCTTCAGCTCCGATGCTTTCCACCCCCGCTGGCCTCTCCGTGGGTGGTATCCATTTTCTTTCTTCTGCCACTGGCCAGTCCTGGCCAGCGGCAGCACCGCTTGCTTTCTTCTTCCAGGAGGCGCCGGAGAGTTTCTGGCTTGGTCCCGGCGTCTTCTGGCCTCTTCACCGGCCGCCGGAACTCTTCTCTCCTCCGCCGCTGTCTCCGTCTCCAGTCGTCTTCTGTCTTCAGCCGGGGCGCTCCGGCCGCGTGGGATCCTTCTCCTCCTTCGCCTCCTGGCGGCATCTGACGTCAGACGCCGGGGGCGGGCTTGGGGACGGCGCGGCGAACGCTGATTGGCTGGCCAGCGGGGGTGGAAAGCATCAGAGCTGAAGGAAGCCCCCCCCCCCCGCGGCCGTCTGCCATTGGCTGCCGATTCGGGAGCCATGATTGGCTCCGAACGGCGGGAGATTTAAACTGCCGCTAGCGGCGCTTCGCCGTCCGCACCGTCAGCGCTGGGATCGGTGTCTTGATCCCAGCGCTGTCTGGAGCTTGGTCCCACTGGGGACTCAGCTCCCTCTCCCCCTCACACTGTGGCTCCGGCGCTGGGAGCAGGAGAGCGCTCCCAGCACCGGGGCTCATCTTTACATTTCCCCCCCTTTTTCCTTTGTAGTCCCTACAAAGTTCTCACTCACCGATATCCGGGGGTCAGGGCATTCCGAGGTTCTCTCAGGGAAGTAGTCTTCGGGAGCCCAGCCTGGACCAACTGTGACCCCACTTTCTTCCACTGGCTCCGGACTAATCTCCATCCCTCCTGACACTACTCTCCGGATCCTCTGGGGAAGTGGCTGCTTGTTATGGCCATTCACCATAGGCCACCAGGGAGAATCCTCTTCAATGGGTGCAGCGTCCACCCATACTTCTTACTCCACCTGGTCTGGGTCGTCATCGCGGGCTCCATGGCTGACCACCAACCTACGGCGAATTCCTCCGGGGCATCTCTTTCCTCCCAGGCAATCATCACCATCAGACAAGCTTCTTCATGGGGCACTTCCAACGGTTCCATATCTCTGGGAACGGTGCCTCCCATGGCATCACCATCCTCTCCTTCCCCTTCCTCCATCCAAGTCCGTTCTGCCAGCAGGGGTCTTGCTCCAGGATCTTCTCTCCCTCTTCTCCGAGGGCGATCGACTGCGAACACTGCTCCACATCCTGCAAATCCGGTTCTTCAGGCATGGCTAACACTTCAGAGTCTGGACTCTTCTCCACAGTCTCTGGCGCCAGGTGCCGACTTTCTTCCTCAGCGTACTCCCTCTGTTCCGCTGGCACTTCGAGATACCCAGGGCATTCCTGTTCTAACTGTCCAGGTTGAGGACTCTGCCAACCTCGGGAACTTCTGGGCTTCCTTGCCGCTGGGTCTTCACGCTCTTCCTCACCGCGTGGTTCCTTCACCTCCTGGTTATTCACGTCCGCCTTCAATGGGAACTAATCTTTTCCAGGGGTCTTCTTCTCTGGGCACAACATCGCCGTGGTATCTTCACAGGTGCACTCATGGGCCAAGCGTCCCTGCTTCCAACATTCCCAACATGAGGGCTTCCACGGGGTCTCCGCTGAGGTTACCACGACCACCTTCTTCACACGAGCGCCTCTCTTCTTCGGGGCTGGCACAGACAAAATGGGCACCTGCGAACTCGCTTCAAACAGGCTCTTCCGCTCCATTTCTCTGGCTTCTTTCTGCCGTTTCTGGACTCCGCCATCAGGGGTCATCCACTCTTCATCCATCAGGCCCGAGTCCCTGTGTTTCCGTCGTTGCTCCGTCTGTGGCCTCTCCGTCCACTTGGTCTTCGGCGGCCAGTCCCCAAAAGGACAGTCCGGTAGCAGATGTCTCGGATCTTCACATAACCCACACTGGCCAATGTCGTCCTCACTATACAGCTCCTCCCATGGGCAGCTATTATCCTTGTGTCCATACTCCTCACAGAGTTTACAACGGGGCTGCTTCTTCCCCGGGACCTTCTGTCGACGCCTTGGAACGACATCCTCGACCATCTGGGTCGTCTTCCTCGGAGGCTCCTTCTATCGCAGCTTCACTCCAGGGACAATCACTGACTAAGTGTCCGACCTGTTGGCACGTCCTAAATTCTTCTCCTGTCACAGTCGCCCATCCGTCGTCGTCAACCACACGGGGGTGGATCGGTTCCGATGCAATCCGCTGGGGGGTCTTCCTGGGGATGTTCCACATCGTGTCCGCGGTGCGTATCCTGCCGACTACGCCAAATGTGAGATGGGTGTAGGGGCAGTGCGGTGTGGTGCCTGCTGCCGTGCAGGTGTTGTCGGACCACTTACCTGGCGCCGCACCCTCTCACCTTCTGGCCGTGCCAAATCACGGTCCTGGAATTCTCCGGCACCTGGACACGAACACCTAGGAGGAAGGAGAGTAGGTGAGAGCTGTTCCTCCTGGATGAAGACCGTTGCACCCTCCGTCCCGTGACGTCTCTACAGAGGCCCCCTCCGGGCTCCGGGAAACATCATCATCGGCGCACTGCCTCAGAGCCCGGAGTGTCACCTATTGGCACTTGCGCACCTAGGTGAGGCCTTGACCTTGCATGGGGTACAAGGTCCACGTACGCCGTGGATGGAGGAAGGAAGGGAGATAGGCAGGAACACACACACAGACGGACAAACAAGATGACACTCACCGTCCTCACTCTTGTACTGCGTCCGCACTCTTGTACTCTAACCCTCGATTCTCCTCACAGGTCCCTGTAAGGAGACAAACACCAGACCCGTGCAGAGCCTAACGAAACCTAAATGTGGCACGACTACATAACTACAACACCAAGCCCTAGAACTGATTAAGTGTATGTGGTGCAACACAACTACAAAAATCTAAACAACTTTGCTCTGCATGGACAACAACATACAATACAGTACAAGACCTTACCAACCAACTGCTTCTTCAACCTCTGCCTGTATTCAGATGTACTCCCTTCCTGACTAGAGCTGGCCAGCGTATGCTCACTCTAAACGGTACCAGTTAGCTACTTGGGGAACCACGAGGGGACTGCCGCGGAGCACGTCCACCTCCTAATCCCAACTACCCACAGGAAACCACAATCTGGGCTTAGAGCCCTTCCCTACTCACCTGCAGGCCTAGGGGCCTGGATGCTGCTCGCAGGCCTAGCACCGGCCTATACACACTAACGTCACCTTGTATTAGACTTATTCTAGCTGTGGCTCAGGCCTAGTGCCTGTTGGTGGCCGCAGGCCTAATGCCTGAATGGGGCACAGGCCTAGAGGGCCTGACTAACTGAGCCCCTGGGCCTAGTGCCCAGCTATGGGGGCCTCGGGCCTAGCGCCCGGTTAATTGGGGGGGGAAAAGAAGCCCTAGGGCCAGGAGGGCCCAGCTAAATACCAAGGGCCAGGAGGGCCCAGCAATCATTTACCCACGGGCCAAAAGGGCCCGACTAATGCCAACAGGCCAGAAGGGCCTGACAGTGACCACGGGCCTAGTGCCCGACACCCGGTGGTCTAGGGAGGGGTAGGTAGCCTGGGGCCCCTACCTGGGGTTGGGAGAGGCCGCGGGGGGGAGCTTCCTTCAGCTCTGACGCTTTCCACCCCCGCTGGCCTCTCCGTGGGTGGCTGTCTGGAGCTTGTTCCCACTGGGGACTCAGTTCCCTCTCCCCCTCACACTGTGGTTCCGGCGCTGGGAGCAGGAGAGCGCTCCCAGCACCGGGGCTCATCTTTACATCATGAGCCTTAATGATATTTGTATTAATACATCCCGCCCTGTATCTTAGTAATTTTACTAAATTCTCAGGCTGTATTTTTTGGGCCGATTGGCAATCTTAGTTAGTTTTCCTTTCAATCTCTTACAGATTGTTTGTCTATTAATATGGGTGCACTGCAACATTAAAGACATTGGGCCCACTGTAATAGAGTGTGAGAATCAGAAATGGGTTTCGCATTTTTAAAGCAGTAATCATTTACACTGCAAAACCAGGTTGATTTATGTAAAAGATTGCCGCTTTAAAAAAATGGGAAAACTCTCCAAAAATCTCTCACTTTCTGATTCTCACAACTTATTACATTTGATGATGGCTTAATGACGGCAAACTGGCACCGCCCCAGGAAAATTCATATAGAGTCTCCTCTCCGGGCTTTACCTGGAGAGGGGCCATTTAAAGTAGCCAGTATGCTTCACTGCGGAATGACTTAGAGTTGGACATAAGTCCATTTGCCTCTTCTGAATTTTTGAGTACATAAAGCAGCATTGCCTATGAGCACAACTAGGGTAAAAAGCATATTATGGGGGGATGCTCTTACATCAGCGCCCCCTTACCGCCGCCCATCGCCAGCTACCGCAAACATAATTATCGCATATGATCTAACATATGCGATAATTATCAGAAAATACAGCTCTTGCGTTAAGAGCTGTCTTTTGCGTTGACCCGGCGATGAGCGGTGGGTCCCGGCGGCTCCCCCCTCCCTCTCTTACCCGGCTGCTGCCTGCTGCTGCTGCAGGGGGGGCTGGCTTTCCTCCTCCCTGCACCCGGAAGAGGATGTACAGTGCAAGGAGGAAGAGGTCACAGGTCCGGGCAGCACATCTCTGTGCTGCCCGGACACAGGTGAGGGGGAGTCGGTGCGGGGAGGCGAGGGGTCGCGTTAGAAGCCCATAGGCTTCTATGGGGCATCACCAGATTTTTCTGGCGATGCACCCCTTCGCGGTGACCCGGCGGGGGATGCTTAGAGCATCCCAAAATGCGGTAAAAACCCTGATAACGGTGTTTTTACCGCATTTTTAGTTTAGAGAATCTCCCCCTATGCCTGTAGCACATTGCATGGAGGTGATGTGAGTTCACTACAGTGAGGGCCTGGAGACTCCTTATTGGTGACTCAACTGGATTCTTAAGACATGTGTTCACCTAAAATAGCTATGTGAAAATGTAAATGGTCATGAAAATGTATTGCCCAACTCTTGCAGGAACTCAAGCTCAGATAATAAGAGAAAGAAGCACTGTGATAGTTTGTGGTATCCTTCTGCTTCCTGATATGCCAGATGCCTTGTCGTATCAGAAGCTGGGTATGGTCAAATCAGTCCTGAGACTTCTGCAGTCAATGTGAACAAAGGAAAAGGGCTTTAAAGTAATATCCGCTCACAATATTTATATAAAATACACAAATGCTAATTCAAGTTCGCTTCGCAAAACACCGAAAATCGTAGATGCCCTTACTGCAGTCGCATTGCAATAATGCGACCACAGTCCATGGGGCAACAAGTGGTGGCAACCATGCGTTTGGATGGTGGCGATTAACCATTTTCGGGATGCAGTCTGTACAACAAAGGACCGTTTTGATTGGGCGACAGTTGTGTGATGTCAGCCTTTGTGACCCAAAAGATGGCTGGGCTGCGCCTAGCTTCACATATAGGCTTCACTGCCAGGGGGCAGCTGGTGATGTGTGAGCAGTAAAGCACTCAACCTGTAATGATGCAAAGGTATTAAGCCTACTTTCAAAAGATCTAGAGCCTGAATGATATTTGTACTCAATGCTGATGTTCGCGTTTTATGGTGGAACTACCATAGGTGTGCAGTGGTCAGTCTCATATATAAAAGTTGTCACAGGCGTTACCGTGCAATTAGACAAGATAAGTCTTGTATAGATATAACTTCTTTATGTAGAACTGGGTAACAGGATCAATATAATATGGCAAAACATCAGCATTCAGTAACAGCTTGTTGAACTCAACATGTCAGCTACATGTGCTACTCACATTTCTTCTCTAGACAACATGAACACGAAGAATCAGAGATATACAGAAATATAACAACAAACAATACATACTGTATCTGAGTATGTCGCCATCTGCTGTCCCTTCAAGGTACATTCATATGAATAAAACCCACAGTCGGTTGCATATATTCCAACAATGTTCACGCAGCTGAGAATTTATTGGTAGACAGTGATCACTCCAAGGTACTTTTTATATGCCGTCTGCAATCAGAAGAAACTATATAGAGTGCTATGGATTGTTTGAGGGAGGTATCTTCTCTAGGGCCCTATGAGGTCTAAATCCACCCCTGCAGTCAGAAGTTGTAATTTTGTGATTCCTTGCAAAATTACAACTCATGCTGAATGAGGTCCAAGGAATGGATATAATTTCCCTTATTAGGGTATAAACATAGCTGAAATCCCTGATTGGTCATTAGTACTTATCTTACAGTGCCTTATAAAAGGTTATTAATAAAAATAGGTAATTTAGGGTTAGGAGAAAAAAAATGTGTCATTGGATTAAAAACTGGATGGACAATCGGGGACAGAGAGAGGTGGTAAATGACATACATTCCAGCTGGGGTAAGGTCCAAAGTGGAGTCCTGCAAGGTTCAATATTTTAATGATATAGGAAGTGACATAGGGGGAAACAAAATAACTCACCCAAATCTAATTCTCTCTGCACATGTTACATCTACCCCCCTGCAGTGCACATGGTTTTGTCCATCTAAGAAGGATTTTGTCAGAGAATGACCTAGAATAAACCCCATAGTGAGTAAAATTACAATATTTGCGGGCAACACAAAATTGAGTATGGAATTTAACCCAGGAGAGGATGTGGATACACTACAAAGTGACTTAATTAAACTGCAAACGTGGGCAGAAAGGTGGAAAAGCAGTTTAACATTGATAAATGTAAAGTAATCCATTACAGGGACAAAAATGAACACGCTACTTATAGGCTAAATGGAGTTATTGTAGGGAATTCTGCTGTAGAGAAGGACTTGGGGGTCATCATAGATGAAAAATTGGGTAACAGTACACACTGCTTAAGTGCAGCAGCAAAAGCAAACTGGACACTGGCATGCATTAAAAGGGGAATGGATTCAAGGGATGCCAATGTGATAGTGCCTCTTTACAACACATTGGTGAGACCACACTTGGAATACTGTGTTCAGTTCTGGGCACCGCACCTTAAAAAGGACATAAATGAATTGGAACAGGTACAGAGAAGGGCGACTAAGCTAGTAAAAGGTCTAGAATCACTAGAATTCAAATATAGGTTAACCAGGCTGAATATGTTTTCACTGGAGAAACGGAGGTTGGGAGGTGATATGATTAGTATGTTCAAATACAGGATTGGGAATCATATGGAACCGGGAGATGATTTGTTCACTAACAGGCCTATACTTAGGACACGCGGGCATGTACTGAGGCTCGAGGAAAGAAATTCCATTTTGAATTAAGAAGAGGATTCTTCACCATTAGAGCAGTAAAATTCTGGAACTCATTGCCGGTGGGGGTGATTACAGCAACTACTGTTAATGAATATATATTAAAAAAAACAACAACTTTGTATTACGGTGCTAGGAATTTGAGAGTCTCCGATTATTTGTTCCAAGCAGCACTGTCTTTGCTAACTACCTCTGACAATATATTGTATGCATACTGTCTCCATTTGTCTAGTACTATCCTGCTCTTTCTTTTACAGAATAACTCCCAATGTGCTAGTTTAATTGTCAGTCAATTTGCTCTTTTACCAACATAAACTGTCTCTATTTAGAGTTACCTTGTTTCTTTTTGTTTCTTATGCGGCTGCATGAGATTCATCAATTGGTTCCAGGTGCATTGTAGGCATTATACTGCAAATATTGCAACACTGTTTTTTACAAATTAACAACTCCTTGATCTTTGTAAGTGCATGAATGCACAGCACTACATTGCTGGCAATTCATACACATCCTTGAAACAGTGGGCACATATTCATCATCATTTTTTTCCAACTACTGTATTAATTTTCTATACCAACTCCACCACTCTCTCATTCAACTGGGTCACACCAGATGAACAGCAGAAGTGGCACTTAGCGCCTCACACCACCTTGGGGCCCTCTCATCTGTAAGGTTATACTTCCATACATCACTGTGCCGCCTGACCCCTTCCAAACTCAGCAGCTAAGCAGTGACTGGCCGGATCAGTACCTCTTGGGAGACCAGTAGGGAATATCCGGTGCAGTATTCATACCCAGAAAGCAGAAGCAACAGGTGATCTAGTGAAAAGCTTTCTTCTATACTGCGTCAGCAAATTGGACAATATATCTTTCTCTCCCCATGTGGATGCTTAAACCAAGATTATCTAACAGATTGTGATTACATAAAGGGGGAAATTTACTAAAGGAAATTTGTAAAAAAAAGGTGTATTTGTATCCAGAAATACACTTATTTTTGACATTTGCTATCCCAAAAATACGGCAATTCGTATTCGTATTGATGTGCTATCAATACGAATACGAATTGCCATATTTTCGGGATAGTAAATGTCAAAAACTGTATTTTTGGATACAAATACACCTATTTTTTTTACAAATTTCCTTTAGTAAATTCCCACCAAAGTGTGGATCGTGCAACAAGAGGAGCAAAACAGAAATATATTTATTGCAACAGTATTTATAAAAAATTTTGCACAATATTTTCCAGTGCGCACATAAATTCCTCTTGTCTGTATTCAACCTGTATTGGATATCCCCCTGTCAATCATTTTCGCCTCATAACAGTGCAATTTGAAACTGTACTTTCTTTTTTCTTTTTGTATTTATGATGATATGATACACTAAATGATATAACCTTTGAATTAACGTATTTTAAACCTGTGTAATAAAAGTTATATTTTAATTTAACCCAATCTTACATTACCTTTATACAATAATTTTTCACAAGTGTGCCCCAAAACCCCTTGTGTTCTTCCTTTGTCTACTTTTGACATATCCATGTAATCAGTGTTATAGCTGAACTTTTTTGGGAGCACCACCAACCCAGTACCCAGCCACATAGATAAGGTTAACAGGTCATATGTTGGTTTACAATACTGTATTCTCATTATAACCATTTTCATCTTATTGTGCCTGTGACAATCCCACCACATAGTAATTCAAAACAGGCATGAGAGCAGTACACAACAAAATGGATGACAGCCGCCATCTTAATGCATATGTATTCCTCCTGTTGCACCTATTCCACAAATATTCAATAATTACCTCTATATCCCTCTGTAATAACCGAACTGAAGGGATCAGTATATCTCTCTCGCTGGAGGGCCGAAGGTTCCCCATCCCTGGCTTAGATATTGGCTGAGGGCCATAGGCCAGTGATTGCGTATTAAGAGATGAAGGAGGAGGCCCATGTGCAGTCTCCTCGGCTTGCCCCTCCCCTCTGCCGGGAGCCGCACCAGGAGCAGTAGGGTCTGACTCTGACTGCACTGTGGAGTCTAAAACACTGGTTTGCAGGAATCTATGACCTGCAAACCGGATTTGTTCTAGGGAACAGGATTGCCACCTAGCAACAGCAGGTGGGTTAGGCAGCAAGCCTCCCGAAAGTGCTGAGGGATAGAAAGTGAAAAATTTTTCACTTACCTCTCCCTCTACAGCTACAGCGCCGCTGGAGGCGCGCGCGCGTGCGCGGCGCGCGCACGCCGCGTCACGTGCACGCGCGCGCACACGTGAGCGCGCCCCCCAAGCGCTGGTCAGATTTTTTCGGAAGGTTACTGGTGGCAACCTGTCCTCCCAGAATATGGGAAGGTAAGATGACCTCCCGGTAGGTCTACTCCTAACGGGTACCTAGGTAACAAAGACTCAAAAACCCGTAATGCCTTGAAACCAGAAAAAGGTTTATTAACATGAAACCGGGAGCCCTTCTGAGAAACTGGGCTAACTAGATAATAGGACTATCTCTCTGAAAGGGAGATTGAGCTTCCTGAGCTGAATGTGTATAAGAAACTTGATTGCAGCCTGAGGATTAGCCGCCGACTGAGTGATGGAGGTCACTTCTGATCCTTATTGGCCGGTGCCTGTGGCTTCTTTTGGTCCCTCGGTGCGCCTGATGGGAAGAGAGAAGGATCTTTAGGACCAACTAATTTAACAGAGGAAGCGCCAGACCTAGCGACATTTGGTGCCAACCAAGGGTGGGTGGGTGGGAGCTGTTGCTAGGTGGCAATCCTGTTCCCTAGAACAAATCCGGTTTGCAGGTCATAGATTCCTGCAAACCAGTGTTTTGTTCTTCGGGAGGCTTGCCACCTAGCAACAGCAGGTGGGCAGACTACCACATACCTGGTGGTTGCTCTGAGAAATTCGATCTTCTGAAGATCGGTTGGTCTCCAATAGTGTCTTGCAAAGGTACGTGAGGAGGACCATCTTGCTGCTCGCATAATCGCATGCAGGGGGATGCCTTTCGCGGCCGCTCTAGTGGCAGCCGCTCCCCGCAGGGAATGGCTTTTGAATTGGTCCGTGTCTATACCCGCCTGTTTCATGGAAGCTACTATCCACCCTCTGATGGTGGATGGTCTAGCAGGGCGGTAGGGTTTCCTACAGGTGATGAAAAGTTGGGAGATGTTCTCTCTAATGAGCGCCGTTCGGGCCAGGTACAGTTCTAAACATGTAGATATACAAATATTGGGGTCGGTGGGATCCCTAATTATGTCGAATTCCACTATTGGTGTATTAAAGGACGAAGTTTTTGTATGCCCTTTCAGGATGATGTGGTAACCTGTTGGGGTACGTGATAACCACGGGTCCTCTATGTGGATTAGAGTTAGCTCAGCCCCTCTTGCTGCTATGGCCAGGGCTAATAGGGATGCTAACTTGCGGGAGAGTAAGATTATGTCCTCCACTGTATCTTGGGAAGACCAGAATGTAAGGAATGGCTCTATGTCCCAGGTATTAGAATACTTTGGTGTGAGGGGCCTGGAAAGGTGGATGCCTCTCAGAAGTCGGAGGTAAAGTTTATTATTCGTTAGATTAGGAACTAAAATAGCCAAGGCCGAGCCGTATGATCTTATGGTGGCAGAGGCTAACCCTGATTGGTATTTAGATGCTAGGAAGTCTAGGGCTAGATGGAGAGGTGAGCCCCGCGTCTGTAGGCTGCGTTGGCTTCTCCATGTGTCAAATTCCTTGATAATGGCCCCGTATCTGGATCTAGTTCGCGGTCTTAAAGACGCATTAATTAGTGCCCTTGTGGGAGATGCTAGGGCTCGGTCGGTCAGCAACCCAATAATATTGCCATCCACATGCACTGGGGAAGGGTCTCTAGTATGTCTGAGGTTCCCTGGAAGCAATCCCTGGACAGCCCCAGGGGGATCTTCGGGCCGATCCGAAGTTGGTTGACTAGGGGAAACCACACTCTGGATGGCCAAACAGGGTATACCAGAACTATGTGGGGTACCCGGTCCTCCCTGATCTTCTGAAGGACTTTCAGGAGAAGGGCTGGGGGAGGGAAGGCGTAAGGGTGCCGAAGGTCTGTCCAAGGGAAGGACATTGCATCCATCCTCCAGACTCCCTCGGTCCATATTCTGGACACGAACCGTGGGATCTGGGCGTTTGTGGGACTGGCGAAGAGATCTATTTCTAGGTCCCCGAATGCTTCTCTTATCTTTTGAAAAACCTGGCTTTTTAGAGCCACCGAGTCTAGAGAGATTCTTTCGCGAGATAGCGAATCTGCTAGCTCGTTTAGCTGGCCTGGGACATAAGATGCTACTAGGATAATATCCCTCTGTGTAGCCCACTCCCAGATCTCTAGGGCTTCCCTGCATAGGGAGATGGACTTCGTGCCCCCCATTCTGTTTATGTATGACACCGCTGTTGTATTGTCTAGGCACAGCTGTATGCGGGTGTTGGTCATGTGATTGGGAACTAGAGCTCTCAACGCTAGTTTCGCTGCTCGCAATTCTAGGATGTTTATGAACATCTGTGTCTCCTCTGCCGACCAGCTTCCCCGGACTGCCTTGTCCTGTGAGAAGCCTCCCCACCCCGTTAAGGAAGCGTCTGTGGTGATTGTCAAAGACGGTGGGGGGTCTATCAGGGGACGAGGAGGAGGGATAGGAAGAGTGTTCCAGTAGGACAGCTCTGTCTTTGCTTTCCTGGACAGGAATATTGTATCTTTCCATGCATAGTGAGCGTGTAGGAGCGATCTGAGGAGACCCTGCATCTCCCTGCACATCAGAGGAACATGACGAAAGCCTGGTGACATGGCGATCATCTTGCCAATGATTGCGGCTAGGTCCCGCAGGGTTAGTCTGCGTTTCCCTAATGTCTTGTGGATAAGTGATTGAGTGTCCCGCCATTTCTCTGGAGGGACTGCCAGTGAAAAAGAATGGGTATCCAGGTTGAACCCTAAGAATGTTATTGATTTTGTGGGGCCGAGGACGGACTTCTGTGTGTTTAGAGTGAAGCCCAGGGCGGACAGGAGAGATAAAGTCATGTCCCTGTGTTTCGTTAAAATCTCGCTGTCCTGGTGCACCAGTAATATGTCGTCTAAGTAAATGATGCACAGGATACCCCGCTGACGTAGATGGGATATGACTGCTTTCATTACCCGTGTAAATGTATAGGGTGCACATGAGAGGCCAAATACCATGACAGTCCACTGATATGTATTGCCTCTCCAGACGAATCTGAGAAAACGTCTGTGGTTGGGATGAACCGATATAGAATGGAAAGCTTCCTTCAGGTCTATCTTTATACAGAAGCAGTCCCTTGTCAGGATGTATGGAATGTCTGCTATGCCCTCCATACGGAATCTCTTGGTCTTGAGATACCTGTTTAGACCTTTGACATTTAATACTGGTCTTACGGAGCCATCCTGTTTGGCTATAGGGAACAAGTGACTTGTCCAGCCCGAAAGCCCTGGGTTCGCTGGCTCTATTTTTCCCTGGCTTAATGCTAATGCCAGGACCTCGTCTAGTTGAGGACTGCACTTCCTTGAACAAGGAATGCGGCTGAACTGGTGTGGGAACCGTAGTAGAGGGAGCTTCAGCCCGAATTGAATGGTCTTTAGTAGCCATTTGTCTGAGGAAATGCTTTCCCATTCTGCATAGGCTTGGCCCAGAGTTCTGTGGCATGTGGTGTGTGTGGGTACACTTACCGAAATTTCGGCCTCTCTTGGAGCTGTTCCAATTGTTTCCTGCCGATGTTCTGGAATTATCGGCTGGTCTGCTACCGAACCCTCCGGTCTGGGTTCTTCTTGTTCCCTGGTATTCTCGGGACGGACCCGCGGGTCTCGAAGTCCGGCCCCCTTGGAGAAAGGGCCTCTTGAAGTGGTCACCCCCTTTCTTGAGGTCGGAAAAGGATTTCCTTGCCTTGTGGCGTATCTTGACCTCTTCTATGAATTGGGGCCCAAACAAGTCCGCATTTTCTAGATTGGGGAATTCTAGAGACTTAGGGGCTAAGTCTGCCAGGCCCGCTGCCGTGAGCCATCTGGATCTGCGGGTATTTGTGATGTGATTGAAGGTCTGTCCTATAATCAGTGTTGCTCTACTGATGGCCTTCAGAAGAGCCATTTTAGATGCTACCAGTGCGTCCAGGGAGACGCTAGCTTCACCTTCCCTTTCTGCCTTGTCTAGGACATATAGTAGCGGACCAGCTGCGTCTGCTATCTTGTACTGAATCTTCTTCAGGGTACGGTCTGTGGTGTCATTTTGCCTTTTGTCACCCACAATAGACATTAGCGCTGGGTCAATGCCAGGCGCAAATAGCGCAGGAATGTCTGGTAGCCCTGTATGAGAGCGCAGTACCAACTCATCCTCCTTAACCAGTGCTGCTCTGAAAGCTAACTGAGCGAATTTCTGCACCTCAGAATTTTGCTTCAGTGCCCAGTGGGTAGCATAGAGCTTAGATGGAGGGGTCTTTCCTGCTAGCGCCACTCTGGCCATTTGGATGTCACTATATTCCCCCCTTTTTGAAGAAGCCGAAGTTCTGGTAACTTCTTCAGACTCCCAGTCCACTGGGGGAGGGGGGCTACTCCTGCGGGAGTACTGTGACGACCTGGCAGGTGACCCTTTGTGCTGTAAACGGGTACCTTCATGCTGCCTGCTACGGGCAGGAAAGTTATGCCAGCTACGGGCAGGGGATGTGTGCTTGCTCCGAGCACTATCAGGTTGCCTGCTACGGGCAATGCCAGGAAAAAGGGGTTTTTCACCTGAACAGGTCCCTTTTTTGGCAGACTTAATTTTATCAGTCTTTTTTAGACTTTTCCTGCGTGGAATAGGGCTCCCTGAGGTGTAGGGTGACCCTGCCTCTTCATGGGAAGACTCATTTACCTCAGAGTCTGAGTCAGTCTGCACCACTTTCCTGACTGACTTTTTCTTCCTTTTTGCTGGAATTTCCTCAGAAGAGGATGAATCACTTGAGTAATGAGAGAGTGCCCTCTTGTGGGCTCTCTCCGCTTTACTACTGCCAGGCATGGAGGACATATCCAGTGAGTCTGTGGCAGACACAGAAACGCTGTCCTCCATGTCTGCTGACAGAAAAAATCTGACCAGCGCTTGGGGGGCGCGCTCACGTGTGCGCGCGCGTGCACGTGACGCGGCGTGCGCGCGCGCGCGCGCGCGCGCGCCTCCAGCGGCGCTGTAGCTGTAGAGGGAGAGGTAAGTGAAAAATTTTTCACTTTCTATCCCTCAGCACTTTCGGGAGGCTTGCTGCCTAACCCACCTGCTGTTGCTAGGTGGCAAGCCTCCCGAAGAACAAACACTAGAGCGCTCAGTCTCCACTGTGTGTTTGCAGATAGCCAGAAAAATGACTGCTGCAGCATTTTTCTAGTGATTTCTGCAGCGCTCCTGCCGCAGTACTCCGGAGGGTATGTATTAAAAAATGGGTACAGTGTGTGCAGTGTGGGTCCCCCTGGGACTCAGGGGCCCTTGTGCACTACGCACACTGTACCCAGTATAGATACGCCACTACTGACGGCAAGCAGTGTATTACAGCTCTGTGTCATTGAATGAGGTTCATAAAGTCAATTTGTTAGATTCCGGAGTTTCCATTCACACTTTTCCTTTAGCAAAAGCCCATTTAATGTCAAAAATGGTTAAGCTAAATGATCCAAAGTGTTTTTATGTTCACTTTCACAGCTCATTGACTGTATTAGCTTAGACACGCTCATGCATTGTTTAATCATGTGTTCAAAGCAGAACTGCAATACGGTCTGTCAGGAAAAGAGTGTTTGTGGCCATTTCAGAGGGACAGTGACACTAGCATGATATTACTCATGATATCACCACTAGGTATCTGGATAGCGTAAAGGCGCAATTAACCCTGTGCAAACAGTTAGGGTCTGATCCTGAATCGGACATAGATGCATCTGTGTCTGTGACACTTTCAACCTCACAAACTATGTTACTATGGGGGAGATTCTCTGAAACAGAAATCCGGTAAAAACCCCATTATCAGGATTTTTACCGCATTTTGATATGCAGCAAAACCCGCAAAGCGGGTTTTTGCTGCGGGGGGGTATCGCCAAAAGCTGGCGATACCCTATAGAAACCTATGGGCTTCTTAACGCGACCCACGCCGCCCCGCACCGACCACCGTCGTCACACGCCGACCCCCCCCCCTCCTCACCTGTGTCCGGGCAGCACAGCGCTGTGCTGCCCGGACCTGTGACCTCCTCCTCCCTGCACTGAAAATCATCTTCCGGGTGCAGGGAGGAGGAGAGCCCGCCCCCCCCAAAAAATTAGCTGGGTAAGGGAGGGAGGTGGGAGCGGCCGGGACCCGCCGCACATCGCCGGCTCACCGCAAAAGACAGCTCAACGCAAGAGCTGTCTTTTGCCATAATTATCGCATATTTTAGAGCATATGCGATAATTATGTTAGCAGTAGCCGACGATGTGCGGCGGTAAGGGGGCGCGGATGTTAGAGCATCCCCCCTATGTCTGTTTGGTCTGCTAGTGGGGGGGTGTCTGTGTACTCCTAATAGCCCCCCACGTGCGCTATTGGGAGTGATCCAATTTTGCAGAGTTATCTTGATTTAATGGAATCTTCCAGGTTGTCTTCATATGCCTCCCCTTATGGGCCTAAACCATAGGGCAACACGTGGTTCAGTTTTGCACCCTGTCCTCAGAATTGCAATGGAACAATGAAGCTCTTGTTTCTGTATTTAGAAAGGTCTTTTCTGGCAGGATAAATAATTTATCAGCCACCTGGGAATTACCCCCCTCTTACTGAGCTGATTACCTGTGCAATGAGATACACCTTCCTCATTGGGACAGGACCCTGGATAGAGGAAGGGGACGTTTATACTAGCACCCTGTTTACATCAGTCAGATTCATCAGCGGAGAAACCACTTAAGTTGGGAAGGTCTTGAAAGAAGATTCAAGAAAAAACTGTGTCCATAATCTGACAGGTCTGGTATAATAGGTTGCCAATGTCTAGGTCCACACCAAAAGGTCAACATTCCCAAGGTCGACACTGGATTTTTCACTGTTTTTTTACCCGAATGACGACACAGTCAACATGGACACATTTGGAAGTCAACCGCAGCCCCTCGTGCTTCAGGCATGGTGCCTCGCTGCACTCGGCACACTATTTTATTCTCCCACCACGCCCTAGTGGATGGTAGAGCATGAAATACCGCCTGTCGGCACATGTCTGCTCAAAAAACAGTGAAAAAACCCCATGTCGACCTGTCGACCTAACCCATGTTGACCTAATGCATTTGTCGACCTAAAACCATGTCGACCTTGTCCCATGTCGACCTAGACACCTGTTGACCTTCATCCATGTCGACCTAGAACCCTGTCGACCTTGTTGCCTGACGACGTAAGTCGGGTCGACAATATGACCGTATCCCAGTAGAAGACCCTGAGCACTAGGGTCACTTGGAGACTCAAGCACTGTCTCAAAGGCTAGTGTTCATGAGCAGGTCTCCAGGAAAATGGCGTTTTTCCTTCTGAAGCCTCGAAATGCTGGTAAAATGGCTGCCATGTGCTGATACAGGACTCCAGAGGGGTAAGTATAGAGAGAATGGGTGCAGGGTGTATTGTGTGAGCCCCCTGAACCCAGGGGCCCATGTACACTACACACCCTGCACGCATTATAGATACGCCATTATAGACATCATCATAAAGCAGTTCTAAATTTAGGGTGACCAACTCATCCCTTTAATCCGGGACACATATTAATTACACAGGTTCTGTGGCTGGTTTTCACCTGGTTTTAAACTGCCACACCTCAAGACTCCATTTCACCTGGTTTTAAACTGCCACAGAACCTGTGTAATTAATATGTGTCCCGGATTAAAGGGATGAGTTGGTCACCCTATCTAAATGTCACATTCAATGGGGACTATAAATTAATTCTGCGCTTAAAATATGTGGCAACTGCTGTGTCTGTATGTTTAAGGGCAGCTGTAATACATGGAACCCTTTCTTATTTAATAAGCCCCACTATGGGCCAGATGAACTAAGCTTCAAAAGTGATAAAATGGAGAGTGATAAACAGCCAGCCAATCAGCTCCTACCTGCCATGTCACAGACTGTGTTTGAAAAATGTCAGACAGGAGCTGATTGGCTGGTTGTTTATCAATCTCCATTTTATCACTTTGAAGCTTAGTGCATCTGGCCCTATCTGTTAAGAGCTGGATATAATTCTAATACTGAGGGGTAAATTTACTTAGATGGGAGTTCTGTTGAAGATGGGATGTTGCCAATAGCAACCAATCAGATATGATATCTTCTAGAAGTTGCTAAATAAGAAGCATAATTTGATTGGTTGCTATGGGCAACATCCCGGGCAAAATATAATAGGGTGTGAGTTTCAGAAAGTGAGAGATTTTGGAAGCAGCAAACATTTACATTGAAAAACCAGGTTGATTTTGCCATGTAAAGGATTGGTGCTTAAAAAAAAAAGGGAAAAAAATCTCGAACTCACACCCTATTACATTTGGCCCCTCATCTTCAATTGAACAGCCATCTTTGCAAATGTACCCCTAGGACACAATATTGAGCTTTTTTGACAGCATCAGGGGTCTGGGATAGCAGCAGTGGCAGTCTCAGGTGCACCACCACCATAAGGAAGTTTAGACTGGTAATCTGGTTGCCTTGACAATTTTTGATACTGGGGTCATTATTGCTCATATTATGAGGGTTGAACTGACTGACTAATTCAGATTGCTTACCAGTGGGATTATAAGGCCGGTGGATCTAAACTCTAGTCCTGAAGTACCTTCATGTTTTGTAGATTTCCAGGTTGGGAACCGCTGCTCTAGAAGATAATATATAGAATCTGCTTGGTTGCTAGGGGCAACATCTCATCAATAGAACTCCTCTTAGTAAATTAACACCTCAGTCTCTGGCACAAACATATACAGTATGTGTGATGGCCACCAGTATGGGCCTTTTTGAGAGTAGATTAAATACAAAAAAGTCTGGTTACAGTGTATAGGCCCCCATACACTAGGGCGACTTGTCCTCAGGACAAGTCGCCCCCGACTTTCCCCTGAGCTTCCCCGGCAGCTCCCCGGGGGAGCTTGATAAGATTGGCACTTGATGTGCCATTTTTTACATGTGATAAATCGTCTCGATTTATCACATGTAAACCTGGGGAACAGGGCTGCTGGTGGGGGGCGCTGCTAAGGCAGCGTGCAGGGGAAGCTGCGGGGGACAGTGACAGAGCCGGGCACGGGGAGGCGGGAGCTGTCAGTGCTGGAAAAAAAAGCCCATACAATGAATGGGCAGCCTGTGATTGGCTGAGCGCTCTCTCAGCCAATTGCTGACTGGCTGAGAGAGCGCTCAGCCAATCACAGGCTGCCCATTCATTGTATGGGCTTTTTTTTTCCAGCGCTGACAGCTTTTCCAGCCCGGCTCTTGTACTGCCAACTCTGTGTCCCCCGCAGCGCCCCCCTGTCTTACTAGCAGCGCCCCCCCCCGCATTGACGGTTCCCGGCTCCCTGCGGAGGTAGTGCAGGCGGGGACCGCAGGCGTCGCAGAGCAGAGACTGTCGGCGCGGCGGGAGAATAGAAAGAAATCTTATTCAAAAGACTGGGCAGCCGCTGATTGGCTGAGAGCTCAGCCAATCAGCGGCCGCCCGCCCGGTCTTTTGAATAGGATTTCTTCCTATTCTCCCGCCGCGCCGACGGTCTCTGCTCTGCGACGCCTGCAAAATATAATAGGGTGTGAGTTTCAGAAAGTGAGAGATTTTGGAAGCGTTTTTTCCATTTTTACATTAAAGCCTCTCACATTTTTGTTACACCCCAACATACTGTACTGTACTACGTTTTGAGAGGTTTAGTAGATATAATGACAGCATGGTTGGCATAGTGGTTAATATTACTGCTGTTCAGCACTGAGGTTTAAGAGTTCAATTAGTAGTCATGTCGGTACTTGTGTATTATCACGGCGCCCACGATATTAGGTCACATGACATATAATCGCATGCCATCGCATGGCATACACCCGATGCACAGCGATGCGATGCAATGCGATTTTAAATTGTATAAGCCCCCTATACAATGTTTAATTGTATAAGCACCCTAATGGGGGCTTACAATGTTAAATGCACCCCGAGCGCAGCGAGCCCCGCGAGAGGACGCGTATTACTTTACATGTATTCCGCGTCCGCTCGCCACGCTTCGGGCTCGGTGGCTCCATGTGCTCACCACACTATATAAAATCAACTCCACGCCGACGTGCGCTCACCACGCTTCGGGTTGGCGTTGATAGTGGGGGTGCCATTGGGGGTGCTTTTAACATACTAAGCACCCATCACGTTTAATTATCTTATAGGGGCCACTTTTAACATGGAAAAACCCATGAGGGTGCTTATACAATTTTAAATCTCATACCATTGTATATGCGATAGAATGGCATACAATGCCATACAATGCGATGGTATACAATTTAAAATTGTATAACATCGCCTGCCATTGAGTAACATCGCATCGCATCGCATACCATCGCATGCCTTATGGTCTGCGCTGCGATGGGCGCCGTGCTAGTACACAAGTACCGTCATGTCTTATCTGTGTGTGCCTTGTATGGTCTCCCCATCTTATTTCCTCAAACATTCCCCCCCAAAAAACTTATACCGTCCAACTGGCCCTATTTTCTGTGACTGTCCTGCATCCAAGCAGTGTCCCTCTATGGGAAGTGGGCAGTTGGTAGACCCACGGCAGCCGAGAGGTATGCCGGGCCCCGGTAAAATGTGGCCTAATTGCGGGCATCATGGCCACCTCCCACGATTAGGCCACGCCCACAAAATGTTTAGAGGGGGGGTCTAAAGTCAAGGGGAGTGGTATTGTGCCCCCCCCCCCGCAGCAGTACAAACCTACAGCATGTGCTGTCAGTGAGATGCTCATGCTGAGCCTGTTGTCAGAAAACCACATGCTGTAGAGGTGTGTGCTACTGCTGCCCAGGAGGGACAGGGTGTCAGACCAGGGCCCCTCCAGCAAGCCTGGGCCCAGGTAATTAGTACCTGCTCCCCCCTCCTCTCGGCAGCCCTGGGTAGACCCTCTGTCCCTCGCTGCTCTGCGAACAGCATCTATTCACTGGGAGAGAGGGACAGGGACATGTCAGCATCTCTTGGAGAGCTGGACATCTCCCCACAGTGGCAAAAAGGGGGCTTGCATGGGAGGCCACTTCCCCTAATTTCGGGCACGCACCTTTGGCGTGCAGACTGGTCCCGCTTACCAGTGATCCAAAGTTGAGATGTATGCAAACTGGTATGTTAATTGGCTGCTGACATATAAAGAAATTTGTATATATGTGTCCATATGATTCTCCACTGGGGCAGGGACCAATACGAATGACAAGTATTCTTTGTAGATCCCTGTGGAATATGTGTGCACCATTTAAAACACTGCAAAGAATACAAATATAATGTTCCGTGAACACACAACACTTTATTAGCCCAAATTTGCTAATTATAAATTTCAGTGGGTTATGAAGCATGTGCCCTGCCGAAATTTTAACCTTTAAGTAGACATTTTGGTGCCCTTTGCCAGAAAGGGAATTGGAGACCCATCTTACCCCCCTCCATGCTCAAAATTGGGACAGTGTGCGTCATTACACATTATGCCCAGAAATGGAATTGGTGCCCCACCTCACCCCCCTCCATAATCAAAATTGGGACAGTGTGCGTCATTACACATTACGCCGCACAGTGTAAGCCTCTTACACATTATGCCGACACTGTAATGCCCATTCTTAATTTGCTGACCAGGCCCCCATCCCTCTGTCTCTGGTTTTTTATGTGGTGCACATGCGCCCAGCATCTATTCACTACACTGACAGGGATGACTCCCAACTGCCCCCCCCCCCAAGTGGGACAGTCCCAAAAAAACAGGACTGTCTAGCGATAATCGGGATAGTTGGGAGGTATGGCCATGCGGGTGTGTCTGATTCGCTCCCACAGCTCATAAAAAGTGTTGAGTGGCGATATTGCAGTGTGGCGATTACGCGCCGCATGTGCGAATTTGTGTGTCAAGAGGTGGTGACAGGGCAACGATTAGCACAATGCATATTTATATATATGTGAAATGGTATGGGTCATTAGGTCGACCACTGAAGGTTGACACATAAAAAAGGTTGATCTAGGAAAGGTCGACAGTCAAATGGTCAACATGTTTTTCACTTTTTGTCCTGAATGTAAACACAGTTGACATGGGCACTGAAGAAGTGCACCGCGTCCCCTCGCATGGCACGCCATGCTCACCATACTTCGGGCTTCAGCACAATATTATAGTCTCCTAGTGCAGCAGCTCTCAAACTGTGGGTCCTTACCCCAAAGTTGGTCCCGACCACCTCATCATGGGGTCACCACTCTATGTTGCTGGTCATCAGGCAAATGTGTCTGTGTAGGGGGAACAGGGTATAACTCATTAAGTAAACACCCGCTGCTTCCCTCTTCCATCCCCCGTCACCCTTTTCCACCCCACCCCCATTACCCACTGCCTCCCTGTCCCAATAGCAGTCACTTCACTTCACTGACCACACATGTGGTGGCCATTCAGTCATAGGTACCGATTCTGTGGGGGCTCAAGGGCCCGAGCACCCTCGGAAATTGTTGAGCACCCATGGGCCCGAGTCCCGCTGCTGGGACGCCACATTAACTTGCTAATTTGCGGCTGTAGCGCCCACATTGCCGGACCCGCCACCTGGGAAACAGTATGCCGGGAAGAGTGCATTCTGTCCGTGGAGTACCTGCACTGTGGGGGCATTTATGTACCTGCACTGTGGGGGCATTTATGTACCTGCAGTGTGGGGGCATTTATGTACCTGCACTGTGGGGGCATTTATGTACCTGCACTGTGGCGGCATTTATGTACCTGCACTGTGGGGGCATTTATGTACCTGCACTGTGGGGGCATTTATGTACCTGCACTGTGGGGGCATTTATGTACCTGCACTGTGGGGGCATTTATGTACCTGCACTGTGGGGGCATTTATGTACCTGCACTGTGGGGGCATTTATGTACCTGCACTGTGGGGGCATTTATGTACCTGCACTGTGGGGGCATTTATGTACCTGCACTGTGGGGGCATTTATGTACCTGCACTGTGGGGGCATTTATGTACCTGCACTGTGGGGGCATTTATGTACCTGCACTGTGGCGGCATTTATGTACCTGCACTGTGGGGGCATTTATGTAGCTGCACTGTGTGGGCATTTATGTACCTGCACTGTGGGGGCATTTATGTACCTGCACTGTGGCGGCATTTATGTACCTGCACTGTGGGGGCATTTATGTACCTGCACTGTGGGGGCATTTATGTATGTGGAACTCTGTTGCCGTAATTTGAATATTGGAGACAACTGTGCTCCGTAATATAAGTTAGTATTATTTTGTGGCCACACCCCTTCCCCATGAAGCCACTCCTCTATATTTTTGGCTTGAGCACCCACCAGCAAAAACATAAACCGGCACCTATGCATTCAGTAGTAACTTTCTGGGGTCCTGTAATAATTTTTATTGTCTGACGGGGTCCCAGAGCAAAATAGTTTGAGCACCTGTCCTAGTGGATGGTAGGGCATGAAATACTGCCTGTCGGCACATGTCGCTTAAATTAAAAGTGAAAAACCCACGTAGACCTTTTTGACTGTCAACCTTCCCAATGCCGACCTAATGCTTGTGCCGACCTAATGACCATGTCGATCTAGAGCCACGTTGACCTTTTTAATGTGTTGACCTTAGGTTTGTCGACCTTTTGACTGTCGGCCTAGTGACCATATACCATATACCATGCTCAAGTGCAGCTGCAAAAGCAAACCGGACACTGGCATGCATTAAAAGGGGTATGGATTCAAGGGATGCCAATGTGATAGTGCCTCTTTACAAGGCATTGGTGAGACCACACTTGGAATACTGTGTTCAGTTCTGGGCACCGCACCTTACAAAGGACATAAATGAATTGGAGCAGGTACAGAGAAGGACGACTAAGCTAGTAAAAGGTCTCGAATCACTAGAATACAAGGATAGGTTAACCAGGATGAATGTGTTGTCACTGGAGAAACGGAGGCTGAGAGGTGATATGATTAGTATGTTCAAATACAGGATTGGGAATCATATGGAACTGGGAGATGACTTGGTCACTAACAGGCCTATACTTAGGACACGCGGGAATGTACTGAGGCTCGAGGAAAAGAAATTCCATTCTGAATTAAGAAGAGGATTCTTCACCATTAGAGCAGTAACATTCTGGAACTCATTGCCCGTGGGGGTGGTTACAGCGACTACTGTTAGTGAATTTAAATCAAAACTACGGGAATCCTATAGATATGACTTTTACTTAAGTCAGTAGTTACAAGTTAGATAGATTAAACTCAATGGACTAACGTCTTTTTTCAGCCTTGATTACAGAGGCGTAACTCTGGGAGGCAATGGAGTCATCTGCCGCCGGGGCTCCTGCTCCCAAGGGGGCACCTCTCCTCCCCTGCCAGTTTGAATCAGTTAATTAAAAGCCACCAACTTCACTTCTGTGGCTGACTCCCTGTCCTAGCAGGATATTAGATGTTACATTCTCTTTATTTTAAACATAATTCCATAATATACATACATATATTTATGTAAGGTGGTGAGTGTGTCAGGGGGGTGGGGCACAAATATTTATCTTGCCTCCGGGCAACTCAGAAGAACTTACGCCACTGCTTGATTACTATGTTACTATGTTATGTTACTATGTGAAATGAGCTTGTAGGACCAAACTTGAACCTAAATGAATCCCCCCCCCCCCCCCAACTTCCCCATATTGAAAGTAGTTTAGATAATATTTTGAACTGACACATAATAATCGTGTTTCAGTTTCCCGTGCACATCCTAAAGAATGCTGTTACACATATGGATAGCTGCCACAAGATGGCGCTGTCGCACAGACAAGAGAAGCCCCGGTATTTCTTTCTGCAGGTCAATGTAAGTAATTTTCTTTCAACAATA